>NW_026294551.1:51135810-51551042 GCF_007827085.1 Peromyscus californicus insignis
ATTATGTTAGGGACATGGCCACTCCCTCAGCAGCCACACACTAAGAGGAAAGCAAAGATTTCCTGAATCACCATCCTCTCCCCTGGAATTTCTGTTGTTGTGTCTGAACCCAGGGGACCACAGACATTAAGAGAAGGCTCTGGGTGAGGAGTCAGTGGCCTGGGATCAGTCTGATGTTGTCTTTCTTGTTAGATCTTTATCGATACTGGTCCAGTGACTGAGATGGTCCTGATCCTGGTCCTGGACCACGTTTCAAGCAGGACAGCCTCTACTCAGTTCCCTCAAGGAACACAGTCTTAAAGGGCCAAACTCCTGGGAGGGGCTGCTTAAGTTAAAGCCTTTCTATTATTGACACCCCTGCACCTGGTATGCAATGGGTGTTGGGGATAACGGCAGCTAATAATCTCTGCTACCTGAGGAGTGTCCTGCAGGCAGGATTTGAGCCCAATTTCTTCCATCCAAATGTGTTGCACGTCGAAAGCTAGACTGTGTATCTGTGAGGAAAGAAACCAAATCACTCTCGAGTTTGGGATAGAGGCCCCTTTTCCTGTGTCCCGAGTGTATGGGCAGAAGGGACCCCACCCACTACCTGTCCTTCCCTGCCCACCTCCTCCTGAAGAAGGAGCCTGATTGCTCCCAGAAGCCTCCACCCTCTGGAGCCAATTTGGGATGGAAATGAGCTCCTGCCTGGATGCATCTGTACACGGAGGGAAACAGTTGGCGTCATAACCTTGGGGGTAAAAAAGACAAATAAAAGAGTCTCCAGAGATCCATCAGAGACCTCAGGAAGCTGTAAAACATATGTTGCAACATATTGATCCTTGACAAACCCCAGCAGTAGAGGAAGCCCTTTCCTGCCCACACTGGCTAATGAAGACCTGGGGGCAGCATCTTGTTTTTCCCTTTCCCTCCCCCAGCAGGACTCCAAAGGTAGAGTCTCCATCTCCAGCTTGTCAAGCTTTGAAGAGAAATCCACCCCACAGCTGGCGGCCACCAGGCTCCAAGGCCAGGTGCAGGTGTGGAGCTTCCCCACCCCAGGTGCCAGAACTCTTAAAGCAGCAGTTCTCAACCTGTGGATCTCAATCTCTTTGGGGTTGAACAACCCTTTCACAGGGGTCAGATGGCAGATATCCTGCACATCAGATATTTACATTATGATTCATACCAGTGGCAAAATTATGGTTATGAATTAGCAACGAAATAATTTTATGGTTGGGGGTCACAACATCACGAGGAACTGTATTAAAGGGTCGCAGCATTAGGAAGGTTGAGAACCATTGCCTTAAAGCATCAATTGTTGAGGCTAGGTGGGTTGTCCCTGGATAAAGAGGGAGTCACCATGTGAATCCTCTAACCTAGTGACATTATAGTCACCTAGATGTCCATGACCTTCCCTGGGAGTACTGACTTCTGGGGTGCTTCCTGGGCCTCAGGATTTTTCCAGCTCTCAGATTAATTCTTATGAACACCCCAGGGCACAAACCACCTGGTTTAGGGAGAAAAGAAAAGTTATTGCTCAGATCTCAACTTTCTAAAGACACCTTTGAAAGACGTTTTCTGTAATAAGAGTTAAAGTCCTTTTTGGTTTGCAGGAGAAACAATTTCCTTTGCAAGAGCCACAGAAAGGATCAAATCCCAACTGGATGAGATCACAGAGCAGGAAGGATGCAGGACACTCGTGAGAGCAGCTTTTCCTTCTCAACGGGAAATTAAATTCTCTCAGAAGAAGAGCTAGGAGGAAGGAATTTAGGCCAAAGGTTAGGTAACCTCCTGCCCCTTGATAATGCTGAGAGAGAAAGGGTCTGCGTGTACCCTACCCACAACCTTGTCATCCCCCTAGAAGGCTAATGGGATGGCATAGATAGAGCAGGTGTGGGACAGGGTCTACAGAGTGTGGACATCTCAAAGGGTCTCAGGCACCTGGTGCCTTAGTCTAGATTTCAGTCATTGGGCTGGGGAGTGATGTAGACAGCAGGGGGCAGGAGCATCAGCAGATGCCACCAAAGGCAGCCTTCAAAGACCAAAGCACCAAAGAGGAGCAGACAGACAAAAGGATGCTAGGAAGAAAGACTTTGTCTACCTTCACCCGGAAGTGACCCCGCAGGAAGAATTTACGCTGGGTTAAACGTAGGTTTGTTTCTGCTGAGTTGCAAACGGAGGAAATTCGGGAGCAAATTAAGTTTAGTAATAAAAAACGAAGACAGTTACATTTCTGCACAACTGAATAGAACTATAAATCTTAAACCTGCTGTGAGGTCTGTTCAAGAAAGAAGAAATATACACAGCCAAGGAATAGAAAGAGGTGCTCGGGCTCAGCAATAACCCAGCAAGCACAAATCAAAGACAGAGCAGCACACTGTTTGGGCTGCTGGGGTGGGAGGCATTCTAAAACCTAAGGCTGACTTCAGAGAAGGTAGGTAAGCCAGTCTCTGCCACACTGGTGGTGAGCTACATGTGATTTCTCAGAGGGACAGCTGGAGATTGAAAGTTAAAAGAGTTATGATGGAGTGGCCAAATAAGGGAACAGACCTTGGTGGCTAGCTTTAAAAATGTAATCTAGCTGGGAGGTGGTGGCACATGCCTTTAATCCCAGCACTCAGGAGGCAGAGCCAGGTGGATCTCTGTGAGTTCGAGACCAGCGAGATCCAAGCCAGGTACCAAAACTACACAGAGGAACCCTGTCTCAAAAAAAAAAAAAAAAAAAAAAAAAAAGAAAAGAAAAGAAAAAGAAAAAAAAAGAATGTAATCTAGGCCCAGAACCAGGGTTATGAGTTGGCCTACCCCAACATCCACCCCATCTGCGATCTGCTGGAGCACATAAAGGGACTGGTCCTTCAGACCCAAAGCTGCAGGATCTCCACGACACAGGGCAACAACAACAGAATAACCAAGAGGAGTCCCAGTGAGGGCCCAGCATTTATAGTGTAGCAGACACCAGAGGCCTTGAACCAGACCAACGACTCTTTGCAATGAACACTTGCAAGTAAAGATATATGGATAAAGGGTTCACTGTGTGACTCACTGTGTCACACTATGGCTTCCATGATGAGACTGATTTTTCTTTTTTTCTCAAGTTTTATTTGCGGGGGGTGGGTTGCAAGGAAGAGGACAGATACAAAGGGACAGGGAAATGAATGGGATGGAGATGTATGATGTGAAAGATACAAAGAATAAATAAAAAAGAAAATTTAAAAAAAAATGTAGTCTAACAGTTTTTAGAAAGGCAGAGGGAATGGGAGAGAAGGGCAAGGCCTGCCAGCCATGTTTGCCATGTTCGGGCTGGCCAGAGTCCCTTCAGCTGCTTTTCCAGAAAGACCTGGGTTTGATTCTAACACCCACATGGAGGCTCACAGCCATATGTAACTACAGTTCTGGGGGCTCATATCCCCTCTTGTGGCATCCCAGGGCACCAGGCATGCATGTGGTACAGAGACATACATGCAAGCAAAACATCCATACACATAAAATAAAATACAATAAACCAAATAGCTAATAATCAGATCTGGACAAAGTCATCTTTCATTAAAAAAACAAAAACAAAGTATCAAAGTTACTTTAGAATGGGTTCTCTAACTTGGATAGGGGTTTATAATATTAAATGAAAAATGGGTTAAAATAATGTTTATTGATTCCCAAATCATTGGCTAGATAGATAAATGATGAGAAATTATATACTTATAGATACAATCCACAAACATGAAATATTAAAAGAAGTTTTTTTCTATATTTATTGTTATTGTGTATGCATGATTTGTGTGTATACACATGTGTGGGTACATGTGTCATAGCACATATGTAGACGTCAAAGGATAATTTTCTGTAATTGATTTTTTTTTCCATCTACCTTTACATGAGTTTTAGGGATAAAATTCAGATCACCAGGCTTGATCAGCAAGCATTTTTACCCAGTGAGCCATCTTGCTGGCCCAATTTTTACACTTTTTATTCATTCTTATTCTTCTTCTTTTCTTCTTCTTCTTCTTCTTCTTCTTCTTCTTCTTCTTCTTCTTATTATTATTATTATTATTATTATTATTATATCTGTGTGTGTGTTTGTGTGTGTGCACACACACGCACATATGATGTGTCCGGAGGGACAAGGACCTACTTCTGCAATGCTAATGATCTTCCTGAATTGCTGTTCTGACTGTACCTTCCTTTTTCTTCACTATGTTCCTAATGTTTCTACAGTAAGGGTGTATTGCACATATGTTGTGGTTTGAATGTGAAATGTCCCCCATAGCCTCATGTTCGTCCACTTGGTCTCCAGATGCTAACACTGATGACAGAAGTTTGTGGAACCTTCAGGAGGCAGAACCTCCCTGAAGAGAGTGGATCACTGGCTCAGTAGTAGACCTGGAGGCTTTCTAAAGTGGCCCCACTTCCTATCTACTGGCTACTTCCTGTTCTGCCATGATGTGACGGAAGAGTTCCTGCTGCCCGCTCCCGTCGCCATGTTTGCAGTCATGTTCTCCCACCATGGTGGACTGTATCCCCTCTAACTGTGAGCCCAAAATGAGCCGTTTCTCCCTTCAGCTGCTCCTTCTCAGGTATTTGGTCACCTCAACAAGAAAGGTAACTAATACAGATGGTTGTTTTTAAAGCTGGAAAGTGAAACACATGCTTAGTTCTGCTCCTCCTCAAACCCCACTTGGGCAATACAAATATTTTCTTTTCAGAGATAATTCTATAGCTTTTCTTTGATAAATAAAAGGATATAATTGAAACAAAGATTTGGAGACTGAAAATCAGAAGCAAGGAATGTCAATAGGCAGTCTAGCGTACAGTTCAGACCACCCGCCGCCGCCACCATATTACACTGGAAATGGAGATTAAAACACAGAGAAAACAAGGCCGCGTTTGTCTATTTGTGAAGTGAGATCCCAGGTCTCACTGTTCTTCCCTGCAGAGAATTGAAGGCTTAGCCTTTGAAAAGACCAGTCACTGGAGAAATTAAAAAGAGAGGGAATAGAGACCCCCAATGACAGGTGGGAGCAAGGAGCATTAGTGAAAGATGACACACTGTCATAGTCTGAATATGAAATGTCCCCACAGGCTTGTGGTTTGAATGCTTGGGCCTCAGATGGCAGAGCTATTTTGGTGGATTAAGGAAACTTTAGGAAGTGGGGCATATCCAGAGGAAGTAGCTAGGTGAGTGGGTATAGATCTCTGCTCTTCCCTCTCCTCCTCTTCTTCCTCCTCCTCTTTCTGTGAGCCATGAAGCAGATAGCTCTCCTCTGCCACACATTCTCACTGCCATGGTGCTCTACCGAAGTGCCTGGGGCAAGCAACCATGGACAATTCCCTCTGCAACCGTGACCCCACATAAACCCTTTCCTTAAAGGAAAATGTACCTGGGGTACATTTAGCCAACTTCTCGTTGCTGTGATGAAATACCCAAGAAGAAGCAACCTAAGAGAGAAAGAGTTTATCTCGGCCCACAGTTCGGTGGGGTGAAGTCTGTCATGGTAGGGAAAGCATAGCTCCAGGAGCCTGAGGCAGCTGGACACGTTGCCTCGGCAGTCAGAAGGCAGAGAGCAAGCAGGCACTGGGTCTGACTTTAAAATGTCAAGACACACAACCAGTGATCCTCTCCCCCAGTGAGGCTCTACCTTCTGAAGGTTCCATTGCCTTCCCCAAAGCACCACCAGCCAGAAATCAAATGTTCAAACACATGAGCCCATGAGGGACATTTTCCACTCAAACCACAACAGCAAGGAATTTGATCACAGCCTCAGGGAAGTCACCAATGCACATACTCAATATGCACCCTCACCCCCCCAGTCACCTTCTCTCCCTTCATCTCCCAGAGTGCCAGGTGAGAGACATAGAGATATCTTCCCTAGGTGACCTGACAACCCCACAAGGAAAAGCCTAAGGATACTAACTCCAGAGCTCCCCGAAGATCACCTACCCTGAAGCCTACAAGTCACCAACTCTATCCACAAGTATGTTTCACTGAGGAGGAGCTTTCAAATGGGAGTAACAACTGTGTCCTGCCCCCAGGCATGTGAGTAAAACTTCAATGTGGAAGACAGAAACTAGAGCAAGCATGATCAAATGAGAAACTTGGAGGCAGTAAGAGAGGAAGCTGGATCAACCAGTCCCCACAACTGCCTTCGAACGCATACCCCCAGTTTTCTGAGGGTCTCCCTCTAGATCCACATCTAACCTGTTCCACTTCTCTCAGGAGCAGTACACAGGGGCCTTTGGAGCATTCCAAACCCAAGCCGGAACCCAGAGTGATCTCAGAGAATCACAGTCTGCCGGGAAGAGAAGGGGAGCCGTGTAGGTGAAAGGGAGAAGTTCCCATCATCCCCAGTAGATAGCTCCCAGAGTGGATAAGTAAGACAGCACCACCTATTTATAGATGGCCAGTGACCACAAAAGCAGACATGGAATTGGAAGTCTCAAACACTAAGATACCAAAATTAGAGTTTTAGGATGGACAGGAGTAGAGGAAAAATTGAGTGGCGGGGGGGGGGGGGGGGGGGGGGGGGGGGAGGGGAGGGGGAGGACACTGGATATGAATTCCCGAACAGAAGGACTCATATTGAAGGGAAGATGATCCCCAACCTGTAAGTCTATACCCAGCTAACCTATCAATTGTATGTAAAGATCAGATAGAATAATTCCAGAGGTGAGCAGAAAGGAGGATTAAAATGTTTTATCATATTTATTTATGTGGGTAGAGGACAGGGAGCACCTGTGCCATGCTGTGCATGTCGAGGTCAGAGCACAGAAAAGGGGAAGTGCTTTGGGATGTTCTGTATGGCAAATGTGTTGCTCTGATTGGTTAGTAAATAAAACACTGATTGGCCAGTAGTCAGGCAGGAGGAAGTATAGGCGGGACAAGGAGGAGAAGAATTCGGGGAAGTGGAAGGCTGAGTCAGAGACACTGCCAGCCGCCGCAATAACAAACAGCATGTGAAGATGCCGGTGAGCCACAAGCCACGTGGCAAGGTATAGATTTACAGAAATGGATTAATTTAAGATGTAAGAACAGTTAGCAAGAAGCCTGGTACAGCCATACAGTTTGTAAGCAATATAAGTCTCTGTGTTTACTTGGTCGGGTCTGAGCGGCTGTGGGACTGGCGCGTGAGAAATCTGTCCTGACTGTGGGCCAGGCAGGAAAACTCTAGCTACAGAGCACAGCTCGTAAAGTTGGTTATCTGGCTCTACTACGTAGGTTCCAGGGATTGAACTCAGTCCGGTCAGACTTGGAAGCAAGTGCTTTCATTGCTGAGCCATCTTGCTGGCCCAGAGAGCTTCTAGATAAACAATAACAAGTGCATAATGTATCGGGCTCTTGGAGTTATGCACATGTGTAACTTGGATACAAATAAAGCAAATTCCACATTTTTCTTTAATTTGGCCATTGAATGAAAGGATTTCCCAAGTTTCTTTTAGCTGTAGTGACATACAACTCAATGTGAGTTTTTTAGAAATCACATGGGGGATGGAAAAAAAATGGCTCAGTGGGTGCCTGCTGTATATATACGGCCCCAGTGTTGGGAGAGGTGAAGAGAGGAAGATTCCAGGGGCTTGCTGGCTAGCCAGTCTAGCCAAAGCACCAAGCTCTAGGTTCATTGAGAGACTCTTTTTCAAAAAAAAAAAAAAAAAGGCAGAGCCCTATAGAGGAAGACACCTAAAGTCAGCTTCTAGTTTCCACACACCCACACACCTGAGTTGAGGGCACTTCCTCCATAAACAAACAAAAGAAGTAACAGTGGGCAGCTTTCTAACTCCCAGGTCTTCTAGCATTACCGGCTCATTGTCAAAGGACCCTAGAACATCAAGTAAAGCTTGTCTTTACTCCCACTGTTGTTCTGGCTTGGGTGCATGCTGTTATGACATTGCCTGTGAGACCCGAGGTTCAACAGCAAGGCACAGGGCTACTGAGAAGCTGGAGCAGGTCCCCTGCCCAGCATCACTCCCAACTCCACCCCCAGGCAGACCTCTGATCCTGGCCAGTCAAGGGAAGTTCCTCTGTGAGCCTGCTCAGCTCCCTTCCATCACCATGGATATTTCCAGGGCTGCTGCACATATACTCCCTGAATGAGATGGCTGTGTCAGTCTTATCTCAACAACCTGCTCATCACAGCATGGCATCTGTACCCACTTCACACCCACACTGAATGCTAGGGCCATAGCCTTGGACTGAGTCACTGCCAGGAAAATGCTCTGCAGTTTCCAGCCAGGGAGCAGGCAGACCCAGCAGCCACCCTTCCCGGCCACCCCGCCAACACAACAGCAGGGGTTTCTCCACCGTACAGCTAGCATTTATTATTCTTAAAATAAAGTGGTGCCACGCGGCATTAATTCAGGAGGAGAAGCTGCAAATTCCAGGCCTCTTTGAAAGCTTGTTTTCACAGTGAATTAATGGGCCTTAATTTAACACTGCATCAACAAGCTGGGTTTTGGAAAGAATTCTAAGTAGCTGCTATCTGCATCAGCCCCACCCCTGGCTTCCAGGGCCACCTGGACACATGACCACAACAGTCCTACCATTTGCAACAGCTCATGTCTACCAGGTGCTAGCTGCCATGCGTCAAGAGCTGTGCTAAATTCCTTGTATACGTGTGTACCTGGCCTTCACTGAGGCCTTTAAAGTAGACCCTACCACTTGTCTTCCTGGAAGAGGAAAACTAAGGAATGTGAAAATCACATGGGTAGGGCATGCTAGAACCCATGTACACCTGTGTGCTGGTAGAAACCCAAGAGGACAAAAAAGAGCTTGGGTGACCCAGCCTGCCTAAATTCACCACTTTGCTATCATGTCATTTACTTTTGCTAGCTGTATTGTTTAAGTTAGATGAAGCTTATCACCCTTAAATAATATAGGCTGGTAAAAATTGATTATGATGTAGCCACTTGCTCAGCAGCCCATAGGCTGCCAATAAACCCTAAGCATCTGAAAAGGGAGAGGCTGAGAATCATTCACTCACCACTGGGCTGCCCTTCAGAGGTTGGAAGGAAAACTTGTCCAGACTTCTGCCTGTCTAGACACATTTATTTGAATAATAATGGAGCTGCTCTTCGTTTGAGCTCAGAACTAGAAGTTTGGGGGGTTTTAATCCATGACTACTTCTCTATCTTCATAGCTCCTGCTAGCTGCTGCCTCCCTTCCCCAGCCTAGATTCCTTCGCCATTTTGCCACATCTTTCTCAGCATTTTTCATGTTGTTCTAGTCTTCTTTCTATTGCTACGATTACACCGCACAACCAAAAGCAGCTTTTGGAGGAAGGGGTTTATTTAGTCTTACAGCCTCTAGTCCGTTACTTGGGGAATCCAGGGTAGGAACTCAAAGCGGAAACCTGAGAACAGGAACTTACGGAGGAGTGCTGCTCACTAGCTTGCTCCTTGGCTTGCTCAGCTTCCTTTTTTCTATACCCAAGAAACATCTGCCTGGGGTGGCACCATCTACAGTGGGCTAGCCTTTCACACACCAATCATCTATCAAGAAAGGGCTCCACAGGCTTGCCAACAGGCCAGTCTGATTGAAGGCATTTTCTCAACTGAGGTTTCCTCTTCCCAGATGACCTTGTCTTTTGTCAAGCTGACAAAAGAACTGACACATATGTGGTGGACTCTTCTGGAGGCCCTGGAAATGTAGAGATGTGCCAGGTGTGGCCCTGGTTTATAAAGAAATACAGAAGCCAGTGAGTGAATGATACCCACATGGTTCTGTGGCCAATAGAAACTGAACAGTGGTGAAGGACCACAGAGGACATGACATAGAAGCAACTGGTCCCCCATGGGCTGGCCCTGTGAGGTGTCAGAGAAGCGGGTGTGTGATCTAGCCTTGAGAGATAAGCCATGTGTCAACCAGGCAGACATGAGGAAAGGGAGTGTTGGGTTCCAAGGACAGCAGGGCACAGAGAGGAAGGGGAGGGAATGGCAAATTTGTACCAGGACCTGCAGGGAACAGGGAAAGGCCTGGGAAGGGAACATAGAGAAGTAAGTGGCAAATGAGGGTCAGGGAGGCGAGAGCTAGGAATTCGCCACCTAGGACTTGGATGCTGTTCCCAAGGCAGTAGGGAGCAAAGTGCACAGCTAAGCAGGAGAACAGGATGATGCGGTATTTTGGGGAAGAGCACACCTGTGTCCATATAGAAGGCCTGTCCTGAGGAGAGTGAACTGAAAGTAGACCAACATCTGGGAATCTGAAAATAACTTCAGGCAACATCGTTTTAGTCTTGGATGGAAACAACATGTTTTAGGATACAGGCTTTGCCCCACAAAGGGAACCACAAAATTGCTTCAGACAAAGACTCTTTGAATTTCTTGTTTAGAAAAATAACCTCAACATTCAGTCTTCCTGTGATGGAAACTGAAATATGAGGTTTGTGTTTATGACTGAAACGAAAAACGACAGAGATTGAGGTTGGAGATGGCTGGTTGAATATTCATAGGTACCTCCACTTCCTTACAAATCGCATTAAAATGACAGGAGAAAAATAAATACATACGTCAGCTGATAGTTGCACTGGGGCAGGGGGGAGGCAGGATGCCGGGGATGAGAGTTAACAGCCCCCTCCAAAGAGCAGAGTTAAATAGAGAAGGAACAGAAAAATAGTGGGACAGGACAGTAAGCAGGTCGGATGCATTGAAATGCCCCTCTTTAATTATCACACTGATTATACCCACAAGGAGAGAGAACTTGATCACAATCATAATTAACAAATACAATTCAACAGATAGAAGCTGATAAAAGTGAAGTATTGTATATTTACAAAGACCTTCTAGGATGTGATCATCCTGAATGTTGAGTTATAGCCTTGCCTGCCTGGCTTTTTCTGTGAGCTCTGGGGATCCAAATTCTTGACCTTATATTTGTGGGGCAAGCACTTTCCATTGAGCTATCTATCTGTCCATCCCCTACAAAAAGTTTAAAAGCACTATGCAATGGTAATTGAAAATCAAATTTATAAAACATTTAAAAATTAAAGACTTGTCACAAAATGGGGAAATAGATGGACCTTGGTTGGAGAGGCTTCTTTTCGAAGTGGGTAGCAATCAACACAGAATTACTTACCTGATCAAATAGCTGAGGCAAGGTTGAGTGCCAACCCTAAATGGGACATTTTTAATCAACCCTATAACACCCTCCAAGGCTCAAGAAACATCACAGAAGAGGGACCAGAAAGAATGTAAGAACTGGAAAATGGAGCTATAACATCAGGCTATGACATGGTTATTGTATCCATGAACTCACAACAATTGTGGTTTACATGCATTACCTGCCCAAGATCAAGACTACTAAAATCCCTGTGTGGATCAGGGAGACAATTTCCAAAACCACTGCCTTACTAAGGAGCTATTGGCCATTGATAACTGCTGGGGAAAGAGAATCATTCTTTTTTGTGTGACCACTGGTGGGGCTTCCATAATCTAGAGCAGTGGTTCTCAACCTGAGGGTCACAACCCCTCTGTCAAACTTCTCTTTCCAAAAAAATTTACATTACAATTCATAACAGTAGCAAAATTATGAAGTAGTTATGAAGTGGTAACAAAAATAAACTTATGGTTGGGGGTCACCACAACATGAGGAACTATATTAAAGAGTCACAGCATTAGGAAGGTGGGAGAACCACTGATCTAGAGGATGGCCCCATACCCACATACATGTGAACAGCAGTAATTAGTAACTAGTAGGTTATCAAAAAGGAGAAGAAAAAGGCAGGAATTTAGGAGAGAAGCTATTGGGGGTTGAGGAGTTGGAATTGGAGAAATGGGGAGTATACATGATTTATTTCATCATAAGAAATTTTTAAGGAATAATAAATAGAAGACACAAACATAGCTATATATAAAAGTCATGGAAAATGAGGAACAAAGCTCAATGCAAAGAAAGACTGATCACCCTGAACACTGTTGCTACTAAAAGAAAGAATGGAGATGAATAAGCCCAGCTTTTACTTTGGTAAGCTAGATAATAAACTGGGGAATTTTTTAAAAGGTAGAACGGAAGATTGAATCTTTGTGGTATAAAGCAAACAAAAATGCATTTAAAATGTCTATGGAACTGGATAAGCTAAAAACTGGTTATTTGAAAAGTCTAATAAAATATACAAGCTTCTGGAAAGCTTGCAAAGAATCAAAGAATGGGAACACAAATACTCAATATTTCAAAAAGCAAATATGCCTATAAAGGGACTGAAGGTTACTAGAGAATGCTACATACCAGTAAATATGGAATAATGATTTTTTTCTGGAAGATAAATATTTCAAACATGTCTGAGTGTAAAGCAAGAATCGAGGATGATGGGGAAGGCAGAGGAGAAACTGATTGTACAGAAAGATGTGCCAAAAGAGGGCCAAGGTCAAAGGCTACACAGGGAAAGCTATTTGGTATTCAGTTTGAATGCTTCCTAGTGGTTAAACTCTCCCACAGCATAGGGGGATGCGGAAAGCTTCTCCAGTTACATAAACCCCTGAAAATGGCAGTGTGCAGACGTGCCAGGCGCACACCCATGCACATGGCATACCTGCACACACTTGCACCAAGGAGCTGTAAGCCGGCTCACTTAGGAATACAGATGCGACAATTCTAAATAAAACGTTAGCAAACTAAACTTAGTTGTGCATTAGAAGACTTCAGCATGTATGGCTAGGAATTATTCTAACAATACAAAATCACTCAACATCAGCAAAAATCCTTACATAACGTACTATAATAATAGACTACAAAACCATCTACCAGGGAATTCTGCGTCCAATAAGATGAAAAAGGCATGCTTTTGCTCATTCCTCTCAATATATGCAACTAAAATACCTAGGAGATACATATATATTTACACATACTCACATACACACACACATACACACACACACACACACACACACACACACACACACACACACACACACACACGTAGTCTTAAGATAGTTCTGGAAGATAAAGAGAAGACAGACTGACATGGAATTTCAAGGCCCATAGGATGACACAATAGTAAACCCCTGAGTTCTCTTTGATCTCATGTATTTGGTCACCTGAACACCAATGGGGAAGAGACTACTTGGTAACATATTGGTAAAAACCTTTACTGAGCAAAAATATCACCTAAAATACTATCTACCCTGTGCATATCAGCAAATGCCCCATGGAGCCCTGAGGCTTCCATCCCCATCAAGCAACAAGGGTTTTCCTCCCCAGTGAGATGGTATCAGAGAAAAATTAATGGAGAGCCCAAATGAGCAAAATACACCAAAAATAGCAAAGGAACCATAACCCTGTGGTGTTCCTGCAAGCTTCATGAAACCAATAAGGCACATGTGCATGCCCTGTGCTGGCTACACAAAAAGCTATGGCACTATCAGTAGATGCCTAAGAAATCCTACTTATCACCAGCAATAGAGAGCTGCAATAATTCTGAGTTTGATGGGAATGAAGCATGGAACCTGGAATTCTATGGCCGCACAGTAGTAACAAGGCAGGACCCTTCCCAATGGACTGATAGCAAGCCTAAACCAGATCAGAGCCTGCTGTAGTTTGAATGAGACCTCCCAAAATGTGTTGGAAGTTTGATCCCTATGCAGCAGTGTTAGGAAGTGAGGCCCAATGAGAGGTGCTAGTTAATGACGTGGAGTATGCATTATGCCATTAACAAAGGAATGGGCTCCTTGTTAAAGAATCTTGATAGCCTGCTTCTTTCTCCCCTATCCTCTCTCCCTTTTCTTTTTTTATTCCATCTCTCTCTTAGTAAGAAGATCTTCACCAGATACTGGTCCTTTGATCTTGGGTTTCTCAGCTTCTTAAGTTTTAGTTGAGAAATTAAAACTATGTCTTTTGCAATTCTCCCAGGGTGTGATGTTCTATTACAGCAATATGAAATGAACTAAGATATTACCTGTTATGGCTATTTTTCTTTTGCTGTGATAAAAACCATGACCAAAAGCAACCTAGGGTTGCAGTCCATCATGAAGGGAAGTCAAGACAGGACTCAAGGCAGGAACCCAGAGGCAGGAACTGAAGCACAGACCATGGAGGAGTGCTACTTCCTGGATTTATCTCCAATTTCACCTTACTTATACCACCCAAAACCAAAGGGTAGCTGTGGCTTCCCGTGGGATGAGCCCTCCCACAACAACCATCAATTAAGAAACTGTACCACAGACATGCCTACAGGCCAATCTGAGGGTAGCATTTTCTCAGTTGAGGTTCCCTTTTTCTAAATGACTCTAGTTTGGGTCAAGTTGACCAAAAAAAAAAAAATAATAATAGCCAGCACAATTCCATAACATAATATCTAAGCATTCTAGACTTCAAGAAAGTTAGTCATCATAGTAGGAAGTGGGGATATCTCAACCTGAATGAAAAGCAGATAATGAATAGTCTTAAGGATTGAATCATGTCACTCTGAAGCATTTGTTGAAATTCTAGCTCCAAGAACCATACTCTGTGCATCTATTTCCAGGATGGGTCTTTGCAGAGATAATTCGTTGTGAAGAGGTCATGAGAGAGAAATCAAACCTGACTGTTTTCTCTGTTTAAAGAGAGAGATGGGCTGAAGAAATGCTCAGTGGTTAAGAGCGCTTGTTTTTTTTTTCTCAAGAACCCGAGTTTGTTCCCATTACCCATGTCAGTTGCCTCACAACTGCCTTTTACTCCAGCTCCAGGTGATTTAAAGCCCTCATGGAAGAACAAGTATATCATGAAGTGATCAATCTGTAATCCAGGGAATGCCAAGAATTGTCAGTTGTCATCCAACACTAGATGAGAAGCTTGGGCCAGATTCTAGAAGAAACAAATTCTGACACCTCCACTGTAGGCATCTAGCTGCGCTTAGTTATCTAAGTGGGTGGGACTTTGCTATCACAGTGTTGGGAAACTGAAACAGACCCCAACATGGAAAGAACAGACATGATCCCACAGATTTTAAATCAGTTGTTGTAAAAAAGTACATCAATGAGCAACTACAAACACAATGAAAACAACTGAACAAAATAGTTTCAAAAAAGAAAGTTCCAAGGAATAAACCTAAAAGTTACATAGAATAGTCATCTGGAAATTTTAGAACTAAAAACACAGTACTTACAATAAAAGTCTCAGTAGGTCAGCTAATGGCAAAATGGAGATAGAGGAAAGAACTGATGGGCTTAAGTGGAGAATCCTATAAATTATCCAGATAAACAATGGAGATAATAAAAGACTTGAAACCAAAATCTGAACCTTAGGGTCATGTACAGCCATCACAAAAGGCCTAATGTTCATATCCCATAGTCCCAGAAGAATAGGAACAAGAAGATGGTGTTCAAAAATTATTCCAAAAAAAATGGCTGAAAATACCCCAAATTTAGCAAAAGACATATACTTACAGATTCAACGAACTATTAAAAAAAAAAAAACCTAACAGGACAAATGTAAAGAAATCCATTCAAACACACAGTAAAATCACATTCTGAAAATTAAATGCAAACAAAAATCTTGAAAAAAAAGACACTGAGCACAAGGGAAAACAATATGAATGACAGCAGAGTTTGCAGCAGAAACCATGGAAACTAGAGGAAATAGCAAAGAGTGCTTCAAATGCCCCCCAAAAAGAAATGTTTGCCTATAATTGTAGGCCTAGTACAAGTGACCTTTAGGAACACTATAGAAAATATGAAAGCTGATTTGGGAAGGCAGAAGAATATTTTTTTAAAAAAAAAATTGTAAAGCAGAGAGCACAAAGAAAAGAGAAAATGACATGTAAGTCCCAGTACACCACTAATTACACTAAGCATGAATAATATAAATACATTGTGCTGGCTAGCTTTTGTCAATTTAACATAGACCTAGACATATCTGGGAAGAGGGAATCTTAATTGAAAAAAAAAATGCCTCCACAAGCTTGTCTATAGGCAAGTCTGTGGGGCATTTTAATTAGTGATTGATGTAGGATGGCCCAGACCATTGTGGGTGGTGCCACCCTTGAGCAAGTGGTCCTGGAGTATAAAAGAAAGTAGGCTAAGCAAGTCATGTGGAGCAGCCAATAAGCAGCATTCCTTCAAGGCCTCTGCAACCATCCCTGCTTCCAGGTTACTGCCTTGAGTTCCTACCCTGAGTGATGGACTATGGTATGGAATGGTAAGTTAAACCCTTTCCTCCCCAAATTGCTTTTTGTCGTGGTGTTTTATTACACCAATAGAAACACTAAGACATCCACTCAGAAGACAAATTTTAAAGGAGATTTTAAAATTTGACCCAACTTTATTCTGTCTATAAAAAAAAAATCATTTCAGATATAATGATATCAAAACATTGAAAGTAAAATAGTGGAAAATTCAAATTATTCAAATATGAGTCAACAGTAATTAGGAGTATCTGAATTAACAGTAAATCAACTAGACTCCAGAGGAAAGAAAATGATGAGACCAAGAGGGACAGCATGGCACGATAGAAGAGATATTTATAAAAGTTTAAAAGCTGAACACCAGAAGCACAAGATTTGTAAAGCCAGCAGCTGTGGTTGACTGGCAAAGAGTTGGACAAAACCAAGCCAGTCAACATTAGAGCATGGAGGGAAAGAGTCCACAATCATGGCCCCTCCCCTAGCTGAAGATCTAGTGATGGTCAGTGGCTGCTGGGAGAGGGAGAGTCAGTTTCCTTTAGGAATTGAGTATTGATAGGTTTCCATGTGCCAGTGGATGGCCCATGTACATTTGGGCAGCACTAATTGGACTCAGTGGATTATAAAAGAAGAAGGAAGTGGGGGTGGGGGAGAAGAGAAGGCAGGTAAAGAGGAGGGGGGAGGAAAACTGGAAGGAAAGGAGGTAAAACTGGGAGAGGAACAAGTTGGGGAATGGCCCAGAAGTTGGAGGGGGACAGGTGTGAGGAATGAGGGAATATGATCAAAATACATTGTGTACATCTATGAAATTCTTAAAGAACAAATTTAAATATTATATTTATAAAATATGTGAAGCAAAATCCATAGGAAAAAATGAAGCATATAGATTTTATTTTGTCTATTCTTGTGTGTGCGTGCGTGTGTGTGTGTGTGTGTGTGTGTGTGTGTGTGTGTCCACAAGCATGTGTGCCAAGGCACATGTGTGGAAATCAGAAGATGACTCTGTGGATTCTGTTCTCTTCTTCCATCACATGGGGCTCAGGGATCAAACTCAGGTCATCAGGCTTGGCAAAAAGCATCTTTATCCACTGAACCATGTCATTGGCCTTGAAGCACACAGTTATATTCGAAGACTTGGATACTCTAGTCTCTATAACTCATAAATAAACTAAGAGAAAATCAGAAAGAATGTAGACTAAATGAAGAGTATCAACCAACAGGAACTAATCAACATTTATAGGACAATGTACTCAAAATGCAAAATACACATTCCTTTCAAATTCTCATGGAACATATACGAAGGTAGACCATATCTTGGATCATAAAGCAAGCCTCAACAAATTTGAGAGAACTGAAATCATACACAGTATGTTTTCTGAGTGTAATGAAATCAAACTAGAAATCAATGCAAAAAAAATAACCAGAAGATTCCTGAACACTAGAAAGCTAAACAATACACACCTTTAAAAACCTGTTGTGAAAGAAGAAATCTCAAGAGAAAGAAGAAAAGAAAAAAAGAAAAATACTCAACTAAATGAAGATAAAACTACCACACACCAACTCGTGTGGACACTGAGACTACTGGCAGGAAATTTACAGTTCTAAATGTGTGCACCAGAAAACAGAAGTCTCAGATTGACATCTAAGCCCCCACTTCAAGAGCCAAAGGGGAAGACAGCAAAATAAACTCAAGCCAAGCAGAAGGGAGGAAAATAAAACCAGAAGAACAAAAATCAATAAGTTTTAAACAGAAAAACAACACAGAAAAATAAACCCAATGAAACAAGGAGTTTGGTTTTTGAAAAAACAAAATAGATGGATTGCTAACAATACTGACCCCCAAAATTAAAAATATAAATTGGTGCAGACATCCAAAGAATAATAAGGAAGTGCTGGCTGCACATAAATTTGACAGCATAGATGAAGGAATCAGTATTTACCAATAAATAGAAGAAATCACCAAAGCACACAGAAAAGTGGTCTACAGAGCAAACAAATACATATGGCTCATGTCAGTCATAATTTAAAACTGTAAGCAGTTTTTTCCCCACCAAATTGACAAAACTGTAGAAGTTTAATAAAGACCACTCAGGAGCAAGTTCTCAAGTGCACACCCCTGCCGTAGAGTATGAGATTTCCTTATGTTTCTCTGAAAAGTGCAGCGTATATTGTAATAAATAGACTTTTTCTAAGCATATTGGAGAATAATTGCCTCTGAGGAGGACAAGTGCAAATTTATGTCTCCCTGTATCTATATTCCCTAGAAGAGAGAGGACACAAGCTGGCTCACCCCTAGATGAGAATTTAAGACTTTAAAGCAGAGGCAACATTTGTCCTTTTGTTGGATTTTTTTCTAGTTATATAAGAAGTGGGTGTTCATTATAATAAACTGAAGAATGCAGAGATTCACAAAGAAAAGCTGATGAACTCCCCCCACCCATCTGTTCAACTTTTTATTTAATTATGTATTTGTACATGTACATATGTATACAGTGTGTGTGTGTGTGTGTGTGTGTGTGTGTGTGTGTGTGTGTGTGTGTGTACAGGGGAGGGGCAGGCAGGTGTACTGTGGTATACAAGCAGAGATAAGAGGACAACTTTCAGGCGTCTGTTCTCTCCTTCCACGGTAGGATCCAGGGACGGAACTCAGGTTGTCAAGCTTGCATGGTAGTCAGTTTAACCACTGAGCCATCTCACCAGCCCCTGCCCATCAATCTTGCATCTCACTCTCAAAGTTACTGATGTTATCATTTTGCTGGATAAGCCCACATACTTCTCTCTGTTACATATAAACACACCAAAGTAGGTTATGGGGAATTTGCTTTATTTTTTGATGTGTGTGTGTGTTGTGCATTTCTCTCTCTCTCTCTCTCTCTCTCTCTCTCTGTGTGTGTGTGTGTGTGTGTGTGTGTGTGTGTGTACATCAGAGATCAACACCAGGTTTCTTCCAGGAGAACAGACTCCTGAAAGTTGTCCTCTTACTCTTCATTTTCTTTTTTAAGACAGACTCTCTTCGTTGACCCTGGAGCCGATTTGATTAGAATGGCTGGGCAGTGAGATTCAGTGACAGACTGTCTCTTCTATCCCCAAGTGCTGGGGCTACAGACATGTGATACTGTACCCTGCTTTTATATGGGTGCTGGGGTCAGAATTCAGGTCCTCGTGATTGTGTAGCAAGTTTACTGACTTTCTCTAGCCCTGTTGTGTGTGTGTGTGTGTGTGTGTGTGTGTGTGTGTGTGTGTGTGTGTAAGATTATGCCACTTACATTGTTCAGAAAATTGTTATACTGGATACTATATTACAGACCTTCCATGGAACACTAACTTTTCTTTTTAGTAGCTGTATTCCACCCCAGAACATTGATGTGCTATGGTTTAGTCAACTGCAATCTTAGGGCTATTTCAATGTGTTAATTCACATACCAGTTCTTACTATGCCACACATAAAATCTGGCATTCTTATAAAAAACAAAACAAAACAGGATGCTTGGTCAAAAGACACATACTTTCCCAGTAACAGGAAAATAATCAGTCAATTTAGTCAATTACAATTGAAATTTTGTAAAGCTTCATTGAAGGTGTTGAAATTTAGTGTAACCTTGGAGAAAAGAGAAACTAAGGTGACTTGGAGGAGTGAGACAAAGTCACTAAGATGGTGGCAGGTCAGGAGGGGCCTGTGAAAGGATAAATGTTTGCCAGATGATGAGTAAGTTTGGGAAGGGTGAACCAGATAGGAAAGAGGACACTGACTATAAGAAAAGGAAATGGCATGTGCAAAGGCCTAGAACCTTCATAGACTGTGGCCTGGAGAACATTGCTGCTATCAGGAAGACAGGGGTTAACCAGATGGCTCAGAGGAATGATGCTCAACTGGCCACTAGGCTAAGGGAATACAGAAGCATTTGTATATTGTAGCAATAGCTGGAAAGATGGGGCGGGGGGCGGGCACACACATGTAAGCAACCTGTGTAACAAGATGAAGGGCAGAACTGTAGAGAGAACAAAGATTAAGAAATGAGACTCACTTTATGCTCAGCTTGAATTCACCAAAGGCAAAGACTTTACAGAGGAGAGTGGTCAGGTCTATTTTAACAATCACTAAGGGAAAAATATCAACAGAGTTTAGAGGGCAAGAAAATACCCCTCTAAATAGTATGTACTTACAAGCAAGCCCTTGCAAATGTACCAGGTAGAAGGGAATGTTGGTTCCTAGGAGAGTGAAGGCACACTGTTTTAGATAAATGTTGCTGAGAATCCACTAGAATGCTCCAGAGTCCCCTGCCATTGGTGTCTGCAAAAGCTGTGGATAAGCAGGGCTCACTGGTGTCAGATATGCTTATCCACTTGAGTGCTCAGCTGTTATGACCTGTAGCCTTCACTGCCTGCTCTGGCTCAGTCTTCAGATCACCCCCAGGAGCACCAGCATAGGATCACGGACTCCTCAGCATGTCTGCAACCCATACCACCTGGTCCAACTTCACTGTGAATCCTCAAGGGCTGAGCCCCCAGTTAGCCACCCATGTCCCGGAAAAGATGTAATTAAGGCTCCAACACACAGGAGTTAAGGACACATGGGCTGAGGGGTTGCTGTTTGCTTGTGTGTAGGCAGAGTTTTCCTGTCCCATCAGCCCACTTTCAAATTACCACACAGAGTCTTAATATTAATTATAAATGCTTGGCTGATAGCTCAGGCTTATTATAAATAGCTCTTACAACTTAAATTAACCCATTTCTATTATTCTACATTCTGCCACATGGCTCATGGCTTTATCTGTCCTCCAGCATGTCCTGCAACTTTTGTGGCTCCTGGTGGCTCCTCTCACACCCGTGACTCTGCCTTTCTTCTTTCCAAAATCCTTTCTGCCTCTAGCTGTCCTGTCTATACTGCCTGACTAGCTACCTGTAAGTCAGTTTTTTTTTAAAAGACAATCTGAGTGACAAATCTTCAGTGTACAAAAGGATTATTCCATGGCATTTGTGGGGTGATTTCTTCAGTACTCTGAGGTTGAATGGTTTTAACACCAAAGAAGGAGAGAGTTGACCTTTACTCTACATCACCTTCTTTTGCAACACACACACACACACACACACACACACACACACACACACACACACACAGCCCATACTCCCTGGCCTGCCCCTTCTCTCCAGATAAGAGAACCAGTTGTGAGTTATGGTCAGAGCATAGAACATGGACACCCAAAGTGTCCTGTGCATGCTTGTATTTGTCACACAGCACAAAGGGCTGAGGCTTGATGTACAACTCCAAACTCTCTGCCTGTGGATAGATCAGAGCTGTATCAGTGGCTGGGGTCAAAGTACAGACAGAAGCCAACGACAGGGCTTAGCCTGTGACTTCCTGTGACTCTCTGACCCTCTGACAATATAGGCATGTGAGGCTGTGAGATCCACCCAGCACTGGGGAGACTGACCCTTCGGATCCAAGCCCTGGATGTTCCCTAACCCTTAGTACTTGGTTACAGAACAAACTTGCCGGACGCTAAGGCCACCACAGTATCCACACTGGCGAGTAGCTTCACTAGCGCCATACCCTCTCAATAGTGGGTTTAGTGCCCAGTCTGGTACCTTTTCTCAGAGAGGCTGACTAAGTGCTTGCCAAGGACAGCAGGGTCTCACACCAACTTCATATCGGCATGGCACTTCCTCTTCTTTGTTGTCTAGCTCTTCATCTGGGCCCATGTGCTGCTTTTCAATATCAAATAAGAAATAAAGCAATTGACAAAGGAAATGCCTGGACAGGCTGCTTCCCCAATAAAATCTCTAATTCTAGCTGCCCTGAAGGTATTTAGGATATCCCAGGAGTAACTCTGGTCCAGCCATAGCCCAGCCCCATCATGTACTATCAGTGTTCCTACATCCCAGAAGATGGTCGCTCAAAAGCAGTAATAAACAGACAAAGGATGCTAAATTGACACAGGGAAATGTGGAGAAGACTTGGTTTGTTCATAATCTCTGTTTTAGCTCTTCCTTGTGGGTGCCCTTTCCCTTGGTCATAAATAGGAAGCTTGAAAACTGTTTTGGATGATATGGACAGCAAGCAGGCTGATACCACTGGGGTGGGTTGAGGTGGGGGGGAGAGGTGGGGTGGAGTGGAATGGGGAAGAGGTTAGTCTGCTGGAGCTTCTGTTTCATATCTGCCAAAAGCCAGGCTGCCTCGTGCTTTGCTTTCTCAGCCTGTCATAGCTGCCAACTGTCAACAACCATGAAAGCCAGATGTGACCAGCAAGTTCCTGTTGCAGATGAGAATCTCTCCACTGCCTTCACATCATTCTGACTTACATGGGAGGCTTTCCTTTCCACCATACTTTATCCTCAAATTATGACCTTAACCAGTATGCTCAAAAGTATATACCTTAAATTGAGCACATGTAGAAAAGTACCCTTCCCTAAGTGCTTCCTCCACACAAACAGGTATAGACCTCCCCTAATAAACTCTTCTCTTTTTCTTTTATCAAGGAAAGCACACCATCTCTAGAAGCTTTGCCCTCCTACCTGAGGGTAATAAAATCCTTCTTTCCTCTTTTGTGTGCTGGTTGTAATTTTTGGCTTTGCTCTTGAAGTTGTGAACCCACTATGTTTGCTTAGGAGCCTTCTAGAAGTGAAGGACAGTACCCCTGTGTTAACCAAACGGGGAAGGAATAGCGGGTCTCCTGCTGTGCAAAGAGTTTATTCTACAGCCAGGGGCTGCTGCAGCTCAGTAGTAGAGCCTTGCCTAGCATGTCTAAGCCCTGCCCCCTCCATCCCTAGCACTGTAAAAGTGTGGATGGGGAAACATTGGACAGCCAGGTGTAAAGTCCATTTGTGGCCTCAAGCCAGGGAAAGAGTATTTCTCCTCTGGGAAGGAAATGTATTTTGTGCTAACTGGTTCTCATTGCACAAGAATGTCCCTGGCTTGGTGAAAAAAAAATACAAGAGAGTTGCAGTTACCTGAGAGAAAGTCTTATGGAGACAGCAGCCTAGTGGGCTAGAGCATTGGAGAGAAGAGGTCAGGGCCGAGGAGACTTTCTCTTGCCTGATGGAAGAGATGCTTCTCACAGAGATGAAACGAATGGCCATTGGGCCAAATCTGTGAGCCAAGGTGCTGCTTATATATTTTTTCTCCCCACCTCCCTGTAGAAAGATATGAACAGTGGCAGTTGGTCCAAGTCTTAGGATTAGTATTACTATGATGAAACAGAAAGAGTTTATTTGGTTTACACTTCCACATTGCTGTTCATCATCTAAGGAATCCAGGACAGGAACACAAATAGGGCAAGAAACTGGAGCTGATGCAGAGGCCGTGGAGGGTGCTGCTTACTGCCTTTCCCATCATGGCTGCTCAGCCTGCTTTTTTTTTTATAGAACTCAAGACCATCAGCCCAGGGATGGAACCACCCACAATAGACTGGGCCCTCATCCATCAATCACCAATTAGGAAAATGCCCTACAGGCTTAACCACAGCCCAGTCTTATGGAGGCATTTTCTCAGTTGAGGTTTCCTTCTCGAAAATGACTTTAGTTTGTGTCAAGTTGACACAAAACGATCCAGCATAGCTCACAAAGGAAGCTGACATACAATTTCCTTCAATGAGGTTTATTAAAATGAAAGGGCCTCAAAGTGGGGGTGTCGGGGGGAGAATATTAGGTAGATAGACCTGAGCACAATGGAGCCTTAGGGGGAAGGAGAAGCTTCCCTCTACACTCTGCAGCCTAGAGAGAAGAAAGAGAGAGAGAGAGAGAGAGAGAGAGAGAGAGAGAGAGAGAGAGAGAGAGAGAGAGAGAGGAGCCTCTTGGGAGATGAGCCTTCAGAGTGCCTCTTCAGCAGTCGCCCTGAGGAGTCTCAGCTGAATCCTCAAAACAAATAAAAGTCTTGCTTTTGTAGCCTTTTAGGGGTGGTATGTTACATCATGTGATTTAGTCCAATATAGCATACATGACAAGAAGCAGGGAGGAGCCAGGCACCCTAAATTGAGAGATGTCAAGTCACAGAACGTATTGCTTCTTATCTCTCTGTCATCCCAGAGAGAGCTGCAAAGAGCAGATCCATACTACAGCAACAGGCCTAAAGGTGCAGGCCTCAGCCTCCTTCACCTCCTTTTCCTCCTCCTCTTTCTCTTCTGTGTTTTTAAGGGTCCCATGTTGCACAGGTTGAACCTTAACATGCTCTGTAGTTGAAGATGACCTTAAACTCTGATCCTCCTACTTCTGCCTTCCAGGGGCTGGGACTATAGGCCTGCACTATCATACTTGCCTCTGTTAGATTTTTCAAATGGGAGACGAGGAGGAGGGATCGATATTACTGTCTAAGGCCCTCAACATCTAATATCTGTTCCTTTACAGAAAAATGGCCTAAGTGGAGGCATGTAATTTCAATCGTAGTCTATATAAACTAAGGCCTAAATAGGACTAACTTAATTACTTTGTAATTTTATTCAGTTTCTACCTTCCTATTCTGCAGGAGTGGTATACATCTGACCACATCAAGCCAGAGGCCTGCCGTTCACTCTCAACACAATCACATACCAGGGTAGCAAGATGTGACCAGGTGCCCCGTCCATGAAGCATCCCTGTGATTCCCATCATGCTCTCTGCTCCTTACATGTACCACATATCAGGCTCCTTCAGGTCTGCAGACCTCTCTTATCTTATATGACTAACCTGTGACCTCATCTACCTTATCTGTAATTTACTTAGGCATGTCTGGGGCTTCCCCAAGAGGATGGCTACCTCTGTTCTTGCACCCCACTACTTCTGTGGTTCTGTGTCTAGAAGGCAAGGGCCAGGATACTCTAGCTGGGACACGGAGGCCACTCAGCCTTTCTTCAGTGTTTTCCTTCCCTCCCCCTAGGACCTAGAGATGACTGTTCTAGAGGTGAGGTGGTGGCCGTGCCTCTCAACCTCCTGGTCTCACCAGTTGAGAACATGAAATCTGGGATGAGAATTCAGAACACTTTTTCTTTCCACCATTCCCCACCCTCATCCCATGTACCTTCTCTGAGGCGGTGAATCCAGAATATTTTGCTGCTTAGAACTGAAGGGAGGCCATGCTAAAGGAGAAAAAGACAAGTCTGGAAGTTTTGAAGCTCTTCCATGTCATCATACCTGCTATTTTTAATTGATATATTTGAGTCTTCCAATTTTACTATTATCGACAACTTCTAAATGGTCAGGACATTTCCAAGCTTATTGGTAACTTACACCTGGTCACACCATAGAAGTAGCAAACATTGACATCAGGGCTCTCTCCCTACCCCTCCTGAGAGCCATCTGTTAACACTGACTAATACACCACTGCTTACACCACCCCACTTATGGAAGTTTAAAGGTGTGTAGGAGGTGCTCATGGCTTCTGCTCTCCCTTATGCCCATGTCTGATGGAATTTTTTCCACTTACAGTTTTTTGTTGGAAAAGCAGCCATCTTGTATACCCCATGACCCTGTCCTACCTTACCCTACATGTAACCATTGCTAAATAGCCAATGGGGCTGCATGGACACAAAGGCAGGTGATCCATACACTAACCAAAATCCATGTCTTAGAGACTTTGGCTCCATTTGGGTGTTGTACCCACCCAGATTAGCAGATGTGACTCAGCTAGAATGTCTGTCACCATGTCACAACCTTTCTATCTGATCTTACAGTCCAGTTGCTGTGCATCTACCACTGTGGCAGGTGAGGGATGCTATGGTTTGGCAAAGTTGTGGAAATTTCAGGAGATTGGTCTTCAAGAAGAAAGTGATCATTGATGGCTAATAGGGTCCTGTGACTCCTGGGTGCTTCCTGTCTCACACTCTGCTTCCTGGTCAACCGTGTTGTGAACATCTCCCCTCTATCACATGCCACCACTGCCCATGAGTAAGCTTCTGGCTAGGGAGATGTGGACTAGCTACTTTAGAAGTGAGGGAGGTGGATCTATTCTACAGAGCCTGGGATAAAACAGGGATCTCAGTCATCTTGGCTCCTCCTCGTTGTTTGTTCCTCCATGCTGTGATATAACAGCCTTGGAGACAAACAGCACCTTGTCCATCTCCACCTCATAATGAAGAAAGTAGAGATGAGGAGATACAGTGATTGGGAATCAACATCTCATGAACTGATTCCACAGGATGTGCTCGAGGGCCATTGAACTTGGCATAGACAACCTGGAAAAGAGAGGAGTGTCAGCTGGATGCATAATAATGCTTGCAGGGCAGGAGGAGGAACTGAGATCCATTCAGAGAGTTTCACATCAGTCCCCAAGACAAACCACAATAATCCTAGAGACAGTAACAATTATTGTTTCAAGAACAGCAAGGAAAACTGAAGCATGGTACACCCAAGGGGCCCGTCAACGATCACTAGTTTATAGCAGTTGCTATCTAACTGGCTCCTTGATGTGGCATATGTTACTCCCACCTAGGAGTCTCAAGTCACAAGGAACGCTTCCCCCTATATCTCACTTCCACTCTTATCAAAATCTCATTTTGGTTCAGAGCACCCTTGGCTTATGACCCTTCTCAGTTCCAGTCCCTTTTGATCTGCACGCTGGCTCTTAGACAACATGGTGGACGATGTCCTTGAACACACACACCAGCTACACTGGGCTCTGATGCCTGGTTCTGCCTCTTAGCTGGCCACTTCACTCCACTCTGACAAGGGCAGCTATTTGGGGTGAGAAATGGGGTAGGAAATTTTTTTTCACTCAGGCAATTAAGGAATCACTGAATCTCTCATGATTAACTTCGTGTGCTCAGATGGAATGCAAAAATGCTGTTAGCAGAGTGCGTTCATTTCTGTACCTGACATGAGCAATGGGAATATTTGTTCTGCCCGGGAGGATTACACCTTCCATTAATCTCCGTTTTATTGAAAGTTTAAATAACAGAAAGACACAATGTGATCAATTAGCAGTGTAATTCCAAGGAGATGTCATAGCAAAATGAAATCTCCAGCACATTCACCGCAAAGACATGGGGAGTTCTCTCCACTTTTCCTGCACACAACGCAGTGTGTATATTTTAATTGAAAGTTTATTCTGCTATGTGCCTCATCTACTAAATTTTAATTTAACATTGTAATGAGGAGGGTGTTTCTGAGGAGCTCTTCACAGGCAAGTAGATAGGGCTGCACAAATTAAGAAAACAAGAGAATTGGCAGTACTCTCCAGAAGATATGAAAGGAAAAGGGGACTCTCCCCAGCCCTTTGGTGGGTGACACAGACACTCAGAGAATGAAGCCAGCAGACATCCACCATCTGTGGCAGTTGGGCCAAAGGGTGAGCAAAGGCAGCAAGGGTCCTGGGAGACTGTCTCCAGGGGGCCTCTACAGGAGTAACTTGCCAAAATAGGGGGCAGGAACCTCTCCTCCCTCTTTCTACCTCTACCTCCCATTTTGGGCCAAACCCCATAAGAAACCAGTGGCAATATAAAAAGGCCTCTTGCCATCTCAACTCCAGCTTAGCCAAGGAAGGGCAGGCTCTCTAGTGAGGGACAGTAGCATAGTGACCAACATAATACTGGGAAGTACCACCATGTCTCTGCCTGTTAGAGTCCTCAAAAGGAAAATGGGGTTAAAAGGTTTAGTCCTGAGAACTGTGGAGATACCACAGCAAGATGGAACTTGGTAGAGCTGATGGTGGGTGTTCAGGGACTTTGATATGGAGTAGATAGTTTCCATGGGAGTAGCCTCATCACCATCACCAGTAACAAAATGATGTCACATAGCTGAAGTCTTAGATGGATGGGAGGGGACAGGTGGAGGGATAGAGCCTTCAGTGTCCCCAAAAGCAGGATCAGAGTGGGCACTTGTTTCTCTGCTACCTCACAGCCAGAGGTTCGTCCTCTGGGTCATCTCATTATAGCCTTGAACTTATACTCCAGCCATCCGCATCTAATCACTGAAGTCCAGTGGCCGCCCTCCATGGTACCTCGCTCCCAAGATGCACCCACATAAATGAGCTGTGTACTTGGAAAGGAACCTTTGTAAAGGAGAAACCTATTGAACAGGAGGCTATGGCCACAGTAGTGGCAACTGCTGGTGAGGGCTGATATTGCAACCCAGCCATGTCAGCACTTACGACCTAAGTGAAGGATGTAAATATCTAAAAGCTGCCAATGTGGAATCAATACATTTCCAAAAACAAAAAGAAAAAACAATGTTAACGGCGAGGGTTTTAGGAGCTGAGAGTTACAAGATAGGAGAGAGGTGTGGCCTCTCACTTTACCACCTTCCTCTCTGTACTTGCTCACTCCACTGCAGCCAGAATGCCCCTTTATTCCCACACACCCAGGCCCTTTGCACATCCTAAACAGACTCCCATCTTTGAGTCCTCTGCCCTTGCCATCTCTTTTACCAAAACTGTTCTCTTGTGTATTCTCTTGGCTTTCTTCATGGTCTATAGTCAAATGTCATTGCTCAGTGGCAACCTCTTTGACCCCTTCATTTAAAATAGTAATAATTCATGTCACCCTTGCTCCATTTTTCTTCATTCAATTCATTGCCCTCCATTAACTTACACATCTATTCCTTCTTTGTCTGCATCTTCAGAATGCAAATTTCCCCAGGGCTGATGTCTTTGTTGTCCTATATTATCTCCCCAGCACCTAATATAATCTAATAGTCACTCAAAAAGCATGTGTTGAATGATTAGAGAAAAAGAATGTGTCCTGACTTGTTAAGGTTGCTCTGAAGGTGATTCCTACACTTCCTTGTAGCTAGAGTTTTCCTGCCTGGCCCACAGTCAGGATAAATCTCTGCCACCCACCAGTCCCACAACCACTCAGACCCAACCAAGTAAACACAGAGACTTACATTGGTTACAAACTGTATGGCCGTGGCAGGCTTCTTGCTAACTGTTCTTACAGCTTAAATTAATCCATTTCTATTAATCTATACCTTGCCACGTGGCTTGTGGCTTACCGGTACTTTACATCTTCCTTGTCCTGATGGCGGCTGGCAGTGTCTCTCTCACCCAGCCTCCTGTTCTCTCAATTCTCCTCTCTGTTAGTCCCACCTATACTTCCTGCCTGGCCATTGACTAATCAGTGATTTATTCATTGACCAATCAGCAACACATTTGACATACAGACCATCCCACAGCACTTCCCAATAAGTTGTGCTATAAAGAATTTTTGAGCTGAGACTTGGCAAATGCCTGCATGAGAAAGAAGGCCCGTAGTCTGGGAATCAGCTTCTACCAGGAAGCACGAGGGACCTAGTATGTGCCATTGTCCTTTCCTAAATGGCCTTCCTGGTCTTCATTGCTAAGGGGTATTCCAAAATCCAGATGTGTACACCACATGTGTGCTCAAATATGTTATGATACCCTACAAAAGTAAGAGAACCACAAATAGGCCATCTGTGTGCTCAAGGACCCAAGTGCTAGTGGCCACAAGCTCTGAGAACCCTGGAGTAGTCTGTGGAAATGTCAGTGCCCATATTCATGATCTGGTTACATTCTTTGTGCCCACACAGGGGTGACAAGCTCATTCTCATGATAACATCTTTCTCTGGCTTCAACGAAACCAATGGAAAACTAGGATCCATTCATTCCTTCAGCCTGGTGAAGATAGAATTCATTCTGAATAGCAAAGGGCATCCTGAATCCATCACCATCCACCCAAGCCAGGCGAGTCTATGCCATTGGTAACTTTGGTACAGAGAATATTTTTGTCAATAAAAACAGAGTTGGATGGTGATAGATAAGGTTTCCTCTTGAATGGTTGATAGTATGTCTATGAGATCCAGGAACCATGCTGAAGGTAAAGTGTCTTCTTTTATAAACCTCAGTCCACTTTGACTAAGTTCATTCTGTGCATCAGTTCCTGGCCTGGGTCTTCCAATAGAAGCTCCCATGTCTTTGGCAGCAGCCAGATCCCATGCCCCAAGGATGGCCATATCTGAAGAAGCAGGCAGGCAGAGAGAGGAACATAGCTTCCTCTCATCTCTGGCTTCTTCTTCCCGAGGCAGATGATACTGCATACTATAGGGAACATGCCTCCTACCATCTGGACTACGAATTTTCTGAATCTTTCTTACCATCACCTCTACTAGTCCCTCTCCAGAATGTTATCCCAGGGTGGGTGAATCTGCTCTCTCCTAGAAACCCTCCCAGACACACCTTCCCCTGGCATCTCCCGCCATAGACCTCTCAGTCCTGCCACTTGTCATGCTGGCCTTAATTGCTCATATTGTGCTCCTGGATTCCAAGGGAATGTTCTGTACATAAAATTTCTCCAAGCAGCCTATAATTTTTCTGACTAGACACGCCATTTTCCCATTGTAAATGACAACTGAATCTTTCCTTTGGCAGTTTTGCTCTGGGCCTTCCTTAGTCAACAGGATCTTCAGTTACAACAACCAGGTCTCCTAAAAGCTAGGGTACCACATAGACCCTCTGATAACATGCTCTGAGTACCCTCATGAGACCCAGTGCTGAGGGCTGATCTCCAGCTTCTCCTTTCAACCTCTTGTTATATTACCCATTCCTTCACCGCCTCCGCCCACCCCTATATTGTGCCAAGGCCAGAATTTCCATAAGGTCAGAAGCAAGCTAGTATTAGAAGAAAGAGGCCTTGCTCGAGGTGAGAGGGCCTGGAGAACAGAAGCTCTGTCAGTCAGGAAGTGGCAGGACACAGGACTCAACTTAGATGAAGCAGAAGAAGAGACTCAAATCTAACAGACTTCTCGCAGGATTGTGGGTGGGAGTGGCACACATATCCCAGCCACAGAAGAGGCATTGCCACCATGGACCTGGAAGGGGAGAGGGAGGAAGTCAGGTGTGTAGACCCCAGTGAAATCCAGAGTCTTCAAAGAAGCTTCAGCTTTCCATTGATGCCCAATTGGCCCAACTCAACAAACCAGCTATTCAGCAAGGAACCATGGGTAGTGTTTCCCCTTATAGGTCACCTCTGGGGCACACCATAGGACACAGCAGGGGAGGTCACGTATGTAAGGTGTGTGGCAGAGGTTCCCAGAGAATCACTGGTGCAAGCAAAGTCTGGTTGTGAACATCTGCCATTCAGGCTGCCTATTGCTCACTGAAGACCTGTGTGCTGCCCAGTGCCACCATTCTTGGTCCTGCTGTCCATCTGTCTGAGCTCTGAAGGGCCACTGGAGGATCCAGAAGGGCCCCAGTCCCTTATATTGTTTTTCCAATTTCTTTTCTGTTCCCCTTTGACAAAGACTTCTCTCATACCCCCGGTTAGAATTCTTACTGAAATCCCTGGTCTGAGATAGCTGTGCAGAGACCAGACTTTGCTCTCTGGTGATCAGGCAAAGAGGTAGGGGGAGAAACACACAGGACAGCTCTCTCCTAAATCCAAGACCTAGGAGCTAGGCATACGATGCCGCAGCATTTCTCTTCAAATTGGCCAGAGTGAAAAACTTCTCTCTTTCTTCCCAGGGGTGGGGGGTGGGGGAAGCTGGGTTCTAATTCTGCACTGCTTCTGGCTTCCTTCTATGGAGTTACTATCTTCGTGCTTCCAAACTGCCCAAGGAAGCTTAGTAAAAACTGTCCAAGGAAGGAATGACAGAGCTGAAAACAGCTGGTCACTCCCCTGGGGTAGCTGCAGTCTCCTAAGCATGAACCACACTGAATTGAGCTCTGCACAAACCTCAGGTGAGATCTCTATTCTGTCACTTTGCCCACTTGTAATTGAGCCACACTTCCTTCCTGCTCCTCTTCCTCCTCCTCCTCTTCCTCCTCCTCAATAAGGCATGCCCCTGTATTATTGATACCTTTCCATGGGGCCCTCACCTAGCAGGGTTGGCTATAAAAAACAAGGTTTCGCTGGCTACTCCACAAATCCGCAGCCTTGCCTGACAGCTAACAAGCACCATGACCAGGAAGCACAGCAGAGTGAAGGCCCAATTACACAGAGGAGAGCCTCCTACAAAGGGCTTAAATGTGCTAACAAGCCATCACGGAAGGCCAGGGAGCCCCTAATGGCCTGCCTGCTGTCAGAGAGGCTGCAAAGGCTGAGAAGGAGCAGGCCTGCCGCAGCTGCAGCGCAGTGATGTCTGTCAAGAATCTCTCTTTCAAAATCAGTCTTGTTGACCCAAAGGGGCGTGGGGAGGGGCAGTGGCACTGGGCAAGTTTTATAAAGTACAGTCCCAGACGACTTCCTACCCCCTCCTCACATCCACTCAGTGGTTCCCCATTGCACATAGAATAAAATAGCGAGTCTTCTGCCCTGGTGATGAGCAAAGTCCACTTTCCCAAAGGCAGGTTTTATTAAAGGGCAGTGGGTGGGGTGGGAGGGAGGGCAAGGCTGAGCAGCAAAGGTTTCTAGGTACGCACCTGTAGTACCAGCACGTGGAGGTGTTGCAAGCTTGAGGCTAACCTGAGCTACACAGGCAAACCTCCTCCCCTCCCTTCACCAAACTTCAGGGGTTGGAGGCATAGCTCAGTGGTAGATCTGCCCAGCACGTATATGCTCTGGGTCCAATCCCTAGGATAGGAGGGAAGGAAGGGAGGGAGAAAGGGAGGAAGGAAGGGCAGAGGAGGAGAGGAGGAGAGGAGGGAGGTTGGGAGAGACAGAAAAAGACAGAAAGAAAGAAAACAAGCAAACAAGGAAGCAGATTCCTCCCTAAGTCCTAAACTAGCATCTTGGATTTGAGGCAGGCAATGTATGCTGGGTGTTTAACAAGCATTCCTGGGTGAGTCTGGACAAATTCACAAGCTCACACATGGATCAGCAGGCATTCAGTGGGCACTATGAGCCAGGTGCCATGCTGTGAGTCAGAGAGAGAAGGGGAGCAGAGCATCCTGTTCCCCAGGAGGCACCCTTGGATCTGAGTTAAGAACTTATTACCAGTCCCGGGAATGGCCTGAGCACAGTGACAGCACCATGGAGGATCAGAAGCCCCACTTTGGATGTTGGTGGGGGTGAGAGAGATGGCCACGGTGCTGGGATGGATGTTCTCTGTAATGCCACGTGCGGTAAGGTTTCCATGGAATTGAACTAAACTTTTACCATTTCCTCTGGTCCTATGCTGCAGAAGTTCACTGAGAAGCACTATCATGCCCTTTCCTTCCCTGGGGGGGCAGCCATCTAAACCTAAGCAAGGGCCAGCACCTGCTCCTAGAGCCCCGGGAGGTGGAGACAGCCTCATGACCTTGGTCAGCTCACTTGTCCTCTACTAGGAACCTCCTCAGTCATCTTTGTCACCATCAGTAAGGGGAGCAAAGAGTGAGCAAGTGAGCTAAGTGACATCTGAGTGCGTCCTACAGCCTCCAGCTTCTTGTTTTGCCAGATGGGACGTGCCTTTAAATCCACAACAGCTTAATATTTCATTTAAGAATGACGTTCTAGTACTAAAGGAATAGCAAGAATACTGCTTCAGAAGGAGAGACGAACATCCTCCAAGATAAATATTGACCAGTTGCAGATATGCAGCACAGACATGTGACTCTCTGTTTGATCACGCCCTAGAAGTTTCTCTTACATACCTACTCAGCCCACAGACCCTTTGAGACTGATGTGTTAGCCCAGTGATGACGGCGAAGATGTAATACCTACAGTAGATACTTACATTGCACTTGGTGTGTGTGTGTGTGTGTGTGTGTGTATGAAAATACATTTGTGTGGAGTCATGTAATATTCACAACAGATCTATGAAGTAGATGACCAGTCCCCTTTTTAGGAAAAGTAGCTGTCTCAGGGTCTGACAAACAAAAAACCGTAAAAACTAGCAAATTAGAATCTGATCCTAGGTAATGGACTAAGAATTTTGAACACTTAAATGTTATAGTATATGCATATGGAAACTGAGGTCTAGTGAGTAGGAACTATTCAAAGTCACAGAGAAAGATGATATGGCAACTGAGAACTTGATTCCAGCCTTCTGACCATTCCCAGGACCATGACTGTTTGAGCCAGCCTCTCATGAGCCCAAGTCCTACACTTTGAGCAATGCCATATACCCTGACTGCCCCTGGGATGGATGTTTATCTCTTCTGGGGAGTCAGCTCATTGCTGAGATGCTTGACAGTTCTTTCCTGCCAGACTCTCATCTAGCAACTCAGTTCCTTCCAGAGGCTGGTCAGCTCTCAGTGGACTCTCTGGCCACCAAGTCAGTAGAGCCATGGGCCACTTGGCCAGCACCCTCAGCACATGAGAATGATGTCCAGTTGATCAGCAGGAAGCATTTCCATGGAGCCCCGGAACAAGGCCATCTCTGAAAATCAATCACCACTCAGCTTCTCTGTAGAATATTGTGACAAGGCTGCATCCTAGCTTCACGTGGAGACTTCCAGGAGAGGTCACTTGGATGCTGTTGGGGAGGAGGTGAGGTATTGATTCCTTTCTTTTCTGCCTCCAGCTCTTCCTCTGTCATGGGCTGGTCTTCTGCTGTGCATCAGGGGTCTTGGGGATCAATCATAGCTAAGCCTAGAGTTACTCACAGCGTGGAAGCAGGAAAGAGGAGCAAACAACTCATTGTCACTCCATGTGGCAAGAGTGACAGCAAACAGGTGACTGAGCATCAAGCAGCAGCAAGAAAAACAACTAGTACAGCTGGACACCTTCAAAGATGAGCTCATCCCTCCGGGGTGTGAAGGATGTAGAGACCAGCTAGAGCAAGGTGAGGTCATGACCATCCTGGCCCCTCCGAGTCTAGAAGAACCCTCAGAGCCGAAGAAGCTTCTGACATCAGAGCAGGGTTGGGGATCCATGTGAGCCCTCTCCCCTTCCCCTGGAGGTGACCAGCTCCCTCCAGCCACAGATGACAGACTAAGTTCACAGCTGAGACAGGCTGGACCACCACTCAGAGGGGTCACAGGGAACAGTGAAGAGGCATAGATGGTTGTCCATGGGACCTGCTTCCTCCACCAAGAGCTTTCTTGTATTGTACTGAGATTCACAGAAGCATAAAACAGGCAATTTGGATTTGACCTCAGAGGTTATTTTCTTATGCTGGGAAGTAGCGATCTCACCCAGCAGAAATAACAATCCTTTAAATTTGCCTAACATTATATAGTTACACTTCATTTCATTTGGCTGGTACCTGCAGATGTAATCAGTGTTCACATTCACCCCGTGATTGCTCAAAGTAATCCTCCATGGGGCTCAGCATAAACCATGCCTTCAGGCACCAGCCAGGACTTCTTATTCTGATCTTGGGGTTTTCCTGTGGACTCTCTCTCTCTCTCTGGATTTGAGGCTCACGGAAGCCAATAGTTTGGTCCTTGTGCAAGAGAATAAAGTGACCTACCTGAGTAAGTGAAGAGAGTCCAAGATAATGAGCAACCTTAATGAGCAGCTCCCATGGCGGCCAGCTCTGTGAAGCACAGTGAAGCTGACGGGCAGCATGTCTCCAACACAAACGTGGTGTCCAGCAAAAACTCAGGCAGCATGGGGGACACGCTTGACTGAGAAAGAGAAAAGTGATTATGACTAGATGGGGGAAATAAAATCCCAATTATCCCAAACTTGGCAACTAAGCCTTCTTCCGCAAATGGAGCTCAGCCAGGCATGGAGACCCAAGGGATCTCTTGGGAGAGGGATGGGGGGCTCTTAGAGAGAGGGGACTCAATCCTGATTGCTATAAATCCCCATGGGGCTTGAGGACATAATAGATTGGCTTTTGAATCATGAATGTGCTAAAAGGGCAAAGGGTTGGCTGAAGTGGTAAGTCAAAGTATTTTAGGGAGCTGAGAGGAGAGAGCCCAGAGTGGTCTTAGCAGAAACTATCCTGGGAAGCTGCCTGGAGGGGCAACAGGAAGCCAGAAAATGTGTAATGAACATAACAAGAATCAGAGGCCAAGGAGAAGGCTCTAGACGGACCATGGAGAGTAGGTACATAGGAGAGTCAGGCTTATGTGACATGCTGAGTTATAGGTCCAATCCTCGGTTCCTTCATGACAGGAAGATATAGTCTCAGCCTGTCTGTGGCCGCTGGTGAGTATCATTGACTCTCATGATCCTTCTGAACATTCTAATTACTGAATAGAGCTGTTCAGAGGCTAAGGGGAACGTTGCGTGCTCGAAAATGACCAGAGAAGGGAAGCAGGCATTCTGCTAAGTTCATTCAAAGCAGGAAGTGGCTCACAGAATAAGTTTAAAAAGCCAAATTTGAAATTCCCTTGGTTTCATCCAAGGCCAGTGACAGTCCTTGGCCATTTTGGGGGATTTTATAGCAGTCAGATGTAGGAGAGCTGGGCAAGGCTGCAAGTGTCCTTATATGATGCTGAGATTTTCTTTTCCTGTGTTGTGGTGACCCATCATGTAAAGAATCTATTTCAGCAGCTATTAAAACTAGGTTTGGACCAGAGATCAGACACAGAAGCAACTATGAACCAAATCCACAACCTGGAGCCATGGCCAGCTGGAGCCACAGTCTCCAGCAGACCCAGCAGCCAAGCAGAGTCTAAGTCAGCCAAACTCTAATCAACCTGCAGGCCCATGACCGTGACAGTAAATGGTGGTTCCAAGCCACTGAGTCTTAGAGCTGTGTGCTACGTAGTGCGGCCCAGCGAAGCGGATGGCTTCGGGAGTCCAGAAAGGTCTGACAAACACCTGTGCTAAAAGGTCAGCTGCAGTCTGCAGCTGATGCCAGAGGAAACTCTGGTCCAGACCTCCAGTCACTGAGGTAATTTCTGCCATTTTACCTCTTCTCTTGCTTCAGCCCATACCTCCTGTCCCCATTCAGGTGCCTCATTAGCTAGTGAGATGCAATGTTGGGGGGATAAATGACAGCCAGTTGTAGATGTCAGCTTGGCTGGCCTCTAGTGCCTGGTTACTCCAACGCTAATCTGCATGTTGTTGTGAAGGTACTTCGCAGATGTGATTAAAGTCCGTGATCAGTTGACTTTATGTAAGGGAGACGGTTTTAGAAAACACGTTGTTCTATCGGTTGAAAACCTTATGAGAAAAGAAGGCTCAGGCTTTTTCATAAAAAAGAAGGAATTCTGCCAGCTTTTGCCCATACTGACAAGTTTCATCCTTTCCCTCCAGAAGGGCTGACCTACTGATTTCAGGCTTGCCTTGCCACTCCCTAAAGCCACACAAATCAGCATCAAGCAACAACCTTGTCAGTGTGCATCCTGTTTTGGTTTTTTACTTCTGGTTGCACTCTGACAAAGACAAATTGTCCCCAGTTCCTGGAAGTGTAAAGTGGAGAAGGCAAGAGGTAGGACCTGGGGACCTGCAGTGTGACCTGGGATCTGCAGCCAGAGCTCAGATGCTTAGGATGGAGAAGCTGTTGCCATGGCCACAGCAGGGTCCCATCAAGGAGAGAGGAAACCACACCATTCTGAGCCTTTTCATGGACTCGGTTGCTGGGGTCTTCAGTCACTGAGTGCTTTCCATTTTTCAACCCAAGAACACTTACGGCCTGTGAATTTTGCCGTCTTGGAGGCCTCTGAGCACAGCACCGCATGGAGGGCAGTCACAGCCATTCCTTTGGGCCTTGCAACCTTTGAGAAGCAGTTTTCCATGGTTCTCCTGACCCACATAGTTTAGGTTTAGAACCAGAGGTCAAACTGCTAGATTTTTTTTTTTAAAGAAAAAATTTTTTGATGCCATAGTAAGCACAATTAGTGAGTCTGGAGACCCAGCCAGTGGCCTGACATGTGAACAGGACTGACGCCATAACCCAGCATTTCCCTCCCTAGGAGTGCCTGGAGTTTGCTGTCTTTACTACTAGAGGCATAATGGCCAGAGGTTCTGCAAAGGACAGAGGCCATCACTCTGGGTGACTGGTGAGTGTTCAACACACTGAAGCTGGGATCATGATAGTATTTCGATTAGCTGCCTGCCCCCCCACACCTGTCCTTTGGCTGTCCCCAACCTGCTCCTTTGCTGCCACTGCACCTGCCCTTGGCTGTCCCCCACCTGCTCCCCCGCCTTCTGCCGTCCCGGCCCTGAGCCATCCCCCACAGCTCCTCTGCGTCCACCTGGCCTGCATTGCCATGGCCGCCTCTGCTACCACTCTCAGGAACCCAGCCCCCTCCACAGGCTAACCCAAGGACTTCGGTCCTGAAAGCCCCATGGCCATAAACAGTTAATGTGATTATTGCATTTAGCCACATTCCAATAGCTTCCTCTCTTTAATCGCTTTGAAAGTGTTTCAAATTCCTTTCCTACGTGACTGAAATCAAAGTGGCACCTGCAAAGGCAGGAAAGGCTGCCTGCCAGAGTGAGGTGGAGATGTAAAACAGACAGGCTTTGATGGAGAGAAATTATGTCTTTCTTAATTCCTTTTACCCTATAATTACCTGGTGCAACCACGTGGCTCCACAGCAAAAATAACTTGCCACATAAAGGGTGTTGTCTATAGAATCCTGGTTCAAGTGCTCGGGGACAACCCATGTGGGAGGCTCGCACACAACCTTGTTCCAGGCATCTGCAGCCCCTTTCTGTCTCCAGTTCCTCAAGCCACCACTTGGCTCCCAACTACCAGGGGGGCAGTCCCAAAGCTTCCACTACACCTCATCTCCTCCCAGCTCTGCAGCTGGACCACTTCCTGCCCACGCCCTTCCTGCCCTTGACCTCCCTATGACCTTCTTCCTTCCTGCCCGAACATCAGCCTCCCAGGAGCCTCTCCCTCCTCCCGCTGAAGCCAGATCAATCAGTGTCTCTGCCTCTTCCCTCCCCACCACCCACTCCATCACCACCCCACCACCCCCATTACCCCCTGTCTTGCCTGCTCTCTCTCAAGCCTTTCCTCTGCTTCCTTCCTGGTTTCTGCTCCCATTGTTCTAGACCAGAGACAACCCTGAAGATTCCGTTATCTCTGGACTCAAGCAGAATGGAAAGTGCCCAACTGTCTGCTGAGGCCAAAACTGCCCCACCCCATCCTGATTTCTCTGTCTCTGACTAAGGACTCCCCATCTGAGGCTTAAACCCCAGAACATTCTCCACCCAGGCTTTCTTCTCAGGCCAGTATCCCAATCTAACACTACTCACATAGGAGTTATCACAGTGCAGCTGAAAGGCCCTCACAGGAACCTTTGAGTCACAGAAACCCTAGTTCAGACCCTGCCTCTGAGCTGCAGGTTACGTGCCTTTTGGCAAATTATGTCCTTATTTGTAAAATGGCAAGGACAATTCTTATCCCCAAGTATGGTTTTGAGGACTGACTTACAGAGCAGATGAGTGCAGTGGACACAGGCTGCCTGTGCCCCCTGCTCCACCAGCAATCCTGTGGGCGAGGAGCTCGCTGATGCTGGAGGTATTCATTTCAAACCCTCGTTCCTAAATCTTTAACAGCTGAGACCCCAAGCCTCTGTTTCCTCAACTGTTCTGTGGGAATAGAAGGTTTTAACAAGGCTACAGAGATGGCTCGGTGGGCAAGAGTGCTTCCTGAGCAAGTGTGGGGACCCGAGTTTGAATTTCCAGCGCTTACATTTAAACAAACAAACAAACAAAAATGTCTGCTTGTGTCTGTAACTCCAACACTAGGACAGAGACAAATGAATCCCAAGATCTTGCAGGCCAAACTCTCAGTGACCCTAGACATTCAGCTCTGCCCCTCACACTTCTGGGTACAGCTTTCCCCCTTAAATATAGATTCTGTCATATCGGACCCGTCAGCCCAGTCAAAATTGGGAGCTTCTAGTTCTGAGAGAGAAACCTTGTCTCAAGGCAATAAAGTGGGAGATGATAGGGGAAGATGTCTGACATCCTCCTCCTCTGGCCTCTGCTTGCACATACAAGGGCGTGTGCACTTGTACACACATGTTCATGCAACATACACCACACACAAACACACACACACCCACACACACACACACACACACACACACACACACACACACACACACAGATACATGCACACACGCACGTGCAGTACCCACTAGGATTTCAGCACATGCTAGGTGGGTTCCTTCCCTTCCCAGCCCCTCCTTTCCCCCCTTACACTCCTGACTCCATGTCTGGCTCATTCTTAATCTCTCCCAGGCGTCTGTCATTCTGCTTCCCACCACCTCACAGTTCATGAGCCGTCCTTTCACGCCTCCTGAAATGGCGTCCTGGCTCACAGGACCGACCAGTGTGTTGGAGAGCTGAGCTGGCAAGATAAGAATGGCACAGGATGGTGGCTGTAGAGCATGGTGCAATTCACAGCCCAATTTGGAAAAATTCCCACAGGGTAGCATCAGCCTGCCTGAGAGTTTGGACACCGCAGTTCCTGAATTATTTACGGTCTGTGACGTTTTCCCTTAAGAAATGGCAAAAGGGTGATCATCTGGGTCACAGCCACACAGAAGAAGGCAACAAAATCCTAAATTCCCATCTGCAGCCTCTCTGCGGGACAACTGACAAGCAGTGCTGAGGTCCCGAGTTGCAGAAGGTCCCAGATGTCCCCTCATGGGGACAGTCTGATGAAAGCACTTAGCAAAGGCTTCACCCTGTCCAAGATGGCTGCAGTGCTCCAGGCCATTCTCCTGCCAAGTCCCTAAGTCCCTCTTTAGACAAAAAAAACAAAAACAAAAACAAAAAACCCACAGAAACCAAGATTTACACATTTTGCTCAGCGACCCTAGCCACTCCTTCCCACCCCTCATGCCTCTCTTAACTGGGAGTTCAGTCACTTCAGGACTTGGAAGTGTGCCAGGAAACCCAACTTCTTTGCAGAGGTCGTTGGTAGGGCAGGACATCAAGAGCCAGACCTATGAGGGGAGGCTGGCTTGACCCAGAAGAGGAATCAGAATATATAAGGTTCTCCCAACCAGCGTGTAAAGAACAGGAACACAGGGAGCACTCAAAAACAAATCCAGGTCTGGGACCGGTTTGTCCATGCCCCAGGGACTAGGAAAAGGGAGAGAGACTTCCTAAGTTGCTATGCTTTGCAGTCTCCCTGACAGATCCCTGTAATTGCTGTCTTCCAGAGCGGGGACTATTTGTGCCAAGGTAAACTGGGGCTATGTAGTAAAATAAAAGGACATTAGACATGAGTTGAAGAGGAATGAGAGGTTACCATCTTCTCAGGAAGGCACAAAAGCCCTGGGCTAAGAAATGAGGATGCTTGGAGTTTTCCTAGATGGTCCCAACAGAGGCTCTGCTCGTCCACTAGGGGGCGCTGCAGTGCCGCAGGAGGCGGAGTCTATTTCTCCCTAGCGAATCCAGGCTCACTAATGTTTTGCTTTGACCAATAGGATCCAGTTGTAGTGATGCCTGTGCCTTAAGGTCGTAGGCAACCTTTAAGAGATCTTGCAGTTTCTGGTTTTGAGGTCTTTCTGACCTGAGATTGCTAGGAAAAGAAAATGTTCCTTCAGCAGCTGTAGCCGTGAAGCCATGGTTAACTGTAGCTGACTTTACAGCCTGATTCTGCACAATACTGCAGGACTTTGGGGAAAATGTTGCTGTCTTCTGGACTTCTGGTCCTGTGATAACATTAAGAAAGTGAAACCAGGTAGGGTGTTGCATGTTTATAATCGCAGACATTGGAATCAGACTAAGGCAGGGGGCTGGCAAGCTTAAAGACAGGTTGGTAAGAACTTGTCTAATTAAGGGTGAGACTGAAGGGTTGGAAAGAAATAGAAAAATGTTAGCTTTAGGGCTAGCTTAGCAGTGGGATCCTGGCTCTGTCACTTATAGTTGTGTGACCTTAGACAAGTTATCAGGTTACTTCTCTGAGCCTCGTTACCCTCATCCCTCATAGGACAATACCTGACTGGATTTCTGAAAGGGTTCAGTGTTCAGTGGACAATGGGTACTAGATAAATAGCATCACCTTCAGGAAGACTGTATTAAGCCCATGGACTTTGGAGTCAGATCATCTGGGTCCCATAGTCCCTTGCACCACTGTCTAGCAGTGTGGTCTGGGGGCTGTGGGTGGGATTAATCCCTGGTCATTAGACTCTGCATCTCTAACAGGGTAGGTGGTTACAGTCACACTCGTTCAACGTGTCAGGTAGAAGAAACCTACAGACTCTAGATGGACAAAGTGCTAAGAGCTGGGGCACAATGGCTGTCCTGATTATATGATCTCTGTGGGACATTTTATACTGTAGAGCCCATTCTACCACAGCATCTATTTGACCTTGACCAGGTCAAGCACGGCATTGAAAAGGCATGTGGTGCTTCACCAGGCCACCTAGCCCCAAGTCCCAGAGCTGTCAGACAGCGGAGGAAGAAGGACAGCTCAGACCTGCCCACTCCAGGTCCCAGGTGGGAAGGTGCAATCCCACCTCTTTTACTACATGTCTGGACCCACATTGGGCTCTGGAGCTGCAGGGAGGCATGAGCCCTTGCTGCACTCTCAGGTGCAGCTGCAGAAGACTTAAGTTGGGTTGTAGTCTGCATGGAGAGTGGGGCAGGGGGCAGGTCCTAGAAAGTAGAGTGTAGGCTCCTCCGAGTTGGATCTTCAAACACTAGCAGGGTGGGATCACGTGTGTGAAGAGCTTTAAATGAGATTGGAAGGTACGCAGTGCAGACAAAAGCCCAGGGTAGGGTCTCATAACCTAATGCCAAGAACAGGGTACAGGTAAGAAGATAGAAGGAGGGTAGGATGTCTTTCTGCCACACATGGTACCACTACAGCTTCATCAGGATGACAGTGAAGAACCAAGCCAGGGCTGGGGACATCACCATGCTTTTTGTCATCAGTGCCTGTGGGCAGAGTCATAGGCCCCCTCATGCCCTTGAAGATGCTCCCCAAGTCTTCCTTGGAAAGGACAGGAGTATTGCGGAATATCAGCTTAAGGTGTATTACATTCATTTATGCTTCGGAATATTTGTTTAATGATGCAAAGACGTGTTTTCTTGTTTTATGTTGCATTTGTTTAACTCTATAAAGCTGTGTTACTTTGCCTGTCTAGAACACCTGATTGGTCTAATAAAGAGCTGAATGGCCAATAGCTAAGCAGAAAAAGGATAGGCAAGGCTGGCAGGCAGAGAGAATAAACAGAAGAATAAATCTAGGCTCCAGAGAGAGGAGTGAGGAGCAAGAAAAGGAGAAGGAGAAGAGGACGCCAGGGGCCAGCCACCCAGCCACACAGCCAGCCTCAGAGTAAGAAGGAAAGAAAGATGTATCAAAGAAAGGTAAAAAGCCCAGAGGCAAAATTCAGTTAAAGAGAAATGGGATAATTTGAGTTAGAAAAGCTGCCTAAAAACAAGCCAAATGAAGGCCAGGCATTCGTAAGTAAGAATAGGTCTATGTGTATTTATTTGGGAGCTGAGTGGCAGGCCCCCAAAGAGTTAAAAAAAATTACACAGGATGGAGAAAGCAAGTTGATCCTCTGCATCCCCCCTACACCAGCCCAAACCTTACCATAGACCAGCTCTATGATATCAGTTCAATCTAAAGTGTCTCCTACAGGCTCACATTTTGAACTCTTGTTCCCTGGAGTTTGGCTGGTGGCAGCAGGTCAAAAGGTGGGGGTGGGTTTTGAAAGATATGCCTGTCTCTGGTCCCCACCCTTGCCGATCTACTGTGATGTAAATAACCTATGTTCACGCTGTCATAAACTGAAATCCCTCCAAAACCGTGAGCTCTTCTCCCTGAAGCTGATTCTGTCAGGGCTTTTGTCAATAGTGACAAGAAAAATGACTGCTGGGCCTACACTGAGCCCCCAGGAGCCAGCTCTGGGGCACAGATGAGTAAGGTTTGAATTAATTCAAGGCACTGATAGCTAAATCCAAAATCATTGTGCATGGTTTGAAGGATGCTTGAAGGTCACACGGTCTGGTTTAGCTCCATCCATTGGTGAGCAGTGGAGGATGGAAGTAGAAACAGCTCAGTCCAAGGTGTGGAGGACCCTTGAGTCTTCCAAGGGCGACTGTGTGAAGGGTGTGGCTCTTGCCCACGCTTTGGTGTTGGGATGTGAGTGGACCCATCACCCACAGGACCACGCCTTCTCAGGACATCTGAGTGGGCACATTTACCTGCTCCATAATCCTTTGTTGAAGGACTCAAATAAATCACACATCTCGACAAGTATGTGGCCTGTGGGAAAAATCCATCTGGGCTCTTTGAATTCTCATTTCCAATGATCCTCAGGAAGTTATTGGGAAAATCAAAACACTGTGTTTCCAAGTGCTGCTCAAGACTCACCAAGTTCAAACGCTTGCCATAAATCCAGAATGCAAAAGGCGTTTTTCAAAGGTTTACTGTTCCCCAACTGACAATAATGCCATATTGACCGACTTCAGGGGTGCCCTGGGAGTGTGGAAAAACCAGCCAAGCAAGCAAGCTATTTAGCTGAAAAAAAAAAAAAGGAAGAAGAAAGTTTGTGAACTTGACAGTGCTGTTAAAGTTCACAGCGTCTTTTTCCGTTCTGACAGTACTTTTGCAGGTCTCTGTGTAATGACACTGAGTATTAGGCAGCTCCCTCTCCTTACAGCTATGGCCTCCGGCTCCAGCATCGCTTCCCCAGTCTGTCCTCCATGCAGCTGCCATGGCCGTCTTTCCAGAACACAGATCAAATGTTACAGCTCAAAGATCACTGCACCTTCTGTAGTGTGCTTCAAAGAGACTGTGGTGGTCATCGGACTTCTGCAAAATGCCCCTCCCTACCCGTGCCGGGAAAAAAATATTCTGGAAATTAAGATCTGAGAATTCTGGGAGATACAGACTTGCAATCCTTCATGCAACAAGCCTTTATTGAGTACCTACTATATACCAGATCCTGAAGATTCAGCAATGGAAAAAAATTAATAAAGTAACTGCCTTCAAGGGGGAGAAGGTTAACAGAGCCTATCCATACGGAAGAGATATATCACGTGTCAGACATCCCTGGGTGAAGCTTCAGTTCCTGGATGATAATGGCAAGACCAGGTTAGCCCGGGCCAGAGATGTGGAGCAAGAAGCAATCTATCTCCCTCCTCCTTGACACCCACACAGTCACAGCTTCCCTGGAAGTGGACAGGGTATCATATGACATGGGCTTTGAGATGCCCTCGATTTAACCCAGTATGGCTGCACCATAGTGAGACAAGACAAAGACAGGAATTCTTCTCCTCTAGCTCTGCCTAAGCTGACTTACACCTTGACATGGGAAAGTCTTCCAAAAAATGGGCATCTGTTCCCTAGAGAAGTAGAGGGCAAGGAAATCACAAGTATCACTGTGTTAGCCTGGGCTGGGGAGCTTGGCTGAGTGTGAGAGGGGTGGGCTGGGAGAGATGGATTTGTGTGGGGACCTAGAACCTTCTCATCAACCTGATGGAGCTGGCAGAGGGGGATGAGGGGCTTAAGTGACAGAATGGACATTGAGGAGCAGGTCTTCTGGGGAGCATGTAAATATAGGGGGCTCAGGACCTGCGTTTAAAAATCCACTCATGTTTTCTGCTAGTTGTGTGCTGAGCCTCAGTTTCCTACCTGAGTGCTCCCTAAGAGCACTCCTGGCTGCTGTGGCAGAGAGAGGCTGTGAGTGGTGAAGGAATTAAGACAATGGTGTTTATACTATAGCTTCAGGTGTGGGACCTCAGGAGTGTGGGTCCCTTAGGCTGGCGCAGAGTCTCCAATACACACGTCACAGCTGCACAGACTTTCATGGACGTCCTTCAGTCATTCAGTGTTTGTCTCTTTCTCTTTGTGTCTCCGTCTCCCTGTCACAGCCAAGTTCCCATCCTTTTGTGTCTCTACAAAACTCTGTCTGTTTTTAGTACTGGCACATGGCGGGGGGGGGGGGGTGTTTGAGTGAGGGGGCTGCATGCGTGTTTCTGTGTATTGTGTGTGTCTATCTGCGGCTGTGACTCTATGTCTAGGTTTTCTTGTCTTTTCAATGTTTGTTTCTGCCCTGGATTTCTCTGTCTCCCTCTCTTTCTTCCTCCTGTCTCTGTGTTTCTTTGTGTCCCTCTCACTGTCCTTTCTCCCTTTCTCCCTCCTCAGAGTCAGAAGTGACCCCGCTGACTCTCATAGTTCGTTATAAGGAAAACACTGAACAGTCGTCCCTTGCTCTTGCCGGGAGCCCTGACAGCTGGAGCAAACAATGAGAAATTCAGAATTAATTGGACGCTGATTATTTGCCAGGGGGGAAATGCTGAGATATATGTACATATATGAAACAAAAGCCAACCTAGCAACGGTGACTACCACTGCACATAGCAACAAAGCAGTTCTAACGAAGCGTGACAATGGCAGCCTGGAGCTCACGGCTAGTGCACACTGAGAGAAGGGAAAACAAAAGCTTGGGCTGCTCAGGAGTCAAAGCGGCTTCTGTGGGGACCCTCCGCAGCCTCAGGAGCTCAGCTACCATCTCCTGGAACCTGCATGTGGAAGGTCCAAAGATGTGACCCTCACGCGCCACACACGGAACCCTCCGTTCATGCATTCGCCATGGAAACAACTGGAAACAGTAACCTAGGTACAAGGGAAGCAGACAAGAGCCAGATTCAGTCCCCATGCTCAAGTGATGGCCAGTTTGGGCTGGAGGGGAGAGTAAACAGATGAGGGGCTACAATACTTTAGCAGAGTTGCAGCATCAGCAACCACAGAGCCCAGAAGAGGGGGCACCATCTTCTGTCAGAAGAGTGGGTAAAATGGATGAGAGGAAGATGGAAGGACAAGCATGAGAGCTGAAGGAACAGCATGCACTGCATGGGAGAAGGCAGGACCAGCAGGTCAGAGGGTCGAGGACCTGGCTCCACATGGATCCTCAGGAGGTTGATAGTCACCGTATGACCCAACGGTTCTCTTTGGTTTGCACCAGAGAGTTAAACACGAGGCTTCAAAGTGTAGTCATCACCAACACTGTCCATAATAGCAGAGGTTGGACGCACCCAAGTGTCTGTGGACTGATGAATGGATGAACAAAACCAATATGCCCATGCAACGAAATATTATTTGACCATAAAAATGAATGCAGTATGGATAAAGCTTAAAACCAACATGGATGAACCAGGCAAACATCATGGTCAGTGAAAGAAAGTAACCATAATACCACATCATGTGATCCTGTCCACATGAAATGCCCAGAACACCAAAGTCTCAAAGAACAGAAAGATTAGGGAGAGAGTAATGGAGAAAGATCGGATTTCTTTTGATGAAAATGAAAATGTCTTGGAAATGAACAGAGGTGATGGGCAATGGCTACACACAATGGGAAAGTATGAGATGCCCCCAAATCATGTGCTTTAAAATAGATAAAGGATAATTTTATGTGATGCAATTTTACTCCAATAAAAGAAAATAAAAATAAAGGAGGCCAAGGAGGGGAGGCAGTGGGAGATGGAGTTGCTGAGGCCACGAGTACTTCTGGCTTTGCCTTAGGGGTGTTGAGGGATCTTTAGAGGCTCAACCACAGGAGTGGCCTCACAGAATGTTTCAGGTCACCTCAAAGGCCGCAGACAGGAAGGACTTGTGTGATCCCAGCAGTGGCTGAGAGCCAGGACTGAGGTCATATGGGAGCAGTTTAAGGAGAGTCAGAGGAGAAGTAAGCAGGTAATAGGTGCATCGTGGGGAGCAAGAGAGACATGGACAGGAGCTTGGACTAGAAAAGCCCCTTGGGAAGGGGAAGGCAAGATCTCCAAAGCCCTGCTTTCACATCTATGGGAGAGGAATGCAGGGACATGCCTGGGAGCCTTGTGCCTCTTCACTGGTGTTCAGAAGGAGATGTTGTGTCCCATCACAGCAGTACATTCCAGCGCTTTCTATTTCCACCAGGATCCTTTCCAGGGCTGAGCTTTAAAGACCCCCTTTAATTAGCTCCATCTCAGTGTGTGGTGTTGGGCGTTATCTCTACCTCAGCTGGCTCCTTTCCTTTGCTTCTCGCTATTGACTTCCAGAAACTCTGCCAGCCACATTGCGGCTCTGATTAGAGGTTCATAAAAAGCAAGGCAGGCTTTCTGAAGCCCGGAGCCCAACCCCTGGGGAGTAGAATGAAGGCTGCAGTGTGGGTGCTGGCTTGACTGATCTGACAGCGTGCCTCTCTCCGTATGCCCCAAACTGGTCCCAAGCCACGCACGCCCCTCCCTGACTTTGACTGTGACCAGCTCCCCTGAAGGAATTGGCATAAGATAGGCCAGAATTGAGGCTGGTAAAGACTAGAAACCCAGACACCTGAATAGAGAGTCCAGGCAGGTGGGCAGGAGCCTGGGACAGAGAGGTACCAGTGGAGGACCGTGAAGTACAGAGAGGGGACCCTGGGGTGCAAGGCAAGCTGGTCATTGTCCAAATGAACCCCATAGGCCAACATCTGCATCATCCGTGTACCAGATTCACCATGGCTTTGTCGGTTCATGTACACACCAAGCCATTTATCCCGTCAGACCGTTGTGTCTTAGCAAGTGCCTGCTCTGTGCTGTTAACAGTGCCTTCACTCAGCAGAACACAATGAGGAAAGATCAAAACAGAAGTAGACTAGGATCATGTGACAAGCAGCTTCCAGGCACCCAGAGGCACTCAAACATGCATAGAATTTGAGATCAGACCAGACTTAAAAGGCCTGGATCTTTAGAAGAACTGGATGCTGACTGAAGACTGAGGATGGGGCCCCTGAGAAGGGGCCACAGCCATGGGAACATGGCATAGCAAAAGACCCTGATGGGAACACTTGTGCAAGTCACAAGTGTACCAGCAAAGAGTCCTGATTCTGCATCCTCTAGCAAGGATGGGGTGGGGCGCTTTTAGATCCTTGCTAGCTGAGTCCAGGACTAATCCTGAATACTCTGCAGTAGCTGAGTCTGCAGTGGAGTAGGGACTGGGCCCCAGATGACAGGATAGGGACTGAGTCTAAGGGGTCTACCCTCCACCTTAACTTGGACAATGCTGCAGCTTCATCCTCTGGCCACTCATTGCGGGCCATACAGAGACAGCCAGGGACCAAATGTGGGTCTGGAAGCTACCAAAAGCAAGCTCTTTGATGAGGAATTCAATATAGTCAGAGGTTTCTCTATTAGAAATTCTATCCTTTTTTTTTTTTTTTTTACTTTTCCAAGAGTATTTGATGCAACTGGAAATAAGTGAACTCAGTCTCAAAAAAGAAATATCATGTTTTCTCTCATCCGCGGGTCTAGACTTTATGGGTTCATAAAAGCACGTATGTACCGATAATGGAAAGAAAGAGCCAAACTGTCTAGGGTAGCAAAGGGGACTAATGGGAGGGGGTAAGGAGGGGGCCAGTAATACACTCAAAATATATTATATACTTGCCTGAAAATGGCCTTCTGTCACACAGTATAATAAAATGTAAGGTCTTGAGTTTTTTCGATGACTCTTGTCTGTCTTTCAGGTACATGGTGTCCATCTGTAACTCATAGTCATTAAATCTAGGTGTGAGACTGAGTACTGGCTGCTTCACTGTTGCCCTCTCTAGCCCAGCAGCTGCAACTAAGAGCTCCTCCCTTCTCCCAAGGTCCCCACAGGGCAAAGAATCACTGAAACCACATAGGTCACTTGCCTATTCATGGCCACTCTTTGAGCTGAGCCGCAAGACACCTCTGAAAGTGAAGAGAGATGCTTCCCTTGCCACTACACTGAGAGAAGAGCCCAAATTCATCCGGCCAGGAGAAATGGACATAGATGCAGAGGAGTCCCTACCTGTATAATATACAAGGAAGGGGTCAGGAGCTTCATCTTGCCCAGGCCTCTACTATCCTGGTACGGTTTGGACATAGCCTCATGAGCTATCCCTTAGCAGTGGAGTCTGATGCCACCATGGACTCTGCAGAGTAAGGAAGCAAGGAACAGAGAAGAGAGCTTCCCAAAACCTTATGCTTCCTCTTTAAGCAAACCCCCAGTTCCCAGACAAGCTGCCACAACACTCCCCAGTAGCCAGAGGACCAGCCATTGCCACATATGTTGCTGGTCAAGGGGAGAAGAAGGGGATGTTACAATTCAGGGTATCTCAGGGAAACTATAGGAAAGGTCACTGTGGAAAGAATTATAGAGATTGAAAGAATCCCCAGGTCTCCCGAGGTCGCACCTGCACCTCAGCCTCCCGGCTTTCTCTTTAATCATCAGTGTCTAATTCTGGAACATAACATTACAAGCTCATTGATAATGATGGGTGATTTACTGAAGGAAGCCCAGCCCTAATTAAGAGCAGAAGAAGCTGACACTGCTTTTCAACTTCCTACTAAAGTCCAGCAAGGAAATTACCTGGTTCTGCAGAGCAAATAACACTGGCAGGCATACAGTGGGCCCAGGTTACCTGATGAGTGTGTGCTTGGCCATATTAATATGCAGAGAGAGTTGCTTCGAGTGTTAGCAATTTACTGGTAATTGGGACATTGACAGGCACCTTGGAAAGCAGCTGAGCTGGTGCCTGAGCACAGAGCTGCGTTATCTGTTCTTAGAAGACGAAGACATGCAGGCAAAAGCCGTGACCAGCTCTCAGTAGCTGCCTAGGGTCAAAAATCAAGGGTCAGGCTGTAGCTAGATTTTCAGTCTTTGATGAGAGTCAAAGGTCAGATCTGAATCAGTGTTCAGCCTATGGCCAATGAGAGGTGAGTCCCAGCTTGGGATGAGGGACCAAGACCCAAGCTTAATCTCCATTAGGGAATCAGAGTCAGGCTGAGTCTCCATCTGGGACTCGGGCTTGTACTGAGCCTCCTTGCCTCCTTTTCATGGCCCAAGGCAATCTTCTGTGTTTCTCATCCTCTCTACTTCTTTCCTCTCATTATGGACGTTGAGGCATTGGAGACTGACCTCCAATCCTGGACTGTGCAAAGGTGCCTCTTGAGGAATTTTCAGATAGAGGCTCTACCTACTTGTGAGCTGTGGTGTCCCCAGGACATGCTGTGACTCCCCAGGAAGGGGACAGTGGAGGGCAGGTTGGGTTGAATAGCTCCCACTAAGAAGTACCACATTCCATTGTCCTCCTCCTACCTCCCCCCCCACTCTACCTGTCAATGTGGTACTATGAATCTTGGCAGAGCAGCCACTGGGTCATGTCAGAGGGTCAGCATGAGTGATAGGCTCTTCCGATGCCACCCCAGGGTGGTCTTCTCAGGAATCAGCCCTTGGTACCCAAAGCAGACAAAATGCTAGGAGAAGAGTTGACCCTGCACCCAGTGTTATGAACCCATGTTTCTTGGTGGGTCTCTCTAGGGGGTTCCAGCCTGGAAGTGAGCAGGCTACCATACCCATGCTGCAGCCTTGCAGGGTGACCAACCATCCTGCTTGCCAGGGAAAGGGGTTCTCCTGGGAGAAAGCTTTCAGTGCTGAATTTTTTTCAAACTGGGAGGGCTAGTTACAACAGAGTCCCTGAAACCTTAGTTCATCTAGTTCCTAGGAACCATGTCCTGAACTCCCTCCCACAGCCACCAAAGCTTCAGACTGGGACAGAGATGTCAGGTGTGTCGATTTCCAGGTGTGTTTGCAGGCAGATGTTTCTGCATCTAGATGGAATTAGAGAGGTTCCTTGGTTTGTTTTGATTTGGAAATATTATTGACTTTAGCAACTGGTGCTCAGCAATAGCCCTGAAAGCTGAGGCCTTTTGCCAGGAAGCTGGCATTCACTCTCTGGTAACAGTAAACAACAGCAGTGCCATTATTTTAACAGCAGTTAAAATGTATGGAAAGGTTGCTACCTGCCCAGTATGTGGTTAGCTCCTGTATTCAAAGTTGCTGGCAATCCTCAGACTGGATGAAGAAAGTACTGTTATCAGCCCCAGTTACAAATGAGGCAATGAAGGTTAGGGAGATGAAGTCACTCGCTAAAGCCAAAGAATGAAGGAGTGTATGACTATCCAGACAGCTCCCAGTGTCCTCAGGTGGCATGGACTGCCTCTATGTATGACAGAGAACGTGGCCCAGTTTCAGCTTGAGCCAGCCTGTAATTGCATCAAATGGGGCCAACCTCAAGGTTCTAGATCTCTATTCACACAAGGATGGAGGAGCTTGTACAAATCAAAACTTGGTCTCTGCTCAAATCCTGCTCAGAAAGCCTTTTCCCTTGCCTGTTAATTTGACCAAATCCCTACTTTCTCCTCTATCAGGTTCAGAGTGTCAGGTCTCATGCTGGGTTCTTGACCATTTGGCATGAAGACCACCAACTGACACATGCAACCACATAAACCTAAAACTTCCTTACAGGAAAGTACACTATCATTCAAGTGAAGAGGTGGCTTACAGAACAGGAAAAAAGCTTTACCAGCTACACATTAGACAGAGGATTGATATCTAGAATATACAAAGAACTCAAAACTAAACATAAAAAAAAACCAATGGGAAAATAGGCCATGGAACTAAACAGAGAGTTCTCAAAAAATGAGATATAAATGGCAGAAAAATATTTCTTTAAAAATGTTCAATATCCTCAGCAATCAGGGAAATGCAAATTAAAACTACTTTGAGATTTCATCTTATCCAAGTCAGAATGGCTAGGATTTAAAAAAAAAAATGATGGAAAATGCTGTGCTGGGTGTGGAGGGAAATGGACACTTACTTATTGCTGCTGGGAGTACAGGCTGGTGCAGCCACTTTGGAAATGAGTGTGGATGTTCCTCAAGAAGCCAGATATAGGTCTTCCACTGTTGGGGGGTAAATCTAAGAGTCTCCCTCCCCTGCAGAGACTCCTTCTAATCCAAGTTCATTGCTACTCCATTCACAATTGTCAGGAGATGGAAATAGACTAGATGCCCATTAGTGAATGAATACATGATAAAAATATGATACATTTATACATGTGATGTTTGACTTTCTAGGTCTGGGTTGCCTTAATCAGAGTATTTCCAGCTCCATCCATTTATCTGTGAATCTCATAGTTTCATTTTTCTTAACATCTGAGCAATATCCCCTTGTATAAACGTATCATATTTTTATCAGCCTGTACTCCCACCACACTTAGAATGGAATATTGCTCAGAAAGATGGTAAGAGCAGTGGTGGATGACTCCAAGAAGATGGTTTGTAGATACTATGGGGCAGTTCCACATCCACACAGATATTTTGACAGCATGCTCAAGACTGGTGTAAGATCAAGCCAGATGAAATCTGAGCATGGAGAGGGGAGGTGAACACAAAATCCCACCTCTAACTGAGGAGCAACTGAAAAGTGATCGCCACTGAGAGAGAGCTAATTTTTTTAATGTGCAATTCCTGGTCAGTCTAACATGCTCCTTTGGACACACACCTAAAAGTATATAGGAAACACTTATGGTACTCAGTGTTTTGTTTTTGTTTTTGTTTTTGTTTTTGTTTTTAATAAGAACACATCTGGAAAAATGGCTCAGCAGTTAAGAGCCTGTGCTGCTCTTGCAGAGGATCCGAGTTCAGTTCCCAGCACCCATGTCAGGTAGCTCACAACTTTCTGTAATTCAGGCTCCAGGGAACTCTGACATCTGTGGCCTCCATGGTCACCTACCTATCACACATGTGCACACGTATACACACATGGGCATAGTTTTTTAAAAAGTTTTAAAAACTGAGAACACAAAATTAGATGGATATGGAACAGGAGTGAGTCTAGGGAGAGATTTGGAAGAAGAATGAAATGATCAAAATAAAATGTATGAAATTAACAAAAAAAATAAAAATAAGTTGAAAAGTAATGACGAGGATACCCAATGTAGACCTTTGGCCTCTACATGTAAAAAACAAAATAAAATAAAGAGGGCCTGGAGACATGGCTCAGTGGTGAAGAGCACTTGCTACTCTTTCGCAGAGGAGCCAGGTTTGGTTACCAGCACCCGCATGACAGTAGTGACTCCAGTCCCAGGGATCTGACACCCTCTTCTGACCTTTGTGGGCACCAGACACACATTTGGTGCACAGACATGCTTGCTGGTGAAACATTCCTACACATAAAATAAAATAAACACATTTTTAAAATATTAAAACGAAAGAAAACAAAAACCAACTTGAGCTCATGTCACCCACCATCTCCTGTCATTGCCCTTTCAGATGCAGCTGGCTGCCTGCCAGCCTACAGGGTGGGGGCAGTTACCTGACTGCCAGGTACTCACAGAGCCTGCAGGGTGGGAGCAGCTCTAGTGTCTTCGTACCATTCTCAAAGAGTAAGACCACATAGGAATCAGTTTGGAGAAACAGAGGTTCAGTCAGTTCAGGCTGAAATAACCACATTAATCCCTTGCTTTATTTCCTTACTATTTCTAAATATCTGTGGCAGAGGCTGTGAGCACCCTGGTACCCTCTTGACCCCTCCTTCCATGGCTTTGTCTTCTGGAGCTTCTGAGGACTCAGCCCCCTTGTGCTCCCCTCAGACATTGTGTGAGGAGCTGCACGGTGAGTCCCAGGCCTCCTCATCCCTCTCTTGACAAATTTAAGAGTGTTCTATTTGGTCTCCTGGAGCTCCCAGGAGGACACAGCTGTTGCCCCTTGGAAACTCTCTAGGTACCACACTTGGTTTGTCCCCTTCCCCACCCCCACCTCCTACCCCTTGTCTCCCTTCCTCAACCCTACCTGAGATCACTTCCCAGGCACGCAAGGGAACTCAGGTCTGTGTCTCAGCATCTCCTTCTAGCAGAGTGCTAAACAGAATAATGTTTGTGGACAAAAATAGAAAGCATTTTAAAAATACTTGATTTCCCTTATCAAGCCTTGTAGTGACCACCTATTATATACCAGGTACTCTACTATACTTGGAAACGAAAATGAAGCAAGATGGTCTCTGGCATCACAAAGTTTAAAATCACCTGTATCTTGTGAACTAGAACACCGTTGTTGCTTTTATATATATGTGCAGTTTCCAATCTTGCAATAGCATTAATATATACATATGTATCTTGCCAGATAATTTGAATCAGTGTTTATCTCATTGTATTAGAAGCATTTTCTTGTGTCTCTAAATTGCCCTTCAAAACATGAGTTTTAATGGTGCTGGATGTCTCCCCCCTATGCACCACCATTATTTTGCCATTTCCCAACAGTTTTCAATGTTTCATGATTACAGATAACACCATGATAAACCTTAATGAGATTCCCAGCTAGGCTGTGATACAATCATGTGAACATTCCAGAAAAAATCATCCTGCTGTTCCTGCAGAGGCTGATTACAGGATGATGAAAACAGGGAGACACGTGTGAACCAATAGGAACAATCCAGGTCACTGAGGGTGAACCCCAAGTCAGGACTGACTAGAGATGAAAGCTGCAGGACTGAGGGACCTCCCCTGCCTCCACTTCACCTCTTGTCATATAGGCTTGGGTTCTGGTCCCTTCAGCCACACCATATTCCCTTTGACTTCCCTATGTAGTTGTCAGCCCCAGCAAGGAAACACCTATCCCAACCCTCCAGACTCTCCATGAGACCTGGTACAGGTTTAGACACCTATTAATGAGATGTCTTCCCTCTATTAATAGAATTAATTGAGGGGACATGATGCTTCCTGAACCATTCATTAGGATTCAGAAGCAGTAGCAAGCCACCCGGGAAGGTGATGGATGACTAGGAATCATCCCTAGAGCCTCCGATGTGGATGGAGCTGGTCATGTCAGAAGGAATGGACTTACCTTTTTGGTGAACCCAAGGCATGCCAGTCATCTCCACTCTGGCTATAGACACTTCACATGTCTACAGTATTGGCCAGGAAATGGCTCTGGGCAGACCACAGTAGCAATATGGAGAGTGGGAAGTATCCCCAAACTATCTCCAGGGTGGTGAGACAGGGCCTGGGCAGGAGCAGATATTATAGAACCTTTTTTTCAGGGAAGGAAGGGAAGGCAACCTTGGGCAGAAGATGAGCATGTAAAACCCAGACTGAGGAGAGATGGCCTTTCAGGACCTAAGGGGGTTTTGTCAAGAGTAGTAGTAACAGCAAAGTCACAGTTCAGAACCCCCTCCCCCTGCCCAGAGCAGCAAAGAACCTCTGCTCACCAGCTCTGTCCCAGGCCCTGTGTTGCTGCTAGAGACAATGGAGAGCAAGACCAGGAGCCAGGCCAGCATCCACAAAGCCATTATGTTTATTGTCAGAGTAGAGGTGATTGACAGACATATCTTGGGTCCAAGAAAAGACAAGAGTTCTTTCCTGTTCTGGTGGTCTCTGGTCTGTACAAGCATTTTGACAATGTTTCAAGTAGCCCAGGATCCAGGGCCTGAACCTCCTTTCTCTCCCTTATGCTCTCCCATTTTACTGTGGTTCCCACTTCATGAGTATGAGAACTGAGGTCCAGAGAGGTTAAGTTAACCAGCCAAGTATGCAGCATTCTTCTCTACCTCCTCCTAAAACACTGGTTCTCAACTGGTATCCATGGCTCTGTTTTCACTGTTGTTTTGGGAAACATTGAGCATTTTTAGTGATCACAGCTAGGGGAAGGGTGTATTACTGATGTCTAGTAGGAGCAAGATGAAGGATGTTGCTAAATGCCTATGGTGTGTGACAGCCTTTCACTCCAGGAAATGATCAGTCAAGGTGTCAGTAGTGGGGTTGGAGAGATGGCTCAGAGGTTCATAACACTTGTTGCTCTTGCAGAGGACCCAGGTTTGGTTCCCAGCATCCACAACATGTAGCTCACAAACACCTGTAACTCCAGTTCCAGGGAATCCAATGCTCTCTTCTGGCTTCAGAAGGCACCTGCACATACATGATAGACATGCACACACATGCACAGAAAATAAAATTTTAAAATAAGTATTTTTTGATGTTGGTAATATGGAGGCTCACAAACCCTGGACTAGTGTACCCTAAACACCTACACATAGGGGTTCAGTTCCCATCCTGCCACTCTAAGAGTTTACCTGAATTAACAGCCCATCTGATTGGGGAAGCCGTCTCTCAACCACTGGATTTGGCCAAGGCCAAAGGAGGCCAGCTATGCCCCAAGATGTGGGCGGTCTTGCAGCTAAAGCATGAGCCCCAAAATACGTAGGGGCAGAGAGGGGGTAAACGTGGGCATAAGAGGAATGGAAGACAGTGAGGAGGACCGTCTCAGAACAGCCCGCCCTCCTCCGAAGCTCCATCAGCTCCTGTAGGGATGCAGAACATAAACAGCTCCGAAGCCGCTTGCCCTCCCCCAGGACAGCTCTGAACTAATATTTGCTTTAGCAAATGGCTGAGCTGTTCATCTCCTCTGGCGACTGGGATTTGTTTTCCTCTCAGGAAATCATTGAGGTTCTAAATTTGAGATGCTGACATCTGGAGGACCAGAGTCTCCTTTAGGGCCCCATGCACAGGGAAGCAGGGCCTAAGATGACGGGGCAGGAGAAGAGGCAAGCATTGACGAAATTGCCTGAGGTCCGACTGTATGCTGGCTGTTGTATATGTTGCTGCATTCACAAGAACCCTGAAAGGAAGGGGTTTATTTCGTTCCTTGTCTTCAGAAACCTATTCCAAGGTCAAATTCCTGAGGGATGTTGAAGGGATTTGAACACCAACAGAGGCCCACACGTACACCAAGGTCCCCACACGTACAAATTAGGGCTATACTAGCACAGCTGGCTGGTTGCGGGCCTTGGGGACCTCTGTGATGAGACAGAGACAAGTCAGCTGGCCACTGCCGAGTATGGTGGCACACTCTTGTAATACTGGCTCTCAGGAGGCAGAGGCAGGAGGAGCTAGAGTCATGTGGAACTCAGCAGATGTGAATCCTGCAGGGAATATCTAGACTGAAAGTCAAGAAACTGTTCAAATGGCCCAAAACTGCAATGATTTATCAGAATATGAGCTTGGAAGTTTTTGAGGTCAAGTTTCAGGGTTATTTGGAATTATTGTTCATGATATTGCAAGACATCCGGGGCTTTTTTTTATTCTCCTTGACTTCTTCAGGTCTCCCTTGTGCTGTCAAAATAGCTGCAACCGTTCCAAGTATGCATTCTCTATCCCACCACCTGAAGGAAGGATTCCAGCCTTTATAGATGTCTCAGGCCAGTAAGGAGCCTCCCATCTTCTAACCACTGGTTACATCTCAATGGCCCAATTTGAATAACAGGCCATCTTAAACCAATGTCTTCGCCTAAGGGAAAACCCTACAATGACTGGCATAAGCCCAGGTTAGCCGAACGTGGCACTGTAACAAAAATATCAGGAAGCGTATGGAGTAAAGAGAAGCCATAATCAACTCTTGGCATCAGTATTGGGATTGGCACCCTAAATCAACATGGCTGTTACACATCATCACTTTACCTGCAAGTGAGGGATGACGGAATGTTGGGAAGGAAACCACTAGGTCTGCCACAAGCAATAAACAAGCTAGTTGGAGTAGGGCCAGGAGCTGGGTGTCTACACAGTGTGCATAAGAATTATAACTCATAGACCAGTGGTTCCTAACCTTCCTAATTCTGTGACCCTTTGATACAGTTCCTCATGTTGTGGTGACCCCCAACCATAAAATCATTTTCATTTTTTTTGCTACTTCATAGCATAACAGTTTGCTACTTATATGAATCATAATGTAAATATCTGTGTTTTCCGATGGTCTTAAGTGACCCCTGTGAAAGGATCATTTGACCCTCCCCAAAGGAATCACAATCCACAGGTTGAGAACCACTGCTCATGAAATTAAAAAAAAAAAAGCTTCACTGAGGCTGTATTTACATAGAGCATCCCTAATTTTAACATCTGAAATCCTAAATGTCCAACCTCTGAAACACTGTGTCAACATGGATGGCCACAAGTGGAGCATTCATACCTGACATCAAATGATGGGTCATACTCTACACACAGGGGCCCCAAAACATCATGTGCAATGACCATTATGTGGTATATATAAGATGTGAATGAAATACAAATAAATTCGGAGAGTAGACTTGAGTCTTTGCTTCAGGATCTCTCATTATGTAGAGCACAGCTATTTCTAAACCTAAGGGAAATTAACCCCAACATTCTATCTCCAAGTGTCTCAGATAAAGGCTACTCCTCCTATACAATAAATGCATGAATAAATAGGGGAAAGGGAAAGAAAGGTTTTCCTTAGATTTAAGAGATGTCAAAGACCTTGTGAATAACTCGGTGGGCATGGCATACCAATGATTAATGTTCCCAAAGGACAGCTTGTCCAAGTGTCTCCTGATAAGAAATGATAAGGGGGGCATAATGTCACTTTGGTGGTATTTGTGCCCAAAATGCTTAATTTGAATTAATCATGAATAAAGATCAGGCCAACACAGCTTTGAAGACAGATTACAGTCAGCTGCCCACTGCAGGGTATAATAGCATACTCCTGTAATCCCAGATCTCAGGAGGCAGAGACAAGGAGGAGTGCAAGTTCAAATCCAGCTTGAGCTACACAATGAGACCTTGTCTCAGATAATGTGGGTGTACCTTTGAAAGGGCACCAGTCCTTATCTCTTTCCTCCTTTGCTTCCTGGTTCATGGTGTAAGTAACTCCTGCTATGTGCTCCAGCCAAAACATGCTGCCTCCACACAGATCCAAAGCAATGGGACCTGTCAACCATAGACTGGGAGCTCCCAAACTGTGAGCCCAAATAAACCTTTCCTCTTTGTAAGTTAATTACCTCAAGTATTCCATTGTAGTAACAGAAAACTGACTAGTAAAGCAATACTCTTCTAACGTGTTAGGGCGCAGAAGACAAACCAAGGCTAATTAAATAAAACCAAGAAGCTGTGACAATGAAATGTCACACAGGATCTTGAACTGGACTCTAGGCCATAGCAAAGACATTAATGGGACCAGCAGGAAATTCTGGAAAGGTCTACGGTTTAAATAATAGTACTGCATGAATGTTAACTGCTTATTCCTAAAATGGCACTTGCTCGTGTCTGATGTTAACATTTAAGAAATCTGGGTGAAGGGTTTATGGAACTATTTTACTGTCTCATAAGGGCTGTATTTTTTTTTTAAGTCCAGAAATGTCCCAAAATTGAAACAATGCAAATTTTTTTTTGCAATAGAAACTTCCTGTTAAAAGTGTATAATAGTCAAACTCAAGTTGTTTTTTTCTACAGTATCATCATTTAATACTCCTCCATCGTGCCCACAGCTTTAACACAATGTGTGACAGTGCCTCACAGTGGTGGTCTGACACATAGGCATGTTCCAGGAGACCTGAGAGTGTGACACTCACACTGATTAATTTTCATTGACAACTGGATTGGACTGAGGGTCTCCTAGGGCATTGGTGAAGCACATACCTGGATCAGAGGTGCTTAACTATGAAGGGAAGACCCACCTCTAACATGGAAGACATCGTCCCACAGGCTGTGCACCTGAGAATGAAGGGGAAGAGAAGAAAGCCAGCTCGTACAAAGCTTGCCTCTGGTTTCTGGCTGGCATGGCAGAGTGAGCCACTCTGCCCTACCCTACCTTCTCCTGAGGAGGGGAGTGAAGAGGAGGGTGCAGGGTAAATGAGAGAGAAGAACAGAGAAAACGATAAAAGTCTCAATCAAAAAGGAAGTAAAATGATGGGGTCGGGGATGTGCCTTCTGAAGGATTGTTGAGATTTGGCCAGAGGCTCCATGTTTCTCTCTGGCCTGCCAGACAGGGTTTTCTAAAATGTGAAAGGGCAGGAGAGAAAGGAAGACAAAAGACTTAGAAAAATTGGTGAAGGGAAGAGGTGTACGTGGAGGCTAGAGAAAGCTAAGGGGGTAGGAAGGGAGGACCTGAGAGGACAACTGATGAGACACGCAGAGAGGGACAGTGGCTTCTATTAACCCCAAGCATAGACAGGAGCCAGAAGAAAGCTGGGAGAGAGGGAGGTGAGGGTGTTGGCTAGGATGTTCCCAGGCTATGGGGTTCCTGGTTTATAGAGCATCTCTCTCAGCGTCAGTGGGAACCAGCACCGTCTCTAAGAAGCCTAGGGTCTGGGACACTCCCTACAAGTGTAGTGATGGTATCTGCAGGTCCTTGAAGATAGATGTGGGGATTCAGCTTCTGTGGGGGGCCCCTCACCTGCTCCTCCAGAAGCAGAGGGGTGAGGCGCTGCCTTCATTTCATGACTTCCTTCTGTAACCAACGTTTCTCCACACAGATCTGTCTGACACTTATTATTTCTAAAAAGAAATGTATCAGAATTAATTTTATTTTGAGAATTATCTGAGAATTTCACAGCAGCTCTTGGGAATATCAGTAGGATCCTAGGGGAGTTGCAAACGAGACTGGGAATCCTTCCGCAGCAGACACAAGCCATCTGCTAGCTTAGAAGAATGACTTCCTCTGCCACCTGGAGAGGTTCAGACCCCCAGGGATGTCAGAGAGGCTCTGAGTGATCAGATTGCCTCTAGAGGTGAGCACCAGGATGATTGTCCTGGTTCAGCACTTGGCTGTGGCCAGAGTCACATTTGGCTGTGGCTAGGCAGAGCCCACACTGAAGTCAGGCCACAGAGTCATAACTTCCAAGAGGAATCCATGTCTAGCTTTGTAGGCTCCCATCATCCCTGGGGTTCATGCCCTCACCCAGGATTACGTCACCTTGCTCTGCTTGCTTCCTTGGGCCACCCAGTCAGCTCCTTCTCTGGGTCCATGGCTTTCCTTCAGCCACCAACCTCCCGCACATGCTGTAGTTTTACAAAGATCAAGTTGCCAGTGTGGGAATGAAAACGGGGGTGCTATCCCCAACATTCAAGGTCATGGTGTGTTTGGCTTTGACTCTTGGCACACCAGCCAGGTCTGGACTCCCATAGCCCTGTGACTGATCTGCTCTGAGTAGTATATGTTGGGGTGTGCACTGGAGCCTGGAGCCCATAGATGGGGCAGCACCAGGGAAGGACGCTTAGATCCATGGCTGACAAAGGGATTCCTGCACATGGATTGCTTTCAAAGGAAGCTTGCCCACACCACCCTAAACCCTTAGCAAATTGTGCTTCACATGCACATAACCTTGTCTCACTGGGGTTCTGGAGACATGTGGGGTGAACCCTGGCTAGTTTAGGTGATATCTAAAGAGACAAGCCCAGAAAGGTGAATGACAGAGCACAGAGGTGTTATAGGGTGACTCCGAAATCAGCAGACCAAAGACAAATAGCTTGAACCCAAGAATCCTCAAGTTTAAGAGGTACTGAGTTTCTAACAACCCCTTCCATGGCAAGGGGTAGAAACTCTGATCAAAAGGTGGTGCTAACGCCAACTCCATAGAAATTACACACACACACACACACACACACACACACACACACACACACACACACGTAAGATGATATGAAAGGAGACATATATGACCACAGCTAGAAATGAGCTTGTCAGAACACTGAACACTGGAGCTGGAGAGATGGCTAGGCAGTTAAAAGCACTGGAGGTTCTCCCAGAGAACCCAGGTTCGATTCCGAGTACCCACATGGCAGGCTTACAACCATCTGCCCAAGGGAATCACAACACCAGTTTCGGGGATCTGACAGCCTCTTCTAGGCTCCACAGGCAAAACACCTGTACACATAAAATAAAATAAATCTTAGAAAATAGAGATTTGACTACCAAAAGGATTCTGTGCAAGAAGAGAAGACGCAAGTGCTCTTCCCTGATCCCTGGCCTCACTTTCCATGGTTTCATTTGTCCAGAAATCTTAAATGGAAAGGTCATAATGTAAACATTATAAGTTGTCAGTGACTTTGATTTATAGTACCTTGTTATAATTGTTCTGTTTTATTAGTGCTCATTATTTTCTATCATGTTCTGTGTCTAATTGATAAACTTAAGCTGTGTGGGGCTGGGTATCTGGATCAGTGGTACAGCATCTGTGTAGCACGGTCAAGGTCCTATGTGTGATCCCAGGACTTCCACACAAAACAAAGCAAGCTTTGTTTACACTGGAATAAAGCACAGTACTGTAGCATCTTGTTTGATCCACAGTTTCAGGCATCCACTGGCCATCCTGGAACACATCTTCATGGTTGAGTGTGAGCACTGTAGAAGGGGTCAACTTGGAGAGAGAGACCCGGCTGTCTGTGCACAGAAGCATGTGAGAACCTGTAAGAGGGATGCTAAGGGGCCACTCTAATGTGAGATGATGGAGCAGCACATGTGGGGATATCAGTGGAAGGACAGTGGCCTGAGTTAGTTGGTAGAGCTTTGAAGGGCAGGTTGTACCCACATGTAGAAGACCTGGTAGTCCCTGACATCACTGCCTGGTGGCATCGGCCTACTCATACGCTCTCAATGTTAGCTAAAAATAGCTCTCGATGAGTCTGCAGCCAAGTCTAAGGGGACTCTCAGGTGTTGGGGTGACACTCAGTCACAGAGAGCACTCACACATCACTAGGTGTGCAGACTTCAACCAATTTGACTCCACCTAGAAGAAGAAAGCAGACTTGGGTAGACAGAGGATTCTGAGATATCTAGGAAGCACCTCTGACTTCTAGAATGAACTTGGTAGAGACAGACCCAGGCTGACCATTCTTGAGATGGTCTGGGATTGTCACAGTCATAGAAGAGAGGACAGGAGAAAGGCATGAGAGCTCAGGTCTGTTCTCTTTGCCCTCTCACCCAGATGCCTGGGAGGCTTTCCTCACCTCTGACAGAGCTCTCTAAATGATCCCTTTTCATCTTCGGAAATTCTTGGCATAATGTTAGCATCTTGAGGGACCCTCAAATGTGAAATGAAATCCTGGAGGCTAGCAGACCACAGCAGGGGAGATAATGGATTACATTCTCTAGATATCTGTTCCTGTTAGTTGCAAGCTAAGGTTTATACTGCAAATGCGGTTTGTCCATGAGAAGAGAGCACACAATGCAGCTAAATTGAAGTGCAGTTATATTGAGGCTTCCAGACAGACACAGTTCCTGTGAGAGTAAGGCATTACATTCATGCCACTCGCTGGGCTTCTCGCTGCTACCAATGGGGAGAAGAGAGAAAAAAATTCCCTGGATGATGCTCCTGTGCTCACTTGCACTCGTTTACTTCAGAAGCCCCAGCTTCCAGACCACAGCATTATTGCAGAGGACCCTTGAAACCATATGTACCCCAGCACTCTCTGCAACCTGCATAATGAATGAAATGAATGGTGTGCTGACATAGCAATGCACATCAATGCTTCTAGTGGGCACAAATGTGCAGCTCTTTAAATGCAAAGTGTTTCCGCAATCAATAATTAATACAAATGCTGCTGCTAATACATGGAGTCTAAAACATCTTGTGACATACCAAAACGGCTTCCTCATATCCCAGAATATCCAGTGCTCCATCCAGAAAGGTCTCTATGTATCAAACGGCCATTTAGTTTGAGAAAAGAAAAACTGCAACACATATAGTTGACTATGAATAAACCTGAGGGGCCTGGGTGAGCCTGGTGGATGTAGAGGTAATAGAGCATGGCTAGATATTGCACAGATCCACAGGCGTGGGAACTAAATCTGGGTGGCTATGGGTAAGAGTGCTGGTGGGCACGAGTGGGTATCACATGTGTAAATGAGTCTGGGTGGGTGTGAGCATTGCTAGTGATGGGAGGTTCATTCTGAGAGATACACTGTTTGGCACTTCTATCATTATGACATCAAAAAGTCATCAAGATGGTGCAGCTAAACTGTCTATTTAAGCTATGGGGTTAATGCTTTTTTGCCTCTCTCTCTTTCCCTCTTTCTCTGTCTACCTCTGCCTACCTCTGTCTACCTCTGTCTTTCTGTCTCTCTCCCCCATCTCTCCCTTGCTCTCTCTACTTCTCTCTCTCTCTCTCTCTCTCTCTCTCTCTCTCTCTCTCTCTCTCTCTCTCTCTGTGTGTGTGTGTGTGTGTGTGTGTGTGTGTGTGTGTGTGTGTGTGTGTGAAATTAAGTGCTGCTGCTGGTGGTATGGCTCAGCACACTTTCTCACAGTATCATTTTCCAATGAGCAGAGCCTCTCAGAGCCACACTCTAAAATAAAAAGTGTAGTATAGTAAAGACATTTGCACAATGCAGTCATTTATCATTATCATCAATTACCATGTGCTGTATGTGATGTTCTGTGCTATATTGTTTATATAGTTAGTCGCACAGCAAATTTATTTACCCAGAGTCACCACAAAAAGTGAGGAATTGCACTATAATGGCTCCCATGTGGCTAGACATTAGGAATTTCCCAGGTCCATTATAATTATTTTTATTGTTTTGAAACAGGATCTGATGTAGCCCAGGCTAGTCTCAAACTCATTGTAGAGCCGTGAATGACCTTGAAATTCTGATCCTCTTGACTTCACCTCCCAAATACTGGAACTGTAGGTGAATGCCACCATGGCCTGTTTGGTGTACTGCTGGGGATCAAACCCAGAGCCTCATGCATGTTAGTAAGTGTGCTGGCTAGTTTTTGTCACCTTGACACAAATGAGAGTCACCTGGGAAGAGGGGGTCTCAGTTGAAGAACTGCCTCCATCAGATTAACTTGTGGTAAACATCTTAGCTATTTTTCTAATGCTCTACCAAGATACCATGACCAAAGCAACTAATAGAACAAAGTGTTTAATTTGGGGCTCAGAATTCCAGAGGATTAGAATCCGTGACCACCATGGTAGGGGACATTGCAGCAGGTGGGCAGGCAGGCATGGTGCTAGAGCATTGGCTAAGAGCAGACATCTTGATGCACAAAAATGAGACACTGAAAATGGAATGGGCATTCGAAACCTCAAAGTTCGCCACCAGTGACACACCTCCTCCAATAAGGCCACACCTACTAATCCCTCCCAAACAGTTCCACCAACTGGGGACCAAGTATTCAAATACAAGAGCCTATGGGGCAGAGACATCCTCCTTCAAACCACCACAGCAAACCTTTGGTGTACTATCTTGATAAATAATTGATAGGAGGGCCCAATTCACTTGGGGCTGTGCCACACCCTGGGCAGGTGGCCCTGGTATTTATAACAAAGGTAGCCAAACTAAATGTGAGGCTGGAAGCAAGCCAGAAGTAACATTCCTCTGTGGCCTCTACTTCAGTCCCTGCCTTGGGATCATGCCTCAGTTTTCCTCAGAGGATGGGCTATGGTTTGGAGGTGTAAGCCAAATTAACTCTTTCCTTCCTAAGTTGCTTTTGGTTGTGGTATTTATCATAGTAACAGAAAGCCAGTTGATACCATAGGCAAGTACTTTATCAGCTGAGCTACATCCCCAGCCTCAGATCCATCAGAATCTGATGGGACCATCAGAGTATATACATTGTACTGCTAACCAAACCTTCCTGTACATCTCAGGCCCACCTGCCCAAGGCATGGTGTTACCCATGGCAGGTTGGGCCCATTTTAATCAGCAGTCAAGACAATCCCCCATAGACATGACCACAGGCCAATCTGAACTGGGCGATTGCTGAATTAAGACTCTGTTCTTAGGTGAATTTAGGATGTATGAAGTCACCAGTTAAAGCTAACAAGGACAAGAGCAAGAGTCACAACATCCTCTGCGTGCCACGTCTCTAGCCTCCGAGATCCAAGCTCAGAAATAAAAGACAGTAAGGAGGAAAGATGGACCGTTCCAAGTCGGCACACTTTGCATTGTTCACTCTGTCCAGGTCCTGTCAGGGTCATGTCAGATACACTGCACAGAAGGTGACCCTCCTTCCACTTTGCTCACACTCCCATGGCAGGTCCCATGCTCTCAGAGGCCAGAACTATGAAGTTCACTGAGGGCTCCAAAGGCTCCTCTGTCTCTCTCAGGGCTTCACACAGGAAGGAGCAGCCATCATGACGTCAATCCAGAATTGGATCTATAGTCATTTGGCCCACTTCTGTTAGGGGCTATCTACAACCACTGTCAGTCAGGATTACACTTGATTGTCATTTCTCGTCCTAATGCTTGAAATTCTCCAATACATCTGTTTATCCAATTAATTGTGTTTCTTATCTGCTCTCCTCTGCTAGGTTGCAAGCTCTATGGGGTCAGCTGTTTTATTATTTTGTTCACTAACGAATGTCCAGTTCTTGTCATATAATTTTTTTTGTGGGGCAAGTGGAAGGCATTAATGGGTGCCAGTCTATACTCCTCACCCATCACTCATCCTCCTCTCCCCTGCTGCATTAGCCAGAGTGTGAGAGGTCACAGGCATAATGGCTAACTCTGAAATCTTAGGGGGTTACTGCAAATAGGATTTTTATCCATTCACATTATGTGCCCAACCAGCCAGTAGTGGGGGTGGGGGTGTGCACGGTCTTTATTTGCAATGGAGATGGTCACTACAGGGACCAGGATAGACAGCTGGGTCACACACTGGCTTTTCTATGCTTTAGCCCATACAGACATAAGTCATGTCTGCTCACAGCTTATGCTCACATGGAGAACTGCCTTGAGACAGGGAGAGTCAGAGGGATTGTGAGAGGTAGATGGGATATGGTCAGAGCCTCTCTGTCTCTTCCATACCCTCTCAGGCCCTTTCAAGTTTGTAGAAAACATATACAGCACAAAGATGGTTTGGTTAGCAGTACAATGTATATATGCTGGTGGTCCCATAAGATTCTGATGGATCTGAGGCTGAGGATGTAGTGCAGCTGGTAAAGTGCTTACCTATGTGAGCCTGCAAGCATCCTCCTCCATGGTTTCTGCCATTCTTCCTGGGCTGTAATGTGTTTCTTGGTTGGAGGTAATAATGTGTGGAATAGTAATCAGTTCTGACTTCAAGTTCCTGCTTGAGTTTCTGCCCTGACTTCCCTCAGTGATGGGCTATAAGCTGAAGTAAGTCACCATTTAGTACAACACAGAGCTCTTGATTAATGGGGTTGGATCCAAAGGCCAGCCCTGGTCTCAGAAATAAAATGGATGCAATACTTATTTTTAAATTTGTCACAGGATTCAGGAATGTGAACTTCCACTTTGAAAGGTTAAATGATCCTTTGTGTTGGACATAATTATTAGTATGAAGTTGATAATTCAGAAATTCTCTGGACATGACATGGAAACCCCGGGCCTATTGTTGTGGGCTCTATTACATAAGGAAGATGGCTATCAGAATTGGTAGGTGTTGTGTAGAAACTGGTACAAGTAGTTTGCATAGAATAATGAAGAAGCCTGAGATGGCCTTATTCACCAGTGTCATCCTGCATGAGCTTGTGCCTAGTACCAAGCACCTTCCATGCTGAAAATGTGTGGCTCAGTATTTGTTCAACTTTAAGAATTGCTGTAGCCTCACTCTTAGTATTCACACCAGAGCAATAGAGTCGATTAAATGCATCTTCAATTATTCAAAGCTGCTCTTGCAGAATTATTATACCTAAATATTGTGTTTTAATGAACTGTACTTAATTTCTACCCCACCAAGTGACTGCCTGTGTTACATCTTCCTCCCAGGGGTCTAAGACAGTCTGTCTGGCTTGGCAGGAGACTCATGATTTCAAAGCCTCTTCTCACTGCATCCTCCTTCCTACTAAGTCAGGTCCATTTGTGCTCATAATGTTCTATCTAGAAGGCGAGTGGGAGAAGAGATGGGGTATCACTGCTCACTATACAACTGGAAGATCGTGACCAGGGCAAGAAGAAACAGAAGTCTAGAAACGGAGATGGGTAACTATGTGCTCTCAGAGCGCTTGAAAGGTTTTCTGGTTTCCTTCTGTTGCTGCGATGCATACCTTGACCAAAGGCAGCTTAGAGGAGGAGAGGGTTTACTTCAGCTCATAGGGAGAGTCCGGGGAAGTCCGTACAGGGATTCAAGGATGCAGGAACTGAAGCAGAGACCATAAAAATACACTGCTTGCTGACTTGCTCGGCCTGCTTTCTTCTATGACACAGAGCTGCCTGCTCACAGGTGGCACTGCCCTGGGTGAGCTTGCCCTCCCACATCAATCATCAATCAAGAAAATGCCCCACAGACTTTCTACAGGCCAATCTAATGGAGGCATTGTCTCAGCCGAGGTTCCTCTTCCCAAACAACTCTAGCTTGTGACAAGTTGACAAAAAAAAAAAAAAACCTAACTTGCACAAAGAAATTCTATGCAAAGAGTTCAGGGTTTAGAGTCCAGGAAACTGTGTTCAAAATTCAACTTTGTAAGGGCTGGAGATGTCACTCAGTGGTAGAGTGTTTGCCTAGCATGTGCCAGGACCTGCAGTCAGTCTTCAGCACTGTTACAAACTTAGCTCTGGCACTCTGAGTGTGAGCTTTTAATGTCAAGCTCTGTACTTGGCATTTCACATGTGTTAAATTGGTGTGTCCTTAGTTTTACACTCAATGCTTCTGCTGTCACTTCTACATTTAATACTAAACATTCCAAAGTGTCACACTATGTTATAATTACACAGTAGCGGATGATAATACTATCATGATGATTATGCAGTGCAATTAGATATTACAATATTAGGTACCCATTTTGTCGATGCAGACGGCCTTAAAGGGCCTAAATATCTCCTGAAATGGAGGAGAGGTTGGAACCCAGGTCTACTAACCCTGGACCAGAAGCCAAGCCAGCTCTGCTGGGATCCACTGGCTTGTAACTTCAGTGTCAACAAGACCCTGGTGACCTTCTTGTGTCTTTCTAATGCAAATGGATAAATCAATTACAGTTGGACAAATATAAAGTTCACACATCACAGATAAAGCACAGCAAACATGCTTTATCCCAAGTCCTTTCCCCAAAGTTACAACTGTGCTCAGTTTAATGATCACCCATCCAGAGCATATGCATACATGTACATATATAGCCATCACTCAATACCCAGAGAATTGGTTCCATGACCACTTGTAGATATGATGCTCAATTCCCTTATATAAAATGTCATTGTAGAAAAGGTATGGTGGTATAATGCCTGAAATCCCAGTATTTAGGAGACTGAGACAGGAGGGTCACAAGTTCATGGTGAACCTGGACTACACAAGGAGAAGAGGAAGAGGTGAGGGGAGCAGGAGAAAGAGAAGAGAAGGATTAGGGGAGAAGCTGGAAAGGAAAGAGGAGGAAGGGGAAGGAGAAGATGGAGGAGGAGAAGAAAGGGAGAAGGAGGTGGAGAAAAAGAAGGAGGAGGAGGAGGCAGCACTTAGGAGGCAGAGGCAGGCAGATCTCTGTGAGTTTGAAGCCAGTCTGGTCTACACAGAGAGTTCTAAGACAGCCAGAGCTACATAGTGAGATCCTGTCTCAAAAAGTGTGTGTGTGTGTATGTGTGTGTGTGTGAGAGAGAGGGGGGGGGAGGAAGGAGGGAGATAAGAGGAGGAGAGAAGAAGAGAAGAGAGGACAGAAGAAAAAATAGAGAGAGCAAGAAAGCAAAGAGAAAGTCCAGAGAACTGAGGCTGTGTGGGAGATGAACTTTCCTGTTCATAAGAACCAATACTTGGTAACACAGGTTTTCAATGTGTGTAGCTAGGCTCAATGCAGCAGGTGCAGCCTTTAGCAGAGAAAAGGCTACAGCAGAAAGCAGCTCTTGAGGACCTAGATCCTACAGGCTGGAAAACTGGGCCCTCTGTCTTGGTGTGGCAATTCAGGGTCAGTTTTTCACTTTGGAAAGCAAGTCTCATGCTATACAAATGTAATAAAGGAAGTGATAAAGAAAATTCTAGAAAGTCAGAATGAACAGGTCCCTTTTTTGCCACTTTTATCAAAGTCCTGCAAAGCAGGAATGAGTTCAGTCTACCTCACTGAAGAAGATGTTCTCTGTCTATGACCTACAGTCTAAATAGACTGAGAATCCCAATATTCAGATCTTCCCAGGGTTGAAAAATCCCAATTACTCAATTACCAGGTATCTCAGGCCAAAATAGTTACAAGTTTTTATTGAGAGACAGCAGCTTTTTCAAAACTTAACACTAGGGACTCCCCAAAGGGGTGAGCATGCCAACACAGGTAGAATTTAGAGCAGTGTCTGCCATCAGCCTTGTCCAGGGGTTCTAGTGGCTTTAAGGTCTTGCCTATGAAATTGAGAGAAGACATGGATGTGTCACAGCCTAGCAAGTAGGCTTCACAATCATGCCTGACTGGGGTCACTAAGCAGAGTTATGCCGAGGCAATATTGACCAGGGACAGATAGACCGGAAGTTCCAACCTTCTGAGTTGTATTGTTGCTGTACAGAGAGATGCATGACAGACGAAGTGGATATAGACAGATGATGAATGATAGATGATGGAGAGAGAGATGGGGACATAAGTAGGTAGGTAGGTAGATACATACATACATACATACATACATACATACATACATACATACATATAGGTAGGCAGGCAAACACACAGAAAGATGGGTATAACTAGATGATAAATGATGAGAGATAAGCAGATGACAAAGTGGTTATAGACAGATCATAAGTGATGACTGATAGATAATGGGTAGATAGATGATAGATGGACTGATTTATTGATAGATAATAGATGGATAAATGGTCAAATGATAGGTAAAGAGGAGATAAAAAAATCAAAAAGAAGGGAAGGGTAAGAGGTGTGGAGCTTAACCTCTAGCTACTGCTTTTTCTTGTCTGGTTTTCTCTAGCAGGGACTGTTTCTAATTCTGTTCTCCTAGAGTACTCCGTGAATTACTGGTGACCAGGCTAACCCCACATGAATTCTGATTCATATGGACAGGGACAGGGGTAGAGTCTCCATATCACCATTATTTTAAGATTTCCACATGATCCCTATAGACAACCTGAACTGAGGACCTCTGGACCAGGGGCCAAGCAGAGTGTGTTGAGTGGCAGAGGTTACATCCTTATCCCTGTACTTAGAAGGTAATAAAGGTGAGGTTTTGAGGGTTTCCTGTAAAGATCCTTCACAAGATGAAGGAAGTTTGCTACTATATCTAGTTTTAAGAGATTTTTAAAAATAGGGATTAGAACTTTATTTTGTAGTTTTTCTTGCTTTTCGAGCTGAAAGATAATTTTACATTGAACTCTCTTTTAATCTTATGAAAAAGTATTTATGGTTACAAGCTTCCCTTAGAATATCATTTTTGTCTATAACTCACAGATATTTTTGCTCTGTTTATATTTTTATCAATATATAAAGAGATTTTAATTTCTATTCTGATTTACCCTTCAGCTCAAAAGTAGCTCAAAATGTGTGTATGTATTTTCTGAAACCTTCAAGTAGGTGAGATTCTTCAATTGTCGTTTTGTTCTTAATATCCAACTCTATTGCAGTCAGTGTATGAAAATGCTCCATTTCTGCCCTCTAGAATTTATTATGATTTCCTTTGTGGCCCAAGCTGAGTTGATTTTTAATCTAAAACGTAATTGCAAGCGGTGTGATGGAAAACTATTATTCTCTGTTTGGCACAAAGCTACAAAATCAAGCCTCTTTTATTCACTAACCTGTTTCCTTAATTACTTTTTGTATCTTTGAGATGTCAACTTATTAAAGAAGCGTGAAGCTCTGCCCTGTTCCCTTCTGCTTCTCTCTCACTAGTCCTTGTGTTTTCTACGGCTTTGCTTCAGTAGGTCATGTCTGTGTTACCGAAGCTTCCTGGATGTAGGAATGCTCTTCGGGCAGATAGAACTGATGGAAGGCACCACGTGTGTGTATATATATATATATATATATATATATATATATATATATATATATATATATATATATGGGAGAAGATGGGTGGGTGTTGCAATTATGGAGATAGGAGAGTCCCAGGAGTCATCGTGCAGGCTGTATGCAAGCTAGATTCCCTGTCCAGTCCAGAGGCCTCCAAACCCGGAGAGCAGATGGTATATCTAACTCTCAAACCAAGCCCACACGGCCACTGGGGCAAGTCCTGGAGTGTAAAGGCTGGGGGGACTGGGCCTGTGATGTCCACAGTGAGGGGAAAGAAGACTGTGTCCAGTTGCAGGAGACAGACATGTTCCCCTTCCTTGGCCTTCAGCCAATTGGAGGGTGCCTGCCTACTTTGAGGACAGACTTCCCTTTCCTGGTCTACTCTGGTTCCCATACTAGTCTCATTTGGAGATGTCCTCGCAGGCATACCCAAAATTGTGCTGTCCTGCATTCTAGACACTCAGGCTGACACCTAAAATTCACACTTACAGTGATTTGCAGCCATTAGCATACATTCCTAGAGTTCTTCTGACCGTAAACAGTGCCCCAGTTCGCTCTCTTTTGTGCTGAAAATTACAACTGGATACAACTGAAGACCATCATATGAAATAAACTAGACCTAGAAAGACAAATGCCATGTTTTCTCTCAAATGTGAAACCTAGGTTTTTGGAGACCATCATAATAAGTGAAGTAATAGACCTAGAAAGGACAATGTCATGTTTTCTCTTAAATATGAAACCTAGATTTTACACACACACACACACACACACACAGAGAGAGAGAGAGAGAGAGAGAGAGAGAGAGAGAGAGAGAGAGAGAGAGAGAGAGAGACTCATAGGCACATTATGTGACAATAGAAGACATGTTTAGGAAATGGAAAAGACAAGCAGGAGGGGAGAGGAGAAGAAAGGAAATATGCTCAAAGTACATGATATACTTGAACACACCCTTGACCCCACTTTGTGCACTATATATATGCCAATCAAATTATCGAGTTTCACCATAGCCAGGGCTACATAGAGAGACCCTGTCTCAAAAACAATTCTGTTATGCTAGATGTTGGTTTTTAATGTTTTTGGATTTATACTTTCTATTTTCATGTGTTTACATTATACATGCATATTGGTGTCCACAGAGGTCAGAAAAGGATATTGGATCTTCTGGAGCTAGAGTTACAGGTGGTTGTGAACCACTTAATATGGGTGCTGGGAACTGAACTCTAGTCTTCTGGGAGAACAGCAAGTGCTCTTAACCACTGAGCCAAATAGTGATATATTGTGTCCCCCAATATATTGTGCATCCTAATAAACTTATCTGGGGTCAGAGGACAGAACAGCCACTAGATAGACATAGAGGCCAGAAAATGGTGGCACTCACACCTTTAATCCTATCACTTGGGAGGCAGAGATCCATCCGGATCTCTGTGAGTTCAAAGCCACACTGGAAACAGCCAGACATGGTGACTCATGCCTTTAATCCCAGGAAGTGATGACAGAAAGCAGAAAGGTATATAAGGCATGAAAATCAGGAAATAGAGCGGGTAAAGCTTTTAGACTTTTAGCAGCAGTTCAGCTGAGATCCATTCTGGATGAGGACTCAGAGGCTTTCAGTCTGAGGAAACAGGATCAGCTGAGGAATTGGTGAGGTGAGGTAGCTGTGGCTGGTTCTGTCTCTCTGATCTTTCAGTGTTCACCCCAATACCTGGCTCTGAGTTTGTTTTTATTAATAAGACCTTTTAAGATTCGTGCTACAGAGCCATTTATCTCCTCAGCCCTGAGGCTAATTTTTATTTCATAAAGTTAGCTGGCTTCTTCATTAGTTGGCTTTCATTATTCTTTGCCATTTTATTTTAAGATTGTCTCATGTAAACAACTATCCAAATATTTGGATAGTGTGGGATTTTTCCTCGGTCTAAGAGTCACTGTCTTTTGATGTCATTTGAAGCCATTATGGCTTCTCAGACATTCCAGGATTTTCTGTTTTTCCATGCTGTCTTCTCTTCTTATTTTGTTTGGTTGACTTATTGGTTTTGCTTTTTTGTTTGTTTGTTTTTATTTTCTCCTTTCTGGCTTTGGTAGAATTGATCGAACTTGATTTTGTTTCTCTTTTACGTTTGACACTTCATATTATATTTCTTCTCCCATCCACTATTCTTAGCTTTTCAGCATGGTACTTAAACTTACATTTTCCCCAGCATGGTACAAGTTCAAGTTGGTATCAATACATTTTGACACCATCTCCCCCTTCCATTCTTCTTTCTCCTCCGCCTGTGTTCACCCTCACCTCCCCCTGCTCCTCACCTCCCCCTGCTCCTCACCTCCCCCTGCTCCTCACTCCACTTTCACTGGCATCTCTTCTGGATTTAATTGTGCCGCCTCTACGCTCATACTTGCTTCTTCTAATCAAATACTTTTTCTTGGATTTTTCCCCCCCTGGAAGTTGTAGAAAATACTGGAGGGAGCTTAGTTTTTAGGAGCTCAGTGGTCTGTGGACATTTGACCATTTTCTTTCTTCTGGGGAGAAGACACAACTCAGCTATTTGTAGCTATATTCACCAACGCTCTGGAAGGTCCACCAAAAGAGAAAGAGCAGGACAGAAAAGGTGTGTACCAAGTGAAGGCTTCTCCCCAGTCCTTTTCCAAGTTAAGGAACTCAGCTAAAAGGCACATACATGTTCTGCATAGACCTTTATTTAACAAAAGAAGAACGCCATGATTGCCCCCGCCAGAGAGTCAGGTGGGCTAGCCAGAGTGGGGAGGGCAGCTTATTGGCTTCTGCGTTATGCATTTTTAAGTTTCTTGTGGTCCTCTCCCTCTTGGGAAGCCATTGTCAATCTTTTTCCTTTGGGTACCATCTTCAGCTCATCCAACTCTACTGTGTCTGTGTTTTTTTTCCTTCCCTACTTACCAAGATATTTGTTAGTGGACACATGGTCCCTGGGAAAGCATCCAGGCACGTGAGTTTCTGATACAGCAGGAAGAACCTAACTGAAGCTTCACGAGAATTTCTAGCCACAAGGGGAATTTGAACCTTTAAGAGACCCAGCTATAAAGACACAGCTGTAGTTTCCTTGGTTACCTCAGACTTCCAATTGTGCAAATATACACATGGCATGAAATTTTATCATCTTAGCCATACTGAGTGCACATTTCAGTGGCCTCTGGGACACTCATGCTTGTGCTGGTTGCCATCATCACACCCATCCCAGAGCTTTTCTGTCTTCCAAGCTGAAACTCTGCACCCATAAATACTAACTGCACAGTCCCCGCCACACCCCATGCCCACCACTGGTAACACCATACTACCTCTTTCACAGTAAGATTGACCACTCCCACTCCAGGCAGCCATGTGACCACTCACACTGTTAGTGGTTTTCTAACGGGGGGGGGGGGCTATTTCATTTAGCTACTGTCTTGTGCTTTCTCCACATTGAAACCTAGCTAGGACTTCCTTTATTTTTTTTTTAAGGTGGAATGACATTCTATTACAATAATATGCTATATTTTGTTTATTCATTCATCCATCAGAGGCCTTTTGGGTTGCTTTCACCTTTAGGCTACTGAAAACAATGCTGATATGGATGTGAGCTGTGTCAGTTATTTTTCTCACTGTGATAAAACACCTGACAGAAGGTGTTTGGGCTTGGGGTTTCAGAGGGATTTCAGAGGGTAAGACAGGGGAGAGTTCAAGGTGAGTAAAAGAAGCAGGGAGTCTGTATTGCAGAGGCAATAGGGAACTGACCAAGCAAGCCCAAACCAGGGGCCGGCTTAACCTTCAAAAGCTATTTCCTATTTCCTCCAGCAAGATTCCATTTCCTGTACAGTTTCCACAGGCTCCCAAGATAATGCTACCTGCTGAACACCTAGTGATCAAACACGGTGGAGGGCATTGCACAACCAAGTCATAACACAGGGCATCAGGCTGATTCTTCAGATTATAAAGTCCAAGCCCTTCTGAGGCTTATAATTTATCATCTTCAAAGTCCTTCTGTGTGTGCCTTTCAAATGTTCACTCATTGACTTCGGAGTTGGCTTCCACACATTGCTGGCTTCTGGTTGTAATCACACCTGGGCAAGGAGCTCTGTGGTATCCATGTACAATAGTCTACACACACACACACACACACACACACACACACACACACACACACACACACACACACATGAGGATGATGTAGTGGTGACTCTCTGGGAAGAGGCATTGGCTGCACTTCTGGACACAGGGCTCTCTGGTTATGCTGTGTGTCCTCAAGCACCCCAGACCCTCTCCTACCTCTCTGATCTGAACAGTCACACTGGTTTCTCCCGCTTTAAATACAATACTTTCCTATGATTCCTACAGCGGAATGGCCCCTCCCATCAATCCCCTCTCTGGAGCTTTACGCCTGTCATCTGGTGTCACAACACCCAGGCTTAACCATCCTTCTGACACCAGGCCTGTGTGTTTCAGTCTTCAACACTGCTTTGTAACATTTCTCCTACTCAGTCTAAGAGACTTCGCAAGGTTCCTGGTGACAGCATCTCCTCCTCCTTCCAGAATGTTTTGGAAGCTTCTAGGAACTGCTTCTCAGAGTCAGGTCAGAAAGAGGAGGCAGAGGCCGCATGCACATTATCTGCCATCTTGAACTGGTTACAAAGAATGTTCTTTGTAATGAAAGTTTCTTATCCCCAGACTTCTGTGCAAACCAAGAAAACCTGTTACTTGGGGGAAGAACAGACGCTCTGGCACCCATGTGTTTGTCTTTGTTACTGCAAACACGATTTTTTCTTTTCCTTTTTTTTTTTTTTTTTGGTGGCCAAATATTTTGACAAAAGTGTTGCAATTTCTTTTGTGTACTCTCCCTAAGGAATAGCTTTTCTTAAGCCCAGTCTATGGATAGTAGCTGGCCTAAAAATACGTGTTCCTTTGAGTAGCTTGAGTCTCCCCTGACCTACCTGGTACAGAGGTTTTTGTGTACCTACACAGCTAAGAGAAATCTTTTTTTTCTTAGCAACTAGTTAAGAATCTCTGTTGGCCTAGGAAACCTTTGTAGAGACAATTCCTGGAAAATCCTACCATGTACAGAAACTGAGGATCCAGAGAGAGAGAGAGAGAGAGAGAGAGAGAGAGAGAGAGAGAGAGAGAGGAGAGAGAGAGAGAGAGAGAAGAGAGAGGGAGACAGAGACACAGAGAGACAGAGAGAGACAGAGACTCCCTCTGTTCCTGTGGTTTTGGGTTGGAGCTGTAAAAATTAAACTGGCTGAACAAAAGTTACAGAAAGAAGGGAGTTATTTATCTGTGTGATGAACATGTGAATGGGAGGGCTCTGTGAGGAGTAACTCAAGGGGTTGGTGGGATTTGTATGACATGCAATTGATTTCTTTGGGAAAGACAAATGGATTTTTTAGGACTGTAAACAGGAAGTAGAAAATCTCTGACAATATTTGACTTTTCAGGTATGAGTGGTCTTTCCACCTTCTTCAGAGTCCTAAAGCCCATATGGAAAGGCAGCTTATGGTGACCTTATTTCCCCCAAAACTTGCTGCTTTTAGGCAAATAAAGGAAGGGGCTCTTTTATCCTGCGTTTGTTGACTATCAAATATCTTCAGTTCAAAGTAACCTTTGTACCAATGCTGAAGCCTTGAGAGAGTTCCTACTCCACCAGCAACGAGCTTTGGCTGCAGAGATGGGCCATTGATTTCCTCTTCCATCTCTCCTTCTCTTCTTCCTCCTCCTCCTCCTCCTCCTCCTCCTCCTCCTCCTCCTCCTCCTCCCCACCACCCACCAAAAGGAAAAGTAAGTGGGAAAGGACAGTGAAATGAGGGAAAGCCTCAGAGTCTGCAAAACCATTGCACTCAAAATCGGCCGCTGGGAACACTCTTTAATGGAAATGAAAGCAGGCTGAGGTTCACATCCCAGATGGCCAGAGGCTGCTGGCAGATAAAGACAGAGGAACTAGACCTTAGGGATTCTCCGGGACCCGGGGAACCCATGGCTTTCAAAAGCCGCAGATGGAGAGGGGTGGACCAAGCTTATCTCATTTTCCAAGAGCTAGTGAATCCCAGCTGGCCAGGGGAATATGCAGATGTCAACTGGGACTCCCTCTCTGGGTGGAGACTGTGAGCTGACTGCCCAAAGAAGAGACTAGTCATCCCCCTGTGCTGCCGTCTCCCTGGAGATGCATCCCTCTAGGGACAGCAGTTTGGATTCCAAGGACTTTTTAAATGTTCCTGAACTGCTGCATTTCAGCATTTGGACTCTGTGGACCACCACCACCCTTTCTGTCACTACTTAGGAAAAATATCTTTTGTCGGACCAAGTTTCCAATGGTAAGATGAAGAAAGTTCTGGAGACAGATAGTGAGGTTTGTGCCACAATTTAAGTCTTCTTAATGTCACAGAACGGCACACCCGCAAATGGCTAAAATGAAAAAAATATTTGCTTTGCATATTTTACCACGATAAAAATTCCTTTGTCTGATTTTAAAATGGCTTTTAGAGACATACGCTAAAATGCACATAAGTTCATGATTTGAAGCACACTGGGCACACATATTCAGGTGGTAAACAAAGTCATCGCCAAGACCTTCTCCCTGCTATCTGCAACCCTTTTCTTCCTCTTGCCACGCCCTGGCACCCATCAGCCCCTGAGACGACTGGTCTGTAGTCTATTGTTATGGGCTGGTTTACATCTCTTATCATTGTGTGTGGATGAAGTGAAGGGCACCTACTCTTCTTGGGTGTCATCTTTTGTTTGACAAGAGATTCATCCAAATCACGCCATTTACCAGGAGTGTGCTCCTTTCTATCGCTGGCTAGTCTTCTAATGCATGGCTGTACTACAACTTACTTTATGCAGCCATCTGTTAGGTATTCGGCCTGGCTTGAGTTGTTTTCTATTAACCACAAAAACACAAGGAATATTTATGGACATGTCTTTGTGTCTACATAAGCTTTGTCTCTTCTTTTTGTAGGTAAATAGTTGCATGTGTTTGCTGTTTTAAGAAAATGACAATTTTCCAAAGAAAAATCCTTAAACTGATTTGCATATATTTTCTCTTAGGCCGTGTCAAAGTGAGCTTTATCTGTCGACCTCACGTACCCTAGAGAGGAAGTCTCAGCTGAGGGGTTGCCCAGATCAAATTAGCCTGTGGCTATGTCTGTGAATGAACATTTTGATCATTGATTGATAGAGGCCGTAGTGGGTGGCCCCATTCCTTGGGCACATGGTCCTGGGCTATATGAGAAAGCATGAGCGTGAGGGACCCAGCGAGCTTCACTCCTCCACGGTTTCTGCTTCAAGTTCCTGCTTTAGTTCTTGCCCAGACTTTCCTCAGTGATGGACTTGACCTGGAATTGTGAGCCAGAGTACAACCTTCCTCCTTTCAGCTGCCTACCTCAGCTTGTTTTTCTCTTGGCCACAGAAAGTTGGCTGAAACAGACACACCTGGGCTTGAACTATGGTCCCAGCATGCTGCCAGTCACACGACCCTCAGTAGATCATTTCATTTCCATTAGCTTCCTTTTTTTTTTTTAATGTGAAAATAGAAATGCCCACCTTGTAGGAATCATGTGCAAATGTGCAGAAAGCACCAGTAGACACGTGGCAAAAACATTCAGGACACGAGAGTAGGGGCGGCTTTCCCAGTCCCAGGCCCCGGGGCTGTAAAGCCCACTTGATGTCACGCGTGTGTGTCTTCAAACAGATCTCTCTAGATTTTCTCCAGGGAATTCCATTGTTACTGAGAGGAAGCAGAAAGTCAACAGACTACACACCGAAGAAGTCATCCCTAGAAAACACAATGGCTCGTCTTCAATGTCAGCTGGACTGGATTAGGATCATTTAGAAAACATAGCTGTGCCTCTGTCTGTGAGAATGTTTCCAGAGAATGTCCCTGAGGAGGGAGAGAAGACTGGACTTGAATAAAGGCTGGCTGCTGGGACTGAATAAGAAGAAAAAAGGAAAGAGCAAACTAAGTGCCAGCACCCACCTCTCTGCTTCCCGACTGAGTTGACTGACCAGATGCGATCTTGCCGCTGGATGATGGACTGTGCCCAACTTAGGCAAAACAGACTCTTCCCCTCTCCCTGTAGTTTTTTTCTGTCAAGTATGTTGTCCTGGCAATGGGGATAGTAAATAATGCAGAAAATCAGCACGTCTAGGGCTGGGGATGTAGCTCAGCAGGAGAATGTTTTCTTCCCTAGCCCCAATGAGGCCTTGGGCTTCCTTCTCAGCACCAACAAAGAAAAGAAAAGAAAAACTCAGTAATCTGAAAGAATTGGTATATTTGTTGTAAAATGTTTTATCTTGTTGGCTACGTGATCTCAAGCAAGTACACAGACAGTGTAAACCTTCGTTTCCTCCTCTATAAATGGGACAATAACCTCACCTCACAGGACTGTCCTAAGATTGAGTGACAAGCCAACTATATACAAATTCCCACCGCGTAGTCCAGCATGCAGCAAGCACTCAGCAGATGAGAGTCCCTATCACCCCAGTTTTCTTTCCATCCTCAGTTCACTGGAACAAAATTAGGAGTTACCCTTCCCCATCTGGGAGTCCGGGGGTCCCATCCTGCTCCTTAAAATGGAGCCATTGTGTTCTGCCTCCTGCTGCTTTATTTCTGAGAAAATCCCCGCCCTCCCTCCTCTAGACAGAGCTTGCGTGGGGAGCAGAGACTTCTGTCCGACCCCTGTCTGTCTGCCTCAGACTGCCCACTTCACACTAGGTACACAGTAAATGTGCATGAATTAGGTGCTGAATGAATGAATAAGTAAATGACATTGCAGTTATGACAGAAGCTGTGAGGGAAAATTAATTTGCAGATGGAAATATTACATTGTGTACCCAATCTTGCAAAACAATGAGGCACAGCTTGCAGGAGTTTCAAACACTTTTTCAGAAATTTAATTGCCAGTTAATTTTCCTGCAAAACACAATAACCTCTACAAGCTGAAGGAAATAAAGCGCAGCTCTGGAAACCTCATTAGGCTCTGCCTCAAACCGCACTGGCTTTTTCTGCATTTGAAACCCAAGGATACACGCTGCTCTAATTGGCACTGTCTTTGTTCATGTGCGAGGTGTCTTTGTTCTACTTCCTTCCCTCCTCACATCCTGCTCAGATCTAACCTGGGACTACAGAAGTGGGGGTAACCTGGGCAAGCCAATCCTGATATCTCTGTCACAGTGTTATCTCATCATCAGGGTTCAGTCTGAAACCACATCAGGCAGGACTCAATCTGAGACCACAGTCGGGTTTTATTCTGGGACTGTTACAGTTTGATTGGAAAATGTGTATCCCCATGTCCCCCACTCCATGGCTCCTATATTCACACACTTGACCAACCCCCTAGTGGCACCAGTTTAAGAGACAGTAGAACCCTTGAAAGGCAAGGCCTAGCTGGAGGAAGTGGCTCTCTGAGGAGGCAGGCCTTGAGATTTATACACTGACTCCACTTCCTGCCCTGACTCTACTGCCTAATCCTCTGAGATGTGAACAAGCAGCCTTTTGCTTCTGCAGGCAGCAAAGTAAACTATTCCCACCACCATGCCCTCCCCACCACGAGGGACTGAACCCAGACACCATTGTCAACATGAACCCTTCTCCTACACAGTTCTTGTCAGGTATTTGGGCATAGCAATGAGGAAACCCGCTAACATGGGACCCAGGATCAGGACTCAGTCTGAGACCGCCATCCAGGCCCAGTTGTGACTATATTCAGGCTTCAGTCTGGGACCATGATCAGAAACACAGCCTCAGCATCCATCCATATTCACCATTATCATCTCTCTCTCTGACACACATGGACACACACTATGGAGCTACAGTTCAAACCAGAATTGAGCCAAATATTACACAAACAAGAGGTTCACGACACACTGCTCAGTGAGTAATTATTAAGTTAAATTATGTTAGACAGATCTCAGAACTCCAAGATGAGGTAGTGCTGGAGCCAAAGAGCAGCAAGAGGACACCACATGTCTAGAGAGAAGGGACCCAGAATTCAAGGGCACCAGAGAGAGCTGAATATTGTCTTGACCCACTTAAGTAGCTCTTGGCCAGAGAACTGCATCTGTCACCTTCAGTCACAAGGTCACCCACATAGAGATCTCAGAGCCCCAGACAGACAGCCTGGAGACGTGATCCCTCCAGCCAGATTGTACAAGCTCCAGCACCGGCTGTCACCTGCCCATATCACTGCTAAGTGGGTCAGCACTTTCCCATCACTCTGCTGATCGACAGTGTGTAAAGTGGCTGGGGTACCTCAATGATCACAGCTCAGAAGCCACCGTATCAGTAGCGAACTTGCACCTGCGGCAACATGGTGACTCTGGGAAGAATGTGCAATTTCCACCACCCCCCTTTTGGGGACATCCGTGTGTTTTTTAACATGTGTGAGTAAGCCCCTTGGTTGGTCTCCCCTCTCTGCTTCCTCCAGTGTCCTGTGTGAAGGACACTTTCAAGATGAGATGCAATGAAGCTAGACACAAAATTAATCAAATATGACAAACTGGATGCGGACTGCAACCCGTCAGCTGATATTCACCTCATTGGACTGGAATTCCTTGTTTACTGTTTGCTGTGTTTGTGAAGGAGCAGCATCACGGTCACTCTTCGGAATGACGACTAGAGAGACAGACAGGGAACGCCAGCAAGGGCAGGTCCAATACTTAAATTCTCCAAGGTTCCAAGATATAGTCTGGTTATTTGTGTGTTCCATTGGGTCTAGTATGAAGTGTCCCTTACATCCCTGAATATGCTTGTTGCCAAGGGCTCTTACTGCTAATGGCGTTTCCGCCCAACACAACCGAGGCCAGAGTTTGAGTGAGGCATGGGACCCAAGGGTCTGAAAAAAATGAAGCTCATCTTCTCTGCTTGCTCAGCAGACAGCCTGTCTGCCAGGGGAGACGTTGAGAAGAAGTTCCTTCCTGGGTAGCGTCCCACTTCGAAGCTAGGTGCACAAGTGGGGAATCATAAACTCCCTCTGCAGGGTACATCCGCCTCATCATTCCGGGAGGGTCATTTGTATCTAGGGAACATCAAACAAACTGGCTCCGTTTGGTTTATGGGCCATGGAGGGACGGCACGGGTGAAACAAACAGTTTGGAAAAAGAGTAGTGCTGGGAGTTACCTAGAGGTTTACAGTGTCCTGAGCCCACTGAGGATTCCATTAAGGCCAGTCCTGCTGAAAGACTTTACTCTGTCCTTGTCACTGCTGCGATCTGGCCATCTCTGTCCTGAAAATGGAATGGTGTTAATGCTGGGAACAGAGACAGGACACACTCATCTGCTGCACAGGACATGCTTAATCACATGTAGGCAGGAGGTACGGTATGTAGGTAGGAAGTATGTCAGAATGTATCCTTGCTCCTGATTGGATGGAGAGAGGAAGTATGTAGCCTTGTGGGTTTTGCCTTTATAAGCCCCTGACTAACTCACTGCCATACTCTGGGCGTCCTGGGTACAGAGCTGGTATCCACGGATTTGCCCAGTATTTAATAAAGCTTGCTTTAAATTTGGTTCAAAAATTGTAGTAGTGGTCATATTCTCACTGGGATTAACATTGTGGTGTGTGTGTGTGTGTGTGTGTGTGTGTGTGTGTGTGTGTGCATGTGTGTTGTGTCAGTTTTGTGTCCTTGTCTCTGTATTGTGGCGATGAGGGCAGAATCCTGGTTCAGAAAGTCCAGATCCACATCCTGTGCAGCATTGTGAAAGCTGCTTGCTTCTCAGGGCCTCCATTTCCTCAGTCATAAAACAAACTCACAGAGACAATTACCATGTGTTTTCCTCACATGTGGGCTCCAGGTTTTACATCCATATGTCCGTGTTCATGCATTTAGAGATGACATATATAGTAGTTAATTTTGATTACCAACTTGATGGGATTTGCATTACTTCTGGACACATTTGTGAAGGATTCTCCAGATCAGATTCCAAAAGGGATGAGCCCCCAACCCCCCACGCGCACGTGTATGCGTGCGCGTGCGCCCCTTATTTTAAATCGTGACCATCCTCATGATCTGGAATGCTCACTCACCGGCCAGCACCAAGATGGCAAGGTTGGTTTCCACAGCCGAGTCAGCTCTGTCCCACAGCAATGACTGGCGCACACAGTAGATATTGAAAGCTGCCCAGAGAGGATTTAAGACACATGGGAAGATGTGAGAGGCTTCTGTGTCAGTACAAGGCCATTGCATTTAAGGGACTTGCTTGCTCATGGATTTTGGTTTTGTGCAGCAGGGTAGAGACCGCGGTTCAACTGTCCACAGTAAACATCTGCTGGGTTAACAGCTCACTCGATGGTATTTATATGCCTACTTGCTTACTTCCCAGACAGATCTGCTTCTGAAGTTCCTCAAAGTCTTCTGTGTATTTTGGGTCCCTGAATCAGGACTTTACACACAAAAGAGAAAGATGAGAGATTGACTCATATTGAAAAAAAAACAACTTATTTTTTAATCTTCATCTCTCAGCCTTGATAGCGCATGAAACCAGTCAATGTGTAAGATGGAAGTCAGCGAAGGTGATGTCGGAATCCAGACTTGGTGAGCTGAGTGTTGGGATCCATTTCAGGCCTTGAGATTGTCAAAAGCATTCCCTGGGGAGCCGCTGTCTCAGCCACCATCTCATTACACAGACCCTAGGGGAAGCTAGGCATTTGCTTCGGAGATTTCGCCCTCTGTGGTACTTAATTAGTCATAGCTCACATTAATTGGCTTTTCTCCTCAGGATGATGTTATCCAAGACCCAGGCCAACACAGGCTGCCTGGGAGAGAACTGTCAGCCCATCCAAACCCCTGAGGTCTTCGTGAGCTAAGACAGAGTCCAAATGGGGAAGGGGCTGGAATGTGTTTCTTCAGATCACAGGGAATGACAGGTTGGAATTTCACAGCCCATTTTCTTGAACATAAAGGGAAGAAAGACAAGGATAGGATGGTTTGGCAGCAGATGGTAAGCAGGATCAGCCGGGGGGAGAATCTTTTGGGATAGAAAGAAGAGTGGTAGAAGATGCCTGCATCAAGGGTGATACTGATCCTCACCTACCTGGAATGTCTGTATTTTCTGATCTCAGAGGCTTCATCCAAAGGGAGCTGGGAACTAAAGAGCTGTCTCACATCTTCATTTGAACAAGCACCAATCAACGCCCCCCCCCCCCAGAAAGCACCTGAATAAAATGTTAAGCAGGGTCTAGCTGGGTTGCCATTCAGGACCAACAGCAGGGAGCCAGGTGGTCATGGCAGAGGGACTGGCTCTCACAGGGGACACTGCAGAGCTGGGCCAGGAGGGACCACAAGCTGTGGACCATCAGTCTTCCCCAGGAGAGAGGGATAGGGATCTGTCAGTCATCACAGAACAAGATGGCCTCTGCCTATGGAAGCTTTTTCCTCTCCTCAGCCATGACAAGATCGCCTGAGACCTGTTTACCTCCCAAGTACCCCGACATGACGCAGGGAGAAAAGCTAAGCCCTGGCTTCCAGAGTTGGCCTTAGAGGACAGAGGAGCCTGAATGAAGCAGCATTCAACACATTTCTCCACGCTCTTCAGAGGACTGAAGAAAGGTAAAGGCTTAGGAACTGTCAGAAATTGGAGGAGACTAAACATATGTGGCTACCAAATACAGCACAGGATCCCAAGTTAGATCCCAGACCAGAAGTTGGGCATCAGTGGGAACTGGAAAAACTGAATAAAGTCTAGAGATTAGTCATCAGTAACAAGTGAAGTTTCTTATTTCAATAACTGTAGTTGTGCAAAATATTAGTGGGGGCTGAGGTGAGGATGATGTGTGGGCTTTTTTGGTTGGCTGGTGTTTTTCTCTTTCTTTCTTTTGGTAAATTAATGGATCTGACCGAGATTTTTGTTTTTACTGAAATAAATTCAATTATTTGATCTTTCTCCCCAAACTGAAAACCAAGATCATTATTCACACAACAAAATTAACTAGTAAAAATGAACGATTACAGGAGCCCACCCAGGGAGATGCTGGCCAAAGGATACAGAACGTCATGTGAGTAGGAGGGAAAAACCAGAGCTCCATTGTATAAAATGATGACTGGTTAATGACACTGTCCTGTACTTTGAAAATGACTAAGAATGTAAATTTTTTAGTGCCCTCATCACAGTTGGAAGTATGCAAGCCAATTCATATGTTAATTAGCTCAATTTAGTATTCTATAATGTATACACACTCCAAGACCTCAGGTATACAATGCATGCATAGAAACTTTGACAATTTAAGAGCAATTCAGCTCATTTAAATGTGAATATGGAATAAACTAGACACTGCTGCCCACTGATGGCCCTGAAGACCTCTGTGAAAATGGAAATTAACAACTGCTCAGGAGCCTTATAATCTATGGGCACCCAACCCCAGCTTCCTCCCAGATGGAACAGGAGGAGGGAAGGGATTTGAAAAGTGAGTCATTTTCTCACCCTGTGATGCAGTTTTAGTGTCTTGTCTGAGAGCCTCTAGTACACATATACTTCTTCCACTAGGGAGGGGAGAAAACACGGTGGCCCTGGGGCTGAGGGACAGGTCAGCAGTCCCCGCTGGAGCACAGGAACATCACAGGTTCTCCCTGGTACCTGGGACACCAGGTTCCCCCCACCAGTGATGAGAGTCAGAACAGTATCCATAGGATACTCCCATAAAGAATTTTTTTAAGTAAGCATATATATATCAGTCAGCTATTGCTACATAACAAACATCTCAAACTTAGGGGCATAAAACAATAATCCCTTACTATCAGGCCCAAAACCTTGCACAGTTATTTGGGGCAGCCTGGGACCCCCACAGATAAACTAGAACAACTCTGATCGGTCCGTCATTCTCTGGGGACCAGTCATCTGTCTGGGGCTTGCTTTTCCTCTCATGATCATGGCAGAGAGTGAGAGGAATCTCTAAGGAAACACATCTCAAATCCTTGTTCATGTCATATCTCTAACATTCTGTTAGCCAGAGCAAGCTACAGCCAAGCCTGGCACCAACTGGGTGGGAGAGTGGTCTTGGAAGGAAGAAGGAATGGATATTGGCTGAATTTTTCTAAAATCCATTCATATTTTATAAATGTGTGTCTTTTTTGTTTCATATGCCACAGCTCATGTGCAGGTATGGAATATGTAAACAATCTTAAGGAAGGGATTGATGATGGGCTGTCTATAAAGAGAAGTAAGAGACAGTCCAGCAAGGAGGAGGCTTCACCACTATTAAATCTTTGGATTTTGTAGTTTTGTTTGTTTGTTTGTTTGTATTTTGGGTTTTTTTTGGAGGGGGGGATGTTATTGTTTGTTTGTTTTGAGAAGTGAAGCCCCAACACTATCTCCCAAGGCATTTCTATAGTAATTTTCTTGCTTGATGTCCCCCTAAGATGGTTGTGAAACAGGCAAGGAGGGGATTTCAGCTCACCGTTGGAAATGAGAAGGAATTTAAATCCCCGCAGGTTAGAAAGATAAACCATGTCATCCCTACACTCAGATCAGCAGCGTGCTGCTGCCCCACACCGTGGTGGCAATCCAGTATCCACCGGCACCACCCCATGCTGGACTCCCTGTGAGGATATTAAGCACATGCATAAAACACACAGTTCCCCCCCCTCCCTGGGAGAAACAGGGTGTGATAAATCCCCTAGAGATCATCTGGTCCAACCTGGGCATTCTACATGTTTTACACATGGGGTGAGGAGAGGCCATGAAGTAGCTCTCTTCATCTGTCACCCCTATTTCTGGTGGGACCTTCACATCTGCCTGTGGGGAAGAGCTTAGAACAGTGATTTCTCAACCTGCGGTTCTCGACTCCTTTGGGGGGGTCCAATGACACTTTCACAGGGGTTGTCTAAGACCATCGGAAAACAGATATTTACATTAAAACTCATAGTAGTAGCAAAATTACAGTTAGGAAGTAGCAATGGAAATAATTTTATGGTTGGCTGTCACCACAACATGAAGAATTGTATTAAAGGGTCACAGCATTGGGAAGGTTGAGAACCACTGGCTTAAAGGATTGAACACCTTGTGACATCATTTTGCAGAGCAGAGAGCAGGAGACAAGGCTGGCTGATAAGTTCAAGCTGTCCCCATAGGGCATCCAAGAGGCTCCTCCTTGGCTTGGCTGGCAGGAATCTGCAATCTGACTGGAGTAGCTAGTTGAGTTCTCAGAAAGCAAGAAGCACTCCTCTCCGGAAAAGCCAAAGGACTCTGCACCACCTGGGTAGCTTGGTGCTTGCTCTGTGATGGGCCGTGCTAGTTGCAGATGGCACAAAGCTTTTTCATGCCTGAGCTGGGGTGGCGTGCCTCAGGCTCCTTCGCTACTCAACCCATATGCATCTTCTTACCAAAGTCCAGTGCCTGCGGAAGGGCCCAAGTGGCTGCCTCCTGAAACGTCTACCCCAAGTCACACACTCCTAGATTGATTTTTCAGCATCCGAGACATCCAAGGAAGCCAGCTTTTCCTCTTGCCCAAGTGCCTCATTTCCCTTCTCACCATTAGGCCCTGCGGAAGGCAACTAAGAACCACATGGGAGGAAATGAAAGCCGGAGCCAGATGCTGGTTTGCTAGCCGAAGTGAGTGGGACCCGCGGAGTCCCACTTAAGCCATTTTCAACTTTGCGTTGAAATGGAAGCGTCTGTGAGCCGCGCTGAAAGCTCCTGCAATGAGTAATGTCGCAGAGCGAGCACTAGGAACAAATGGATGCTAATTATTTTGTGCAAGGCAAGACACGTGGAGAATTTAAACAGGGAGTCTGACAGAGCAGATGGCGTGGAGTTGAGAAGCTCAGGGAGGCCGGGCTGCACACTTTGTGGAAGGGGCTGCCCCAGGCACTGATCGGCTTGATACCCCTCCGCACAATCCCCAGCCTGCATTCAGGCTCCAAGCCCCTGCTGTTTGTGCAGCTGGCCAGAGCTGGGCTTGACAGCTCCTCTGTGCAGTGGGAAATCCTGGAGGCTGGACTAGAGGGGGACACCCAGCAGTCCCACAGGGAGCCTGATCAGGAACACCTCAGGGCTTTGGGGACAGCTCTTTCAAGCCTGCCCCAGGGAAAATGGTTCTTGCTTCCCACTCCCTCACCAGAGCTGAGCCAAGGTCCTGTGGTTAGTTCCTCCCCTGGAACCCTCCTACCAACCTTACATGCCACCCCCTCAGTGGATGGTCTCTGTCCTGGTGAGGACTGTCTTCTGAGGATCATTATTCTCCCAGCTCTGGTCACTTCCTGTGGACCTTCCTGGTTTGAAGTCACATCCTCTCTTCAGCCTCTCTTGGCCCCCTCTCCCCAGCACCCCAGCTTGGATCACCCAACTGCCTGCATCTGTTTACAGACCACCACTCTGAAGTGTATAGTAACTGAGTCTCTCCAGGACTGGGGAATGACGAATTCACCCAAAGCTCCACTGGAGTTGGGTTTTGGACTTTGCCAAATGGAGTAGAGCTGGCCCCTGGAGGGCAAGACAGGCCCATGACTGTTACTCAGCACACAGACAACAGCCAGGCTGCTCATTGAGAAGTGGTACATGAGGAAGCTGTGACTCCCCTCAGTCTTCCATCTACTCAAGACACTTAGCCCCCTGGGCAGTCAAAGAAGCAACAGGGCAGAATTTCCCTGGATGAATACACAACAACCCAGAGCCCACACCTGGGTAGGGTGGGGAGAGCAGGTGTGGAGGGAGACAGCCAGGCACAGTGAGAGGAAGAGACAGAGTTAGGACAGAGTCAAGTCTCCCAATAATCAACGCTGTGTCTCTTTGTCCACATCGTGGAACAAAACTGGCAGTCACAGATGCATGGTGTTTGTGTCAGGCTTGAGGTGTGCCTGGGGCGACTGTGAGCACTCCACACGGATTCACCCCATCAGTCCTCTCCACGGTCCTGTGAGTCTAGAAACTATAGCCATGAGCATTTTACAAATAAGGAACCAGGATGAGAGTGATTAACTTGCCCAAGGTCACGCGGGCAAGTAAGCCCCAGAGCTGGGGCCGGAATTGTGAGTGCATCTGTGGCCACATGACACAGAGATTAGTGCCAGTGAGCTCAGTCACTTGCATGTGTAGGAGTGCTTGCCCAAGTGGGCTTCCCTGGCCTCCAAGAGGATGCCCAAGGCAGGGATTAGCTTTGCAGATAACCCAGGAATGTTTCTAAATGCCATCCCCTCAGTCATCTCCATCAGCTATATCCATTATTTTTTTATCAATGGGGCTACTGTCCTGAGCCTTTCAAATACATAAAACATCCCGAATTTCTCCCACACTGAGATAGCCAGTGCAGAGAAAGCCTATGGGCATTTGGGAGGAAGAAGTCCTGAGTTCTGGGGTCAGTTCTGCTTCTCTTGTTAGCTGTGTGACCTTGGACAACAGCCTGAACCTCTCTGAGTCTTTGACTGATTACACAGAACACTATTCAGGGCACCTGGAAATGGGAGGCAGATGGATGCACAACACACTCTGCTCCAAGGAAAGCAGCAGAGAGGGCTGGTTGAAGTGAGGATGTTAAGTCGGGTGTACTCAGACTGCACTGAAGGGACCTGAGGCGTCACAGGGCTGAGATAGGCAGGTGTGGGAAGACTTAAGTAGGAGAAGGGCAGGATTTTCTTCGTGGGGCCTCGAGTACAGGGATGAAACGGAGCTAGTGAGTGAGCCCAAAGTTGCAGAGGGCTTGGGAGCTTGAGGACCCAGGGCCCTCTTCTAGCGTCTACCCCAGGGGCTGCAAACTCAAGTGACTCCTGCTGGCAGGGAGGGAGATGTAGACAATTAGAAAAGAAAAAAAAAAAGATGTCAGAAAAACCAGCATGAAAAATTGGGGAAACTCTTTAATTCCACCAATGGCTCCCTTTCAGAAAGAAAACACTATTCACATTTGATGTGTTCTCTCTTCTCTTCCCCGCTCCAAAATTAAGTAGAGATAAAAGCATAGCCATTGGGGGAGGAAGGCTAGAGAGACCTCTCATGAGCTAAGAGTATATAATTGTCTTTCACAGGATGGTTGTGCAGTTCCCAGCACCATGTCAGACACCGCACATAGCTCCAGGGCATCCACTGCCCTCTTCTGGCTGTTATGGGCACCTGCACTCACAGGCGCATACACAAAGAAACACACACATGCACATGATTTAAAGAATAAATCGTACTTGTTATGAGCACAGTCACAGAGATGAAAGTGCAGCTTAGTGCCTGGAAGGTCACTGCATCCACAGCTGTGTGTCTTGATGTTCTCATCTCACACTGTCACCAGCATTTTCTATTTTCATTAGAATTCTTTCCATAATTTTCTAATGATTCATAATTTACCAGATGGAGACACCACAGTCTACTGCTTCATCTTAATGGTGGACTGTTAGGACTGGATCTAATTTAGTACTACAGCATATATCTTTGTCTCCATCGCTGCTCTCTCGTAGGTACATTTCTAGAAAGGGAATTCTGAAGACAGTAGAAATGCCTTACGGCTTTGACAGCCCCTTGCTGAGCGCCCTCTCATCATCTGGGAATGAGAATTCATCTAACCACAGCCTGAATATTACAGTGCTTAAGAGATTACATGTATCTAGATATGAGAAATTGCAAGGTTGAGATGCTCTGGCTTTTGGTGCAGTTTCCATGAAAAGGATGCTCTTTGCCTAGCCTCGGCCTCAGGAACAGCTAGACTTTCTGTTTGAAGTGCTGGTTGCCCAGTGGCAGTCCCTGCCAGTAATGAGTCAGGAAACCCATAGCCTGCTCCTTGTCACTCCCTGCATTGGTGACTGGGAGGTGGACAAATGACTCTGCCTGCTGCCCTGGTTCCCAGAACCCACTTCCTAGCAATACAAGGGAGCCATTTGTCATTCTGCCACAGAGCTCAGCTCTGCCAGACATCTCATTCTGCTCCCCCTGCCAAGGACACAGCTCAGAAGGGCTCACTTGAATCTTGGGCTTTGTGGATCAAATAGACAGAGAACTCAGAGACATTGGGTCTAATTTGCTGTGTGACCTTGAGCTAGGTACTAAGTCTCTCTGAGCCTCAGCATCTTCAGTTAGACTCTGTGATGTCACAAGTGTCATCCTCCAACCCCCAGAGTACTCAAAGAGAAAAATGGTCACCTTGTTCTGACTGATGGCCAGAGCCTGACCCACCGTGAGCTATAAAAGAAGAGAGCTAAGTCTTATTTCTCGCCATGGAGAAGTAAGCTGTACAGTGCAGGGTGGAGCTGAGGCCAGAAACACTGCTAACAACCTGGACGTCCCAAGACCATCCACCACGTCCTGAGGAAGCGAGGCCATGTCCAGGTGAAGTCAGCATACAGAACGAGACAGCACAAAAGGAAAAAGGCAGTGAAGGCCCTCGGCACCACCTGTGCCGTGGACTCTGAGCTCTAGCCTGCTGTGGGGAGAGGTAGCACCCCACAGTGATCGGAAAGGCCCTCTCCATCCTCTGGAAAGCACACAGCCAGCTCTTCCATGGAAACCTGCTTTCCTACATGCTCAGTTCCTACTCTTTCCTGAAGAAAACAAGTAGGGGAAAGGTTTGGGGAGGGGCAGTCTGCAGGCTGAAGAAACAAATACCAAGGGGAGCAGTTGGCTTCAGAAGCCCTGGGAAGGAAAGGGACTTTTGTTTGCCTCTTTTCCCCAGCGTCCCCGTTTAAAGGAAAGCCTCTGACTGACCAACAGTCCTTCTAAAAGAATGACAAACAACGGGCATTGGAGCTGTGCATGGGCGTGTCTCCCAGTCTTGACGCAAAATGAAAAATGCAATTCTATTTATTTCATTGCTTTTTGAATCTGACTAGGGATTTGATTTTGTTCTAGTAAATTGCAGCTTGCAAGAGCCTCGGGTGCCAATGCAATTCCTGGAAACGAGGGATAAGATTGTGCACAGAAGACTCAAAAATAACTCAGGCAGGGAAGAAACTCATCAGGATCCTGCTCTTTAAGGCTGGGGAGTCCAAGGCTGACAATGGGATCTTAAGCCTGCTAGCTGCAGGAGAGGGACATTATGGGCCTCTGGGTTCTAGTGACCTTGCTCTCAGAACTGCTCTGTGGACCTTTGAGGCAGAGTGTACAAAGGCAGGAATCCTGGAAGCAGGCATCATCAGTGGCATATTAAACACAAGTGAGTAGAGCAGGTATTTATCAGTGTGCAGGTCAGGATTTGTGCTCCCAGGATTCCTGGCTATCTCAGTGCACAACGAGGGCACACCTACAACCTCATGCTGAGGAAACCACCCATGCCACCCTTGCCACCCTCTTTAAAACCTCTCTCAGTCTTTTTGCTGGCCTGGTACTCCAGGAAATTTTTTGGTAAGGATTGAAAGAATATTCTAAGATTCTACCGAAGGCAGTCAGAAGCAGGAAGTCCTCATAGTGGTGGAGACTCAAGACCTGGGGATCCTGGAAGCCTCAGCCAGGCCTTCATGTTGCACCCTCCTTCTTCCTCTCTTGCAGCGGCCCTTCCCACATAGGTGTATCCACCCTCTTCCCCTTTCTCCCAAGTGCTACATTCCTCTCTGCTGAAAGAATCAAACCTCAGCCCCTAGGAGTCTTGGCTGATATCCTGAAAATTTTGCAAACCGAGACCTTAAAGGCTGGTGGCAAGCAGGGTCTGCAGTCCACCCCAGTGCTTCTTCAATTCAGGTGCCCCAGCTTTAGTCACACAGTTCTCAGTCCCCCAGGCAGCTCTGTCCAGCTGTGGTGCGGAGGAAGTTCATTCATCAAGCCCACGGATGTTTCCTGAGTACCAGTCATGCATTGAGCAAGGAACCTTCTGTGCACGGTGAGTAAGGCAAGATTGTCCTTGCTCTCATGGGGTTTAGAATGACATCAAGTTAAATAATTGCATGAGTAATCAGTCTGTGCTGTCACAGAGGAGAACAGTGTGTCATGAATGTATGGGGCTGGGTGCAGTGGTAGGCCAAGGCCCAGGGTTTAGTCCATAATGCTCATGTATGCAAAGAGAGGCAAAGAAAAAGTGGAATAAGGACTATCTTCATTTGGAGAATCTGGGAAGTTTTCATTGAACATTTGATGCTTAAGCTGAAAAATTGAAAGACCCCTGGAGAAATACCAGGAGGAGAGAAGAATGTTCTAGGCAGAAGAAACTGCATGGACAAAAGCCCTGAGGTCAGAGGCAGAGAGCACAGTGCATGCAGAGAATTTCAAAGGTTTTTACAGGTGGAGTGCAGTGAGCCAGAAATCAAAGGATGTCAAATGAGTCTGTCTTGTCCCGAGCCACATGAGCTGACTGTGGAAGTTGTTTTAAGGGTTTCTGTTTTCTCCTTGGAGGCACAGAAGTTTAACCAAAATACATTCAACAGGAGAAAGGTGTGAACAGTTCTCGAGGACATGGAGCAGAGCTCTGACCCCGCTGTGAGCTGCAGCATTGATCTCCATTTTACATGCTGGGGCCCCAAGAGTAAAGGACACTCTCACAGCATGTGAGCATCTGGCTGCCTTTCAGAGTAGGCTCCATAGTGGTCCTGGGGACTCAGTGCTGCTGTGATCTGTTTCACAGGAGAGACTCAAGGGTGCAACTTGCCTGAGATCTGGAAACTACTACACAGCAGCAGAACTAGGAAAGGAGCCCAGGCTGGCAGTCCGTAGGGCTCAGCTGGTAGCTTCCAGGTTATGGTGCAGACAGCACCTCTTTAGTCAAATGGAGCTTTAAACACTCAAAGACAGCAGCCCTATCTCTGTCTTTTTTTTTCCCCAGAGGGAAGAAAGGAGAGGGAGGGGACATTCAGTGAACATCTGCTCTCATTAAGCAACTTGCCCAAGGTTCTGCAGCTGGTCTGACTCGCAGTCCACAGTGCCATGAATACATCAAATGTTCTACGGTCTTCTCCCTTCTTCCAGCCTTCCAGCCAGCGTGTTATTGGTTGTCCCTCCTGGCTTCGTTATCAGGAAGTCTGATAAACACTGTGGTGTCTCCTGGAAGTCCCTACCCAAAAGCCTTCTGACAAATGTTCTCCAGAGACTTCTGTATTCAGCCACCAAATAGCTATGGGCACTAGTATTCAGCCCACCAGATCCCCCACTTCTCCATTGGATGCTCAGAAGTCACCCACAGTGTCAAGTGCTATGCAGAGTCACAGGAAAGGATCTTGAGGCAGGTGAGGAGCTGAGTTTGGGCCTGTGTTGCACAACTTAGCTGTGGTAACCTGGGTAAATCTTAATGTTCCCCTGACCCTCATCTGTGTGAAAGGCCTGCTCTCCTCCCCGATCTGGGAAAAAGGATAAGGAGATCATAGTAAAGAAAGACGGGCTGGAGAGAAGGCTCAGCAGTTATGAGATCTTATTGCTCTTGCAGAAGACGCATGTCAGGTGGCTCACAACCACTTGTAACTCCAGCTCGAAGGGACCTAATGCCCCCTTCTGGTCTTCTCTGGTACCTACACCCATGTACCTACACACAATTAAAGGAAAATAAAGTCTTTACAAAGCAGCAAAGGAAACAGACTTAGAAAGTAGGAAGTATCACCTGGCTGGGAGATCATTTCCCAATGTCTTTGTGCTGGGATGAGCTAGCTAATGATCCTCTCCCAGATTCTCAGGTATATTTTATTTCCAGAGAGTCCCCATCAACTGCCTTAATCATCCTTCTCTTTTTTCCTGGTTCATGACCCCACCGTTACTGTGGCTGGAAGTTATCATCCAACTGACTAGTTCATCATCTTTAATCCGCATTTCCCTGTAGATTCTGTATCAGTTACTTCTTGTGTCACAGTGAGAAAATACGTGACAGAAACAGTTTAAGGGAGGAAGTGTTTATTGTTGCTCACAGTTTGAGTCTCAGTCCACTGTGGTGGGGCAGGTCTGGTGGAATTCAGGATGATGGAGCATGTGGTAGAGGGTGTTCAATATTGGACTGTGTAGCACAGTGATAAGAACCAGGGCCCAGCTGTCACCTTCAGAGGCCCACCTCTAGTAACCCACATCTGCCATCCATTTCCCACCTTCTAAAGGCTCCACAGCCTCCTAAAACAGTATTACCACCTGGGAAGCCACCATTCTACAATATGAGCCTATGGGAGATGTTTTGGGTTGAAACCATGAGATTTCTGCTTAGCACATGGCTCTTAGGGTGAGAAAAGACTCTCCTGAGGAGGTCACCCCAGCATCATGACAGGCCTCGGCAGTGCGCCTGTGCCACTGGCCATGCAGAATTCTTGGAATTCTTGCCGCTGCGTGGGGATGGAAACAGTTGCCTTGCCATTCCCTGCTGAAGTTTTTGTCTGATCAGCCAGGCACGGAAGCCTTCACAGCCAGCCTATGGGAAAGAGCGGAAGCCTAAGCTGTCAATGCTCAGGGAAGTCAGACTGCTCCATCAGGAACGCCAGGCCAGGCCTGCCTGCTGCCTCTTCCAGGACAGAGGGTTCCTGGGCCCTGGGCTCAAGCCACAACTCCGTATTCCAGGAGTTTGAACAAGTAGTCAGATGTGGGTGTGAGTGTAGGTTTGGGCAGAAGGGAGCCCTCAAAGTCCCCACTGGGTCTCAGGCAGCCACGAAATGGCTGGTCTGCAGGATCAGCAGCCAAATCCCAGGGTCTGCAAGAACCAGGTATTTGCAAGAAATTCCAAACCATTCAAAGGGGAGGCAAGCCTGAATCCATGCTAGAAGGCTGCATTCATCAGCTGGGGCACCAATACTCAGAAATATCTCCTTGTTGCACCACTGAGTCATAGGCATTTCAGAACTGAAAACCTCAGTTCAGTCTGTGTGCAGATTTCCTCACTTCCTCTTTTATGAACCAAATTTACCCAGAGTCCTTCAGGCTACAGTCTTCTCCCAGGCAACAAGACACTAGAAGTAACTAGCCATAGCTCTCATCACTCCACACTCCAGCACAAGGCTCAGGTGTGTTGCCCAAGCATGTTTTAGAGGGTAAAATGACAGAAATAATCCAAAACATGCCAGCTCAGCAGTGGATGTCCTGGGGATCACCATTTTGGTGGTTCCCATCTGCTCTGCCTTCCTTGTTACACCTTGCATGCCCAAATCCTCGCAAAATTCAAACCAGCCTGCTTTAGGGTCAAATGGCAAGGCACCCATGAGCCCAGACTCTGGCTTCAGAATGCCCAAGTTCACAACCCAAGTCCCACATACTAGCTGCATGAAATTGGAAAACAGAATGTCACTGAGGCTCCATGACTTCATCTACAATGTGGGGATCATCACAATCTCGGGGTCACTGAGGGTATTAAATTGAGTCAATGAATGCAGTATGCTTAGACCACCGCCTGGCCCTTGGAGGGTTCACTAAGCCCTGATTACTCTCATTATGCAAGTGCCCTTGTGCAGAATTTGGTGTGATATGGTGTGGGGCGTTTACCCATCAACCCCACAGTTCCCCAGAGTTTTCTTGAGTGCGAGCAGCAGGAAATATTAGATAGAAGCATTTAGATTGTGGAGATAAATAGATAGAAAATAAAGGATAGCCTCGAGAGGGCCTAGAACCTTTTCCAACAGGCCCTGACCGTCTTTGCCCCAGGGTATTTATAGAGACGCCAAGGGGTGGAGCAAAAGACCTCCTCCCCCAGCACAGCCAAGTGCAGACCATTTCAGACACCTGCACTCAGGCCTGTGGCCCTAATCATCCTCTATGCGGACCTGCTGGGTAAAGCCATGAGGAACCTGAAAACAGGCTCTGACAATATGGTAGAGGCTCTCGTTTATACTGTGCCAGGGTGATTCTGTCCGACAATATGGTAGAGGCTCCTGTTTATACTGTGCCAGGGTGATTCTGTCTAGACCTCACTATTGGGTCTGTTCTCACTCCCCATGGTCTTCCACTTGCTGATTTTGAGGGTTTGGGTCTGACGGGTATGAGCCATATGGAGTCCAGATGCAGAGTGTGCACTCAGTTGAGTAGATGTTCCTGCTCCTGGGAGTCCCCAGCCTCTGGAGGAGTGGACTGTCTCCTTCCCTGAGTCTGTATCACTGTTTGCTCTACAGTCAGGCTGTGTCAGTGTAGAGAGTGCCCATGGATTTATGCTGAAAAAGGAAGAGGGATCATCGGAGAGTCCACTAGAGACAGTGAAAAATAGCAGTGCATCAGATGTTTGGAGGAAAAGCAGGGGCAACTGCGTCCAAATGCTCCTGGAGACTGGCATGAGTCCCACCCAGGGGTACACATTTGCCATACCTCCTTTTGCCCATTTTGTAGTCTTGGTGGGAAATGGCCATTTCTGGAGCCACCAATTCTCATTCTTAAAGTTCTGAGCACAGGACATCCTGGATCATAACAGCCTTTTGAAGACTGACACCAGATGTGGGTCATCCAGGCTGAGACCCTGGGGAGGACCAAGACACAGAGGCACCACCCAGCCTTACTCAGAGTCAGGGAAGCCAGAGTGCCCGGACCCTCCAAATTCATGCAGAGAACAGAGACTACCCCCACCTCACTATGATTCAGCATGCCTTTCCTCACCAGAAGTGCTCCTGGTGGTGGAGGAGACACATGGGCACTGGAGACCAAAAGACCCAGGCTCTTATTTTTTTTTAATAAAAGGTAGGGATGAGCAGTTTGTGAAAGTGTGAAGATCCAAGTTCAGATCCCAGCACCTATGCAAAAGCCAACAACTGTTGAACCTCTCTGCAACTTCAGCACTCGGATGGCAGAGCAAAGCTGATGAGTGCGCTCATTGGCTAGCCAGCCTAGGCCCATTGATGAGCTTCTGTCTAGAAAGATGAAATGAAGGATGATCAATACTGAGTTTATTATGCTAAGTGAAATAAACAAAAAGGCAATACTGTGGCTCCACTTCTGTGAGGCGCTGTGAGACATCAGCCCCAGGGACAGAGCACCGAGTAGGGGCTGTGGGGCAGGTGGAGGGACAAATGGGGAATTCGTATTTATCAGGCTGGAGTGTCAGTTATGAAAGATAACCTGGTCTGCAGGTAGATGGTGGTGACTGTCACACACCTGTGGGATACTCAAAATTAGTGACCAGGTACCTAGGATTCCAGTCCGTGGAAGCTGAGGTAGAAGGATCTCAAATTCAAGGCCAGCTTGAATTACACAGTCCCAGGCCAGGCTAAGCGACATACTGTAACCCTGTGTCCAAAACCCAAGGGCTGGGGATGGAGCCCAGTGGTATATCACTTCCCAGGCCCAGACAGGCCCTGGGTTCTATCCCCAGCCCTATGAAAACACAAAAAACCAAAAACCAATACTGGTGACCCTATCCCCAAGATCTTTCTGACCTTCACAGCTCCAGCTTGTGATTTAGTGCCCTTTCCTCTCAGCTCACCTTCTCCCCCTTTATCATGACAAGCCTTATAGCCTCCAACCCTTTCCCTGTCAAAGACAAAATAGTGCGTCACTGTGAACCTTGCGGGCACCCTCCATCAGTAGAACCTGACCTTAAATGGCCACTCTTACCTTTCTCCCTCCCCAAGCTGTCTCTACAAAGGGAAGATCTGGGATTTATTTTCCCACTGATGAGCACTGTGCCAACAAGTCCCACCAGAGAACAAACGTTACCCCAGTGAGAAGGCCATGTTAAGTACTGCATTCTTTCACCCTCCAAAAATCATGTTAAACTACTTATCCTCCTGCCTTTCTGCCTCCCAAATGCTGGGATGGTGTATGTGTGTTTTCCTAGCATAGTGGATAACTATTTACTAAGTGGAATGTTTGACTAAAATTCATAGAGACCATGGAGCCAGGTGGCATCCTGAAGATGAAGAAGAAGAGTGAGGTGAACATCAAGAGGGTAACCCAGAGAATAACTGGTATCTAGTGATCTGCCACAGGTTTGCTTCCTGATTGGTTTGCAAAAGCTGATACTGGGGAGAACATCAGAGCTAAGCAGGTTGCCTTGACCTATATTCTTCTGTTACACAATAGCATTGATTGTCCATATGTTCCAAGACATCAGAGATTTTATTTTCTCCTGTATACAACTAAAACATCCACTGCTTTTGAAAAGAGAATAGAAGGAGATACCCAATATACTAACAATGTTTATCTCTAAGCAGAGACTCTGTAGGTAATTTCTCTTCACTGACTATCCCGCATAACTTCCCAGACCTCCAACCTTTACCTGCTTGCCCTCTCCATGCTCCATGTTTTCACTGCATCCCGGTCTGCATCCCCATGAGGTCAGGGGCCTTTGTCCTCTCTTCTGCAACTTAGACATCCCAGCTCCCCGGGAGGCCCTCAGTAAGTATCTGTTCGAACAAAAGGATGTCCTCACAAGAAACTTTATACACAGAGGGGAACCTACTCAAAGAGGTTAAGCCATGTGTCCTTTAAGCCCAGCCTAACTGCTAAAAGACCCACCTCTCCCAGACAGTCCCTCAACCCCACCCAAGGTCATGTCTTAGTCTCCCTGACTGACTCACACTTCCCTGCTCTGAATCTTCACTCCTGCCCTGGGTGCACACTCAGAAGCTGCCTCTGTCCTCCGGGCCTGTACCCACATTCTCTCTTGCCCTGGACCACTCTCCCTGGGTCCTTCCTGACTGCCAACTCCTGGCCATCCTATGTATCTCAGTGTACAGGCTCTTTTCCGTAAACCTGGCCCTATTCCCTTGCTGAGTGAGGCTGCTCTGCTCTAGGGTCCCAGGCACCCTCCTCTTTCTCATCTTCCCCTGTCTATCCTGATGGTCAACACTTGCCTACCCATCTATCTCTTGCACCTATCCCCATCGCCCAAGCTCCATAAAGACAGATAACACCGAACTCAGGACATTGCCCCATTTACAGAGGCTTGGCATGGGCACTGGTCTTACCCCTGGGTCCACCACCTCACCCCAGGTGGCCTCCTCAGCAAAGGCCCAGTGCCCAACCTCAACTCAGCTCCTTATCCCCCTCTGGACATTCGACAGGAGCCCCTGCAGACTCTTTGGACACCACCCCTCCCTTGGCTGTGGGTTTCTTACATTCCTTTCCTGTAATTTGGGCATACTTCCTCAGATGAGGTCCTTTTGGGACCTCCTCTCATCTTGGAATTCTTGGGCATACATCTCTCAAGAGAGTATCTCTCTGGACCAACTAGTTGGTTCTCTCTCCAGAAGTCATAGCATGCCCTGAGACCTATACTTCCTATACCATAGGGAGGTGCAGACCAAGGTGTGGTCTGGCTCACTCTGTTCTGCCTTCTCTTTCCTTCTCTACTGAAGCCTCAAGAAAGTAAGTAGGTGATGACTTGAAAGCATTTCTTACATGCTGGGCACTGCTGCCCACTCCTTGCCTTAATAGCACTTCCCTTCCATATCTCTACCGAGGAGGTAACAGCTTCTTTCCCCATTCAACATTTGGCCACATAGAAGAGATGGAGCAAAGCTGGGATTTGAACCCAGAGCTCGGTACCTTGAATACAGCCTTCCTGGTAAGGCCCAGCTACTCAAACACCACTCACCTTCCTTTCTGAGGATACCACTCCTGATGCTATGCTCCACCTGCCCCCACAGGCTGGTTCCTCTGTATCCTTCAGCATCCCCTCCCCTATCCTTCCGCAGGAAGCTCCCTCCTCCACTTCCCGCTGGCTGAACCACTCACTTTGTAGACTACTGGCTTCACCAGGACAGCCATGGAGCCTCTCCTGCAGGCCCTGCGCCCCAGCTTTGGCCAGTAGATGCTCCTTAAATACTTAACAAATGAGCCCCCCGGGATGGAGTAGAGGGCCTGACTCTCACTTTTCCAATCTAGAAAGCTCTCTCCAGCAAGACAAAGACCTCATATTACTCAAGGATATAAATCGACAGTTTCAAAGGCTTAATCCTTCCACACTTGCCGCAAACCCATACACACACAGAAATAAATACGTTTCTTTTTTAGGAGGAAAAAGAAGGCATTTCATGGCATCATAAACATTGTACTTTATTTTTCATCTCACGGAGCCTGTCTGGGTTTGGTTACGCTCGGGAGCCCGACGAGGACTCAGAAGCCAACACGCACATGAAAAATCGCGTCGCTGCCGCCACGGAGGCGCACAGAAGGAGCAGACGTGGCTCTCGGCGTCCATCTGTGTGTGTCCAGTGGTCATCAATCACTCCTGGAATGGGACCTGCGTGAGTGGAGCGGCACTGTAGTCCTCGGTAAATGGCAAAGAGATCTGGTGAAAGAGAGGCTGTGAGGGCACAGGGAGATGTAAGTGATGCAGAGTTAAGAAAGCAAGGACATTTTCAGGGTCTTTAAATTCGAAGAGCCCCAGAGCCCCAGTGCTGGCCTGGCTCCAGGTCAGCCTTGTCCTTTCTGGGTCCATCAGAAGTTGCACAATTCAGCCACAGTCTGTCTGTGTGCAATCCTTCACTCAGCCACGCAGAGTCTCCTTTCCTCTTCTGCTCTGTGCTAGAGAAGAGTGTGAGGTCCAGCCCTGGTCCCTTGCTATTTGAAAATGGCTGGATTTGGCTTTACAGTTTGATGCAGACAAGGGCGAGCTAGCTCGATGGGTGGAAGGCCTGCACTCTCAGCCCCCTCCTGACTAGGCTCTCCTGTGTCTCTGGTGAGATGGCTTTCGGGAATGGCCTCTGTAAACTGGAAAGAGCTTGGCCAAAGTGACTGTTTCAGAGAGTCATACTATGTGTTTACTGTGCCCCTCTTCCTGTGCTGAGGTGTTACCTCTCCATGTGATAGCTGAGGCTTGTCCTCTTTGGGAGATAGCATTGCATGAAAGCGAGATCCTGGTCTGAAGAGATGAAGGTCCCTATATTGTGTCACACTATTCCTAGGGAGCTATGAACAGATATATACTCATCACAGATAGGGAACTGACCACAGACCTAAGTTCAGATTCCACCAAAGTGTAACGTGAGTTTTATTGAGGTTGCTTACAGGAGTAGGAACGACTCAAAGACAGATGCATCGCCACAGCCCATCACAGCCTGAGTGACAGCTCATGAAAGTTGGAAACCAGGGACTCATTGCACAACCTGCAGGCAGCTCAATAAGAATGTCCTCTCCAGGTGGCTCAGCTGGTCTGAGGCTCTTCCAGGCAGCTCATCTGATCTCTGCTTCTTCCAAGAAGTATGGCTGGTCTGCCAATGGCTCTTGGCAGTCCTTGTAGCTTACCTATGCTTGGAGAGGAAGGGGCCTAAAGAATCTTGTCAGTTTCAGGAACTTCCTAAAGTCTTTGAGTTGCTTACTTCCTAAGCTCCACAAGCTTCCCTGCCCAATGACATGCTTTACCTCCCTTTAGAACAGTTTTATCTAAGAGGAAATTAATTGTTAGACATCACTTGTTGTGGTCTAAATTTCCCCCTGTTGGCTGGGAAATTTGAAGGCTTGGTTCCCGCCTGGTTGTGTGGTTTGGGGAGGTTTTGGTAGTATAGCCTTACTGGTGGAGCTATGTCACTAGGGACAGGCTTTGAGACTATGTAGATTCCCCCACTTTCGTTTGCTCTCTTAGCTTCCTGCTCCTGCCACCATGTCTGCTGTTTGCTACCATGCCTCCCCTTCTCGTGGACTCTTATCCCATACATTGTTTTTTGGTTATGGTGGTTATCACAACAGAAAAGCAATTGATACAATACCATACAAGGAAAGACACCAGAAAGCTGGCTCTCCCCTATCCTCTGTGCTGGTCAGCTTTTTGTCAACTTGACACAGGCTAGGGTCACCTAGGAAGAAAGAACTTCAATTGAGAAAATACTTCTATCGGATTGCCCTGTAAGCAAGTCTATGGGGTGTTTTCTTGATTGATGATTAATGTGGGAGGGCCCAGTCCACTGTGATTGGTGCCACCCTTGAGCAGGTTGGTGGTCCTGTGTTATATACAAAAGCAAGCTGAACAAGCCACCAGGAGCAAGCTAGTAAGTGGCATTCTTCTCTGGTCTCTGCTTCTTCAATTCCTGCCTCCGGGTTCCTGCTTGAGTCCCTGCCTTGGCTTCCCTTGGTGATAGGCTGTGATTGGGATGTGTAAGCCATATAAACCCTTTTCTTCCCCAAGTTTCTTTGGGGCACAGCAACAGAAAGCAAACTAGGACAGTCCCACATGGGAAGACAGTGAGACATGGGTGTCAGGAAGCCAAGAAGAGGCCCTGAAGAGGGTCTTTTGATCCTGGATATTAAGACTTCTCAGCTGTGAGAAATCAGTGTCTATGACCAAGTTGCCTACTTTTGTTGTTATTGTTGCTGTTGTTAGGGTGTTTTGTTATGACAGTTTAAGTAGACAGAAGACAGCATGCCATATCTCCTTCAGATTGTCAGGGATATAGAGCATGCACCCGTAAGAAGGAAAGAGTCTTCAGAACAGACAGACCTTCAGAAACCTACGTCCCAGTGTCCTCAGTGGCGGCCCACCTTGTGGCTCTGTGTATCCTAATCTCATCTTATTGAAAGGACACCAGTCAGACTGGATGGAGGACCACTCTAAGTACCCATTTTGTATTAGCCATCTACCTCTTGTAAGTTTCTGTCTCCAAATACAGTCATATTCAAGGCACTTTTCATCAGGGATCAACCCATGAACTGGGGTGATGTAGATTCCCATACCAGCACTCAGTGCACGCCTCTCCTTACAGGGAAGGTAGGAGTTGGGCTTTGTCTCTTCCATACATTCTGTGTTGGTCATTAAAACTTCTCCAGACACTCAGGGACACTGGTGAACAATGTCTACTCAAGCATGTGCAGACCTTATGACTTAAGAGTTCCACTCCCACCACAAATGTGCCCTGTGCTCACCCTACAAGGGACATCAGAATGCTTGTAGCATTAGCACAGAGCATAATGGCCTTGAACTGGAAGCCACTCAGACACTTAGCAGGAGTCACATGGCTAACTAGTGTATAATGTGTTCAAATGATGGAATATGTCTCACCCAGCAATATTGAAGGGACTACTGCACACAGCACCCTGGATGAACCTCACAAGCACATGACTGAATAACAGCAACAACAAAAAGCTAGATCCAGAGCAGCAAGGGTGCCGATTCCACCCACACAGAACATACAAACAGACAATGCCGAGGAAGGCATGGTACCAGCAGTCCACACAGTGTTTATGCATCAGCGTGGGAGGTGCAAAGGAGCTAGAAGAGTATACAGAAATGCCCCGTTTCTTCCTCTGCAGGCTGGTTCAACTCATGCGAACTCTGAAAACTCTACTATACACTAAGGAGGAGAGAAATTGGGCAAAACACCTGGTGTTGACTTCTGACCTCTGCACACATGTGCATACACATGTACCCACACACACATGCAACACAAACACAATAAAAAATACACAAATAAAAAATAAAATAATTTAAGTATTTTCTCGGCACTGATGAAATGGCTCAGTACTGAAGAGCACATATTGCTCTCCCAGAGGATTCCAGTTCTGTTCCCAGCACCCATGATGGTGGCTTGCAACCATCTGTAACTCCAGCGCCAGAGGATCTGATGCTCCTCTCTGGCCTCTGTGGACACTTGCACTAACATGCACATATTCCTATACAGACACACATAAATAGACACTAATTTAAAATTTAAAAATTTTTTTAAAAATGTGTTTCAGGGGAAGTTGTGGAAAGATGGACAATTCTTCTGGAAGGAAAAGCCTTGTTCTAGAATGACTTCTGTGATAGTTTGAATCAGAATGGCCTGCAGAATGGCTCATGTATTTGAACACTTGGTCCCCAGTGTGCAGAATCATTTGGGAAGGATTAGGCGGTGTGGCCTTGTTGGAGAAGGTGTGTCACTAGGGGTGGGCTTTGAAGTTTTAAAAATGCATGCCCTTCCCAGCTAGCTCTCTGTCTGGCTCATACTTGTGAATCAAGATGTGAGATCACAAATCCCGCTATCATGCCTTTGCTCCACCATCAGGGACTCTAACCCTCTGAAACTGTAACCCCAATTAAACGCTTTCTTTTATAAGTTGCCCTGGTCGTGATGTTTTGTCATAGCAATAGCAAAGTAACTAAGACAACTTCACAACACGAGTTTAAGTAAAACCCAGCCCCCCCACCCCCCGTCCTTTTGCCTCTGACAACTCAGTGCTAGTTTATGCTCAGCCCAGGCCCATCACTCTTAATCTCAGGCACCTGGGACCTGATCTGAACTCTTGCAGTGTCTGCCCATCATGGAGTACCCTCCGCTTCCCCAAACTGCAGGGCTAGAAGACTTCTGCATCCTGGTGTCTGTTCCCCAGAAGCCTTACCTGCCTGATTTGCTTGCCCTTGACAGAGATCTTTGCTAGAGCAGACTTGTGAAAAGAAGCACCTTCCCAGTCCCAAGCCAGGAGGCTGATGGCACGGTTCTGCTGCTCACCACCCCTGTAGGCTACTGCCTGCATGCTCTCTCCTTAATAATTTGTAAGACTGACACCTGCTCCCTGACCCTGATCCTCAGGAGAAGGCATGCTTTCCACTGACCCAGATTCTGCGCCTTTGACTGTGAATAAAGAAGTTAGACTTCTGCCCCCAGAGATCAACGCTTTGCAAGATGCTCGCTCAGATTGGATGAGAAAGAAAACAGGTCTGCTCAGGGTCTGAGGTCATTCTTTGTGGGAAGAATGCTGGCCAGAGGGGCTGTGGAGAGAGGCTGTTCTCTGGGGCAGCCTTGGGAAGAATGCATCCTTCTCAGAGTTTCAAGGTGCCTCTTCTGTTTCTGTTAAAAGCCTTATGGAGGTCTAATTTACCTACCATAAAATTCATCTTTCTCTGGGCACAATTCCCTGATCATTGGTTTATTACAGAGCTGTGCAGCAAGCAGCACAATCTAATTTTACAGCATTCCCACACCTCCCTATAGGAATGGCTGTGCCCATTAGCACTCACTCCATTGTTCCCGAAATCCACCGCCAAGCCCCACCAACCAATAGCTTACTTTCTGTCTCTGTAGAGAGGCCTGTTCTGAACCTTTCCTGAAAATGGTATCTTATAGCATGTGGATTTTCTATATGGCTTCTTTCACTTAGTGCAATGTGTTTGATGCTCATGTGTTGGGGTTTATATCGAGACGTAGGTCCTTTTTATTGTCATATACTCTCCCATTGTATGGACATACTACACTTGACTTACTCTTTCCCCAGATAATGGGCACTTGGGCACTTCCACAGTTTCAGCTATTCTGAATTCTACCCCCATGAACACATGCATGCAACACCTTTTATATACATGGCATATTTTTATCTTTATAGATAGTATATTTTTATTTCTCTAGAGTAGATACACAGGCATGGAATTGCTCGATCATGTGGGCTCTCTTCAACATTTTGAAGAACTGTCACAGTGTTTCTCCAGACAGCCACCTGTTGGGTGTCTGCATTCTTGTCAAGACTTTTCATTGCCTGGGTTTTTGTTTCTAGTCACCAAGTGGGCATGAAATGGTCTCTCCGTGTGGTGCTCATGACCCAGAAGCTGTTTGTGTGTTTAGTGTGCTTTCCTAAGGAGACCTACTTGTTAAATAATATATTACAAAGATGGACCCCCCACCACCACCCCAAAGAAAAGAAAAGGTAAATGTGACTCTGTAACAGACCCTGACTGTCGTCTTCACGCTACCATTTACTGGGTTGGTTTTACACAACTACACACATCAACACCTTGCATATTCAACTCAACTTCATTTCTGCTATTATGACCCCCATTTTGTAGATGAAGAAATGGAGCAGGGCTGTAACGGAAATCCAGATCTGTCACTGAAGTTGATGTTCTTCAGTTCCCTCCTGTGCTTCTGTAGCCAGATGCGCTCTGTCATGCCCAGGGAATAAGTGCTCTAGCCCTCAGCCATCAGAGCCAGGACTCAGAGAATGGGGAGTTTCTCAGGCACCATCCTACGTGCTTTAGATATTAGCTCACACAATCTCCCTAACCAGCCTGAAGCGTGTTCCTCATTTTTCTATTTCAAGACTAGAGGGCCGAGTTCACAGAGGTCAGCTCCCTTCGTCAAGTTCACTCAGCAGAATTGACAATCAAACAGCCAGTCAGTCTTGTTCTGGAACCCGGGATCTCACATGTCTGAGGTTATGATGCCCCTGTTCCAGAAAGGGGGTTGACTTACTCTCATGAAACAGAGACCAAGCTGTATTCCTCCCCCGCCCCTGCCGCTATAATGACTAGAAGTACCCCTCCCCTCTGCCACTCTCCCAATCTGATGACATAGAGGCAGAACCATGTCCCCTCCTCTCTCCCGTTCTGATGAAAGAGAGACACCTCATGCACAATCCATACCTCACCACTGTTCACCATGAGAAAAATAAGTCTGTTATTCTCAGAACAAACTACAATTGCTAGGAATCAGGACCTGGCTAGAGCTGCTCTCTGGACTGGCCAGCCTAGGTCCTAAGGTCCTAGTTGGTGCTCAAAACTGCTGACATCTCCAGGAATGGGGAGACGCTGCACACCTGCTATGTTGAAAGTTATGTGCAGCTTAACAAGATCCCTAGGTATTCCACATGCCTAGACTCCCCATGTGCTCATTGGAGACGAAGAAACAGCCCTAAGAGCCGGTGTTCACAGTGGCATCTTCAGCCCCTCTCTGTGTACCTCATTGATCCTTGGGCACACCAGGGAAGCTCTGTCTATGGAGCAAGCACACTCTGCTAGCCTCTGGCACCTCCCAGGCCTTTCTCAGAGCTCAGCAGACACCAACTGCATGCTCACCTCCATGCTGCTCCCTCCTAGGGTTCCTCTACCTTCATGCTAGGAAGCTTCTCCTTCCAAGGATCTCAGCAGCTGAGGCGGGGGGGGGGGCATGGCAAACATCTAAGACTGTGGGTGGATGCTTACTGTAAGTAGGGTGTAGGTTATATTTTCCCCAAACCCTCATGACTCCCTTTACTCACACCCATTTGTGTCCAGCATCCCCTCTACCTGCCCAGCTGCTGGGAGTGTGACATTGGGAGGCCTATCTTACGTTCTTCCTGGGAACAATGATTCCATGAAACACTCCCATCAGAGAGCATGAGGAAGACATTACAGGGCTAAGTGCTTTGGAGAAAGACCCTGCATTGAAACTGTAAGAATTTAAACTGTAAGGATCCTAAGGCTGGAGATATGGCTCTGTAGTTAAGAGTACTTGCTGCTCTTGCATAGGACCCAGGTTAAGTTCCTAGTACCCACATGGTCACAGCTCACTACCTTTCATAACTCCAGTTCCAGGGAATCTGTTGTCCTCTTCTGGCCTCTTTAGGCAACAGGCACACAAGTGGTATACAGGCTACATGTAAGTGAAACATCCATACATACTGTATTTATGAATCGCAATTTATTCAGAATTACCCAAATGTATTGGCTTATACATTTTCTGTTGTCAAGTAATCAATCCCTGTAAATTTAGTATTACCAACATCACATCCCAGAAAAAGCTACTATGGACAGAGAATCTAGTTTCCACTGTCAAAGGCCAGTGGGACGCAGGAGTCTGCACTTTATCACACCGTCCTCCCTTTCCAAGAGATGCTGCTCCAGAGGCAGCATTGCCTCACAGCACAGCACAGCCCGGGAGACCGACCAACCACCATCTCCCAGCATGCCATGTTCACTCCCTGATGCCATGTTTGAGACGCTCTAACCTGTAGACTTGACTGCTATCACACAAAGTCAGAGTCATGACGGCTTACTCAACAGACGGTTGTTTCTCCCAGTTTTAAGGTCTTGGAAGTTTTAAATCAAGGTTCAGTATTTTCAGTGTCTGGTGAGGAACCATTTCCTACTTCAGGTGGCCGTTCTTCCAATGCATCTTCGTGAAACAAAGGTGAACAGATGTGTTTGTGCAAATGTGTATGTACATGTGGAGGTCAGAGGTCAACATCAGTCATCTTCCTCAGTCATTCTCCACCTTTTTTGTGGGGGGCCAAGGTCTTTCATTGAATCTGGAGTTTTTCTAAGCTGAACTAAGCAGCAAGTTCCAGGGATCTTCCTGTCTTACCTCTCCTCAAGCACGTGATGTGCACCCCCACCCCATGCTCTTTTATATGCATGCTGGGGATCTGAACTCAAGTCCTTGTGACTGCATGGGAAGCACTTTACTGACTGAACCATCTCCCCACCTCCATGAGATCTCCCTCCTGAGGGTATGAATCCCAGTTACAGGGTTCTGCCTTCATGACTTAATCACCCCCACATCCTCACTTTGTGATGCTAGTATGTTGGCCTTAAGATTTCAACACATCCCATTGTATCCCACCCTCAGACCCCCCAAACTGTGTGTCACCCTTCTCTGAAAAGTACCGAATCCTAGTAGAACTAAAAGTCTGCACCCATTTCAGCATCAATGAACAGAACCGAAGTTTTAAGTGTTACCTGATTATCATCTAAATCAGATACAAGCAAAACTCAAGTGAGCTTATGAACTCAAACGGGGTCTGTGTTTCCAAAACAGAGTGGTGGGCCAGGTAAGATGGAGAGTCCTATTTTAAAAGGGAGAAGCATTAAAGGATAGGAAGGCTGGGTGCAATGGCAGATACTGAAGGAGTGTTTGAGCCAGGACTTTAAAGTCAGCCTAGGCAACACAGTGATATTAGCTAGATAAATGATGGTGACTGGTTGGTTCATAGATGATGGGTAGATAGGTGATAGATAGGATAAATAGATAGATGGATAGATAAGTAGGTATATAGATAGATAGATAGATAGATAGATAGATAGATAGATAGATAGATAGGAAGGATAGGGTGATGGGTCTCAATCAAATACAAAATCTTACAACTTGAAAATCATCTTCAGATCAATGCTTTTTCCTTGGTGGAGGTCCTACCCTCATACATATCCATACAGGGTAGAGACTTGTCCCCAAGCTCTAGGTGGCCCTGCTCCTATAGCTTTGCTGAGTTAGCACAAGCCCACAGCTCTCACAGCTTGGAGTGACAAGCCTGTGGTTCTTTGGGGCTAGGCTCGAATGTTAGGCCTCTGCTGTCTTGGGCTCTTGAACACAGCCTCTCTCCTGTGGTCCTGCTGAATAATGACCTAACAGAAGCTCTCTAGTTCTGTGCTATGGTTTTATTCCCATAGCTCCCAGCAGCTCCATTCTTAGACATATAGGTGCAGGCAGCCCTATAGCCACGACTTCATGTACTATGGATATGCACATGCTCAGTGAAAAGTCAGCCACCTGTGACTCCCAGAGAGGTGACTGTCCATACCACACTGGAGCCAGTGGAACTGGAGTGACCAACAGTACCTGTGGCCCCTCCTTTGAAATATTCTTGTAGTCTCTGGATCCCCTCTCTAGTGGTTGGGCCCTTTTATTGATAAGTACTGCCATATGCCAGATACTTAACTCATTTATATGAAACATAGCACTTAATGCAAAGAGCTTTCTACAGTGAAATACCCCCTTTCTGCATTTAATATATCAAGGAATTGATACATGAAATTCAAACTGATTTATCCATCTTTGTAACACTTTAGCTCATGCAGCCTAACTCCAGAATTTGAGATCTTAATCAATCTATTATAATTGCTGGCAACCATTAAACTTGTCGAACTATAAAATAGCCTGAACTTTTAGTTTGCTTTCTCACATTCTCTATGGAAAAGCATCTAACTGCAACTAGCCATTTGCTCATCTTTTTTCCTCCAAAATACTTTAAATTTGGTGAGTGTATTTTGGTATATAAGCATAACAACTACACTCACTCAGCACTATGCTAAGTGCTTTACATAAGATTTCTTTTTTAAAATAGTATTTTTGTTTATTCTTTGAAAATTTCATACATTTACACAATGTATTTTGATCATATCCCTCTACCATTACCTCCCTAGATCTCTTCCTAGTGCCTTGTACCCATACCCATCACCCTCTCAACTTCATGTCTTCTTTTTTTGTTGTTAATAAGCCCCAATGTGCAATTAACACTGCCTATATGTACACAAGTGTGGGGCCATCCACAGGGGCATGGCCATGTCCCCAAAGGAGAGTGACTTTCCTTTCTTCAGCAACCATCGGCTGCTAATAGCTTCTCTGCCAACCCCGACTCATGCTGGAATCTTGACTGACTTGATCTTATGCAAATCTTGTGCAGGTAATCACAGGTGTTGTGAGTCAATATGTGCAAAAGCCATGGTATGTCCACAAGTCAACATTTCATAGCTCTCCTCATCTGTCTGCTCTTACATTCTTCCCACCCACTCTTCCACCATGTTCCCTGAGCCTTGGCTGGAAGAAGATTGATAGAGACGAACCATCTACAACTGAGCACTCACAGTGACTTATAGTCAGCACTTTGACCAGTTATGAGTCTCTGCATTAATCATTACTCACTGCAAGGAGAAGATTCTCTGACCAAAGTTGAGAGCAACACAAATCGATGGGCATAAACAGAAATATTTAGAAGGCTATTTAAAATGACCACAACAGTAGGTTGCCCCTAGGGCCTATAATCTCCTCAATCGTGGGCTTTTGACCAGGTTTACAATACCAGGCATGAGATCTCTACCAGGGAGCAAGCCTAATATCCAGTCAGATGGTAGCTGGTTACTCCATAAGTGTCATGCCAATGTGCACAAGTGGGTCTATCTTGCCAAGCAGGTGAGAATTGTAGCATGCAGGGTCCACTGCTGTGTGAGACTCTGTTGTTCCTCCCTCAGCAGCCTGGACAGCACCTTCCAGCACTATGTAAGCTAGCTATCAGGTAGGGAGTTACCTGTCAGTCAGTGTTGAGTTCATCAAGTTTTGCACTGAAAGTAGTCTTTGCAGCAATAAGGGTTTCCCATCTCATTATTTTAGGCAACCAAGAGTAACAGCAATAGCTTGTGTTGTTTGAGGTGCCCTTGGGGACTCAAGTGGATGATTCTTAAACAATAATCTCTGGCTTCTATTTAGATGGCTGTCTAACCAACCTTATTTATCAGATGGCCACAAACTTTCCCAAACAAACTTTTTTTTTTTTTTTTTTTTTTTTTTGCTGGAAGTTTCTCTGGTCCCACCTGGCCCCGGGGTCCTGCAGCCACTTATAAAATAATCACTCAGAGGCTTATATTATTTATAAACTGTATGGCTTATGGCTCAAGCTTCTTGCTAGCTAGCTCTTATAACTTAATCCAACCCATTTCTATTAATCTGTATGTTGCCTCGTGGCCATGGCATCTTGTTGCTCCTTCAGCATCTTGTTGCTCCTTTGGCAGCAGCAAGCATCTCTCCCAACTCTGCCCTTCTTCTCTCCGTATCTCTGCTTGGATTTCCTGCCTGGCTGAAAGCTTTCTCTCGACAGCTTTATTATCCAATGGGAGCCACACATATTCACAGCACACAGAAATACATTCCACAGCAAACTTGTAAATCCTTTACAGTCCATCCTGAGAATTCCCAATCTCGAGGTCTGAACTCCTTTCAGGTTTTTCAATAACATCTTTGAATCATTAGTCTTTTCTTGCATCATGCTATAAGCATTCATGAGATGCCAAGCCACTCCTTCAACACTTGCTTTGGTATTTTCTCAGCCAAATTTCCATCCAATTTGGCTTCTTACGAGCTCTGCCTTCCATAAAACACTAAGATGAAAGGACAACTCAGGCAAGTTCCTGGACAAGTAGTAACAAAGCTGGCGGGTCCTCCCTGGTTAACAACATGCTCATTTCAATCTAAGGTCTCATCAGAATGACCTGTGCCACCTACTCTGATAGGAATGTGTGCCCCAGAGTTCATGGGTTAGAAACATGAGGTAGTGCTAGTGAGAGGTGTTTGACTATGGGGATACCACTTTCATGAAGGGACAAATGCCTTAGAGTGGGAGAGAGCTGGTTACCATGAAAGTGGGCTCCCCGTTGAAAACTTCAAGTTCAACACTCTCTTACCCTTTCTCTCTTACCATCTTCCCACCTTCAGCCATGAGACGAAGCAGCCCACAAGCCCTGGCTGAATTCTGGAACCCTGACACTGGACTTCCTTTCCTCCAGAACTACAACAAGTTTCTTTTCTTTATAAGTTTGTCTTTTTCTTTGTAAGTTACCCAGTCTTTGGTACTTTGTGATACAGCACAAAGCAGGCTAAGAACCATCCATGCTTCTACCAACATTCTTGATATCTCAAATACTCTCTAAGGTCAAGGCTTTCTCTGCAGCTCTCCACTGTTTTCTTCCAAGACCTCATCAGAGTCATCTTTAGCAGTCCATTTACAACAATGTAGGCTTTTACCAGCATGCATCCCAGCACTCTTCCAGCCTCTGCTGGGTGCCCTGCTTGAGGACCAACTTCGTACTGTTAGATATTTGCACAAAAGCCATCCACCTTTTTGGTACCAATATCCTGTCTTAGTTCATTTTCTACAAAATGAACTTAAGATCCTGAGAAAGCAAAGTCTGTGCTAGCTCTTGCTGATCCCAGCATCCCTTGCGCCCAGGAGAGCCAGTCATGTAACAAGCCACTGTGGCTGAACGAATGCAGTGTTTTCTACGCTTCCACCCTCACCTGCTCACAGAATGGTTCATTCTGTACTCATATTATCTGTGGATTCATGACCAAAGAAAGTGGAGGTAGTGTCCACCATGATCACAAAGTAACTTGAGGACACAGCTCAAGGCAGGAGGGCAGACGATCCTAATCATACTGTTTGGTTGAATGATGAGAGAATATGACTTTGTATATATTCTGGACTTTGTAGTCAAATGTGGAGGTTCTAGGAGTGACTTGGAATTGCTTAATCTCCCTATACCCCAGATTCTCATCTACAAAATGGGGCTATAAGACACTCCCCCATAAAGTTCTTTCTGGGGCTTAAATGAAAGCTCAACTCAATGCCTTCACAAGGTAACTACTCATTTGATGCCAGCTGCTATTATTAGAATCATAACCGTGGGTGATGGGTTCTCAGAAGAGATTTGCATCCCATTGGGAGGTAAAGAGCATCAACCCTCTGTCACAGCTTCTGCCAAAATGTGAGGTTCATTCCTTCCCTTTATGCAAAAAAAAAAAAAAAAAAAAAAAAAGGCGTGTTCGACTTGAGCTCCAGCAAAGAGCTCTCCCAGACTACTATCGGAAGGTGAAAATGACTTCATTTTCATTCATCTTCCCGGGGCTGTTTCAGCTGACACTGGCAACAGAGCTTTAAGCATTTGATATTGGCTTGTCCTGATTCATTACCCTGGCCCCTTCCTGTACTCCCACCTCCGCAGGCTGAGCTGCTCCAGATGGTCCCCATCAGAACTCCAAGGCTCCCCGGGCCAGTGGAAAGCACCCAAGCTGCCTCTTGGTTACTGCAGGTCTTGCAAAGTTATTTCCTTCTCTGATTGGTCCTCTCATTCCCCGACAATGCCAGCCCTGCAATGTCACGTAGAAATGGCCACCAGGGAATGGCTTTTAAAACAGCAAATTGTATCAAGGGCGGGGCTGTGTGAGCCCCATCTTCAGCGAGGAATTTCCCTGTTTGGTTTGGCCATCCAGTGGAGCATTAGACAGCAGTTTAATCATTATTACCAGTGCTGCACTGTGGCTCTCTGGAGAAGCACTAAACTGGAATGAAAAGGAACTGACATAATTAGTCTGACACAGTTCAATAGGGAACTATTACACCAAAGGTAATGAGCTCCAGTGATATGTTAATGTTATTGTAAGAAATTATGCCAGCGCAACAAAGTGGCTTTGGGGTGGGGGTGGGGACAGGGGACAAGCTGGGAATTTTCCCAGGCAGTAGACTAATGAGAGAGAAAAAAGAGACAACAACAAAGCAAGAAGGCTTGTAAAAACCTCTTTCTCTTACCTCCAGGTATCTGTGGTCACTTGGGGCTGAGGATCTGTTACTCAGGGTCCAGGGCATAGAGGAGGCCATGTAGGCAATGCTGTCACTGTTGATACAGACAAGTAGCTGGATATTTGTTCAGCTAGGAAAATAAAAGGATCAAGAGAATTACTCTGAGCACTAAAAATCAATGGAGGGATATGGTGATAGCAGTTCCTTTCTGTAGTTCTTAAACATCTCACAGTTTAGAGCTTGGCGTCAGGAAGCAGAGGGACACACTCAGACAATAAGGACTCCGATGATGCCCACTAACTGTAACTCTAACCAAGGAATTTAACTCCCATGACCTCAGCCTCCTCATCTCTGAAATGGGTACATCAGTGCCTGCCTTCAAAGCTGAAGTTAAGCCCTAAGGCTCCCACTAGACAGAAGGGGTTCGATAAGACAGGGCTGACACAATGCTGGCCATTTGTCCTTGCACTTGGGCAATCTCTGAGCATGCTGTCATGGACCAAAGCCTTCTGATATTAACATCAAATCTCAAAAGAAGGAACATTTGCACAGTTTGAACTCAGAACATTCCAACATTTCCCAGGCACCAAGAACTCACGCCCATCTTCCATGTTCATAGGAGTCCTGGCAAAGGCCAGCACAGGACATAACTCAAGTGGGGACTTTTGCCTGGTGCGATTATTTTTAAAATCTGAATTCTCTTAAAATATGGACAAAAGGAAAAGCAACTAACCTTATGGGAGGTAGAGTTTCCCCTACACAGAACCCCCTTTTCTTATTTCTCCCCTGGCTAAAAGTTAAAAATAATAATAATAATAATAACCATAGTCAGTCTTCAGAGGCATGGATTCTAGCCACATTGGTGGATTCAGCCCACCATAGATCTGAGATATTGAGAAATGAAATATTGTAAGTCTTGAACAAGTAGAGAGCTTTTCTTGCTATCATTCCCCAAACAATACAGTATTAACAACTACTTGCATATGATTTACATTGCATTGGACAGCGAAGCAACCTGGAGATTATTTAAGTCATGCAGAAAGATGTCTGCATGTTCTATACAAACAGTATCCCATCTTATGCAAGAGACTTGGGCATCTCTGGGTTATGGTATCTGGGAGGGAGCCCTGGAAGCAACCCCCCTACTCCAGAATATAAGAGAATAGCACACTGCCCATGATTTATATTAATTTCTAATCCATTGCCTCATTCTCCCAAAGCAATCTCTGTGAACCGTACAACAGGCACATTCTTTGCTCCATTTCATAGATAGGAAGACTGAGGCACTGCAGATTAACCGTCATCCTCGCTGTGTCACACAGCACAGGAGAGGAAGGACAAGCGTGAACTTTGACACCAATTCCTGGAACGAGGGCTATGTCCCTGGGCTGCTTCCTACGTCCACAAGCTGCACCCTCCATAAACCTCAGCCCAGGGGGCAAGACATGCTTGGAATGAACCACCCAAGCTGAGAACCTTCTTTATACCCTACAAAAGGGAGGTCCTTTGCCTGCTGGGGCCATGGGTGACTTGGAAATCAGCCTTTTGTGGTCTGTTTTCTGAGAGAAGGGAGGCCACCCTACTCTCCCCTGTCAATGTTTTACCTTCTCAGGCCAATCTCTGCAGACCACAGGAGCAGCTTTGCCTGAAGAGTTCAAGCATCTCTCAGACAGCAGGCAGCAGCAGGACATTCAACAGCAGGCCAGCAGCTCTCCAAGTGCGCGCCTCTGATCAGCAACCTCGGCAACATTTAGCACTTGTTAGACACCCCATTTCTCAGGCTCCACGGCAGACCTGCTGTGTGTGATGCTCTCGGAGCACAGCCCAGCAAGCCGCAGTTCACAAGCCCTCCAGGGCAAATGATGCACACAGCATTGTGGGGACCTCTGGTCTTGCATGCCATAGGATAGAGGAAAAGGAGTGAGATCTCATTCGGACACTCCTTTTTTTCTTTCTCTCTCCCACCAGTCTCTCTGTACCTTCTGCCTGCCCTACCTCTAAGTCTGACACCTCCTGCGTGGTGTACCCACACCCTTCCTCTGGACTGTCCACTGAGCAGTTCTGGAATCTTGCCCTTTCTCCTGCTCACAGTCTACAACACTGCAGCTAGATGCCACAGGACTTGCCCTCTTCTGGCAGAGAAATGGGCTTCAGTTCTACGTCAGGCTCATCCTGTCAACCAAGAAGGCCATCCACTCTTTTCCTGACCATTTAAGGGCAGAGTCATTCTTTCCGCCAAAGAATTGATTTTCTTCTGAAGACGTCACGTTCTAGCCTATGAGGGAAGTGTGAGTTATTCTGTTAGTACGGCTCGTCCCACTCACTGTGAAATGATGGCAGGCCCTTATCTCCTATTAGAGCTACATCTCCTGACTCTCTGGGCCTATTTTCACACCAAGAAACCAATACGTGTCTGAAAGTACCTCTGAGTCACCCAGCCTGGTCTGGCTCCTCATTTTTTTTCCTGAAGGAGGAGGGGTGCAGTTCACCCCATTCTCCTTTGCTCACTACATGAATGATGGAGACAGGAAGAGCAGCAACAGGGCTGGTGATGCTGCTTACCAGTAGGACCCTACCTTGTTGTCCCAGGCCCCACCAGTACCCACTGGGCAGGGTTTCATGGTCCCCTGTCCCTAAGAGGACCTGGAACAGCAGAGGCTGGGTCAGGCTACCAGACGGTGCTGGGTTCTACTTCCCCGAGTTTTTCTGGACCAGCTCTAAAGCATATGGCATGCCAAGATCCATGGCCCCTCATCACTGTTCATCTTCAGAGGAGGTGGATTTCTGCAAACAAGCAAACTTTCTGGAGCGGGCCCTGCCCAACAAGTACATGGAATTCCTGCTTATGGCTGTGGTCACACATGCATGGTCCATACAACAAGTGCCTCCCCTCCCACCCTGCTGACCATGAGCCACAGAGGGAGCCGACATCTTCTCAGCGGACAAGGGAAAACCCTAGTCATGTGTTGATACCACTTGTTTGGATAACAATGTCCCTTACAGGAAGAATATCAGTTCTGGGCCATGCCCTTCCCCAGTGTAGACAGGAAAGCCTCAGTGCTAGGTTCTACCAGTCAGCCAATCCAGTGAGTCACAAGGAACCCACCAGAGATTTTGTTCCCAACATGTTTTCCAATGGCCACCAGCAGAGGAAGCTCTCAGGAAGACCACCTCTGCTTTCTCCAAGCTGGATCAGAAGTTGGGGTAGGGCCAGTTTATTGTCTTTAACCTCACACTTTAACAGATTTAGATTGCAACTGGCCAGACAGCCTGACTTAAACTGGCTTAAATAAAACAAGAAGAAATGTGTGGGCTGTCCATAACCAATGTTTAGCAATAGGCTCGCTGCAGGTGTGGCTGGATATAGGTGTTCCAGTGTACACTACTGACAAATGCATATTAAGACTTCCATGTTCCAGGTGTGGTTATTAGTATGAAGACTAAACTCTGACCTCGTGAAAAGTAAGCCTGTGTCACATAAGATTACCACTGGTTGATGCTGCATCCTTCCAGGTTCAAATCCACAAGGAGCTCAGAGTCCAAGCAAAAGTCCCCGAAGCACTGACTAGTCACGCAGGAGTCACACCCTCAGCCTAAAGCCCTTAATCTGGCCAAAGGAGGTGGAGGCTGTCAGTGACTCAGCCTCTGATCTCATGGTCCTTTCAGACCAATGAAATGGATGAGAGGAGATGGATAGTTGAAGATGGGATTAATACTAAAATAACACATGGTCTCCTCTCCCATTCCCTCTGCCTATTGGTCTCCTTGCTTGAGGATTGCCTTTTCCCCTGAGACGCAAGCTCCTCTGATGGACTGAGCAGGCAGAGCTAGACTCTCCTTCCTCCCCAGGCTTCATCTAGAGGCAAAACAATAACAAAGCATGTTCAGACACACAATGGGCAGTTTACCCATTCATTTCCCACTCTTTGTCACGTCCTCTGTCCCTGCAAGATGATGAGTGCTAACAGTTGAGTGTGCCCCAAAATTCATGTGTTGAAGCCCTAGCAGCCAGTGTGACAATGATGGAAATGAGGGCTTTGGTGGTTATCAGGGTTAAATGATGTCACAAAGGTGACACTCCTAAGATGCAATGAATGTTCTAAGGGGAGACATTAGAAAGGGTGAGCATCCTCTCCCCACTCTGACAAGCACAAAGAAGAGGTCATATGAGGACACAGTGAGAAGCATCCATCTGCAAGCCAGGAATAGAGCCCAGCGCCCAGCCATGCTGAGCTCAATCTTAGACTTGTAGCCTCAAGACAGAGAGGAAACAAGTGACGGATGTCAGAGTCCCTAGACTGTTGAATTTCTTGTGGCAATTTGAGACAGACAATAATGGAATAGACCTTGACCCCTCCCTGCCCAAAGCCCCTGAGACCATTTGAAAGGGGACTAGGGCTGCAAAGAAAGGTATTTGCTGCTCCAAGCAGTCAGGCAGGGAGACAGGGGAAGCGATGGAGGGATAGGGTGTCCCAGGTCTGTGTTCTTTTCACTGCAGACTACATTGGACTGCAGTGAAGAACCCTGCCGGTCCACACAGGAGCAGAAGGCCCAGCCTTCAGTCTCCATTTGCACTTGACTTGCTAGCTGATACAGTGGGTATCTTCCCCTCTCTGAGAGTCAGTCTCCACATCCATAGGGTGGGGATGCAGAATTGCATATACGCCATGTTCCCTTCCAGCTCGGATGCCCAGCTTGTCCTCTAGGGCTTCTGGGGCAGCAGCAGTGCACACCCAGGTAGCACCCATCCTTGTCCACTCCTCCTCTCCACTCAGGGTTCGCAGAGATGGGAGTACCCACATTCCAGGGAAAGCAGCATCTGTTTGTCCCCGCAGAGCCCCGAGCTTCCCGGGGTCGGGCTGCTGATAGAATTTCCGATGCTTAGTCATACTTTTTTGAGTAAATATCATGGTAAAAAGACATGACATTTCCGGGGCCAGTCTTCAGCATTAATAAAAGATTCCAAGAACAGAGTGACCTTTTCACAAAGGATTTGTAAATGCCAAAAACTACATAAAACCTCTCTTTCTGCGGCAGACAGGATTGTCACAGCTCAGCATTTATTCTGCCACATGCGAGGCTGGCTCTGCCTCCTGCCAGGTCCTTATGATGCTGGTGAGGAGCTGAGGGCATGAAGCAGGGGAGGAGGGAAGGGGAAGGGGAGAGGAATAGATGGAGGAAGAGGATGAAGGGGACGAAGGAGAAAGACAAAGGGAGAGAATGGGATGGAGAAGGGGGCAGAGAAAAAATGGGCAGAGTTCCAGGGGGGCCACCTTGGAAATGTGTGTGGGTTGGCTCAAGGAAGTTGATACTCCATCAAGGACCACTCAGTCACTGACCAGGTTCCTGAGTATCATGCACCTATGTTTGTGTCCAACCCACAGACTCAGGCAACCAAAAATAACTATGAATGCAGACACAAAATCGCAAGTCTAGGACACTGTGAAGATTTATTTTTTTTTATTTTTGTGACTTATTGTGATTTGATTATGCAGTTTTTGAGTGTAAGATTAATAGATGACAACACTGTGTCAAGAGGTTGGACACACATGACTGCCAACTCTTAGCCACCATGACTGCCACCACCACCATGGGACCAGCTGCATCACCTCCTGCTGGCCACAAAAAGGTGGCTTGAGTGGCTGGTCCGTCCATAGGAGCACAAGCATCCTCTTGCTAGCCTTCATGCATGCCAGGGAGACAGAACCACAGGGTGAGGGCGGGTAGCACGGCATATGGAAAGGACACACATTCTGGGAACAGGATCTTCTAATTCCAGGCTAACCAAGCCTGTTTCTGCATCCATGAGAAAGGGCCTTCCTGTTAAGGTTAGAAGGGTGACATTATGACATCATAGGACAGAAGTCATAGGAACATTAGTAAGGGCATTCTTGTTAGTGTGCCACACTATTCTTCCTTCTGGGGGCCTCTGAGCCCCTTCTGCTCTTTGGTCTTTCTCAGTGGTCAGGCCAAGAGCTCGGAGTATCTTTAAAAGTAGACCCCATTCTTCAGGTAAGAGAGTTTATTGGATCTTTCCCACACCCCGAGGCAACTGCCAGGGACTTGAGAAGAGCAGACTCTCTGAGGGAGACCTTCCACGTGAAGTATGCCCTAGAAAGACACTTCATCCCCTGAGCTGCCTCCATGGGGTCATAGCTGGACATGAAGTTCTGAGCTGCTCTGGGCTGGACTCACTATGCCATGATGGTTGACAGATCCTAATATTCTTTCCTTCTTTCTTTTTTTTTTTTTTTTTTTTTTTTTTTTGGTTTTCTGAGACAAGGTTTTTCTGTATAACTGGCCTCAAACTCACAGATATCTGCCCATCTCTGCCTGCTTGTCTTTTTTAAAAGACCATGCATTATACAAGAGGACTTAATAATGCACAGCAGTGACATGAGGCAATTGTCCAGTTAACAAGGATAGAATGGGTCACACAGCCTGGCTCAGGCGCCTGGCTCATGGTTTTAGAACATGGACTGCAAAGAGTGTTTTAATTCAACTATGACAAGCCAGGCTTTGGTGGGCCACACTATGTGCAAAGCAGTAAGGAAATTCATACAGAGAAGTCCTTACTATCCCTTTAAGCCTCACAGTCATGAACAATGAGTCCTTATAAGAATTAGCTCTTGTGAAACAAAGGACCAGAAAGTTCAAGAGATTTGCCGTATCACGCAGCAGATTGAAGACTGGGACTCATTAACTGGCCTCTTCACCCATTGTTCTGCGGCCCATCCCATGAGAACCGGACTCTGAACCAGTTTCCAGTTGTGTGTAGATGGATAAGAATGTCCACGGAGTCAGTGAGACAGATGGTGACATCTCCCAGGTTTCCTTGAGGGACAGGTTCACAAGTGAAGGCTGCCATGAACTGGAGCATCCTGCCAAGTAACAATGGAGAGAAACTAACAAAGGCAAAAAGCATCATGGGAGCACAAAAGGCAGACTTTGATGGTTCGGAGGGTGCAGCTGGGGGCTGAGGGGGGTGGGTCCTTGCCTGTGATGACCTCATGTGGCAAGAGAAAGGGGTAGCTTTGAGCCCTGACCAAGGTATACAAGATCAGGAGTCAAAACCCAAATCAGGCCCATTAGAGTGAATCTGAGGAGACAGGACCCAGAAGACATAAAAAACAGATCAGCAAGGGCCTTGATGTACAGAGGGCAGACACAAGCCAGGGAGATCAAAATCCAGGGAAGGTCAGTGCAGTGGCAACATTGGCGAGGGAGTGTGGTGATCAGTCAGCCCACCACAGGTTCCTGCTGCCCTTTAGGAAGGTTAGGTCCATGTAAAGGGTCCAGTGTAGCACAGACAGCTGAGGGTCCTCATCATAGAAGAGGCTGGCAGCTGAAGTGACAGCCCACATGACAGGCCAGTGGGCAACCACACTGGGCTCAGAGGCCGAGGAATACATGTTTTATGCTCCCAGCTGCTCCTGCAGGGCCATCAGGGTGTCTCTGACTGTAAGGTCTGTGTGAGCTGTCAGCAGCCTGTGGCTGCCAAGAAAGCAATTGCCTCCTCTGACTCCATTAATAGGAGCTTAGTGTCGGGATCAATGTGGCTAAGAGTCCCGCCGCACTCCACACTTGTCAGCCTGCATCTAGAGCTCCAGGCTGTGAGGAGCCCACGTGGCTCAAATACTTCTCTTGGGGGTCCCTAAACTGGGTTTAAAAGCCTGTATATCTCTTTGGGGCATGGTGACCCCCATCACTGTGTCTGTGGGGCTTGTCTCATCTGAGAATGTCCCACCTCCAGTGGGTTTTGCTGGACTCACTTTTCCTTTTCTTAAAGAGGCTACTTGCATTCCTCTTCATGATTGCCTTCCTCTCTCTCCAAGGCATATCACCCAGGCCCCGACCTCCATCATTACAACTTCTCTCTTCCTTGGCCTTCCTGCCTCTCTTATAGGCACTCTTGTGATTATAGTGGGCTCACCTACATCATTCACCCAAGATTCTCTTGTCTGGAGACCATTACCTCACAAAGTTTCTTGGCTGAATGTGGTGGCATACACCTACAATTCCAGCATTAGGAAAGCTAAAGTAGAAGAATCATGAGTTCAAGGCCAGCCTGGGCCACGTATTGAGTTTGGGGACAACATGAGCTGTGTAGTGAGGCCTATCTCAGAATAAATAAATAATAATTAAATAAATAAATATGAAAAGTTATTTGCACATAATGTAACATAGTCACAAGTTCTGAAGGCTAAGACATAATTCTGCCTACCACATTTCTTATTATTTGAAGTAAATGTATGCCTATCTCTACAGAGCCACTGTTCATTAACCCCTGTGGGCAGGTCTACTTTCTGGACCTGGAAGCTGTAGTTCTAATAGTCAGACAGACAGTCAACAGACATATGGGTGGAAATTGAAATTAAGAGCCATCACTCACATATGCACATGAGTATGCAAATGTATACATGTGTGAATGCAAGTTGCACTGGGAGTGGGCAGGACACCCTGGCCCACAAGTGTATTCTACCGCAGGGTCCTCTGCTCACAGTCCTGCCTGTATTGCTTCCCAGGTCCTTTCCTTGGAGTCCACTTTCCAAAGTGTCAGGTCAGCGTTTTCCCAAGTCATTTACCAAATTGGATTAGCTGTGGACAAGGGCCATTAAACAAATGCACCTCCCACCTTGATTTACTGGAAGAAAACAAGAGATGTTTTCCTTTCTGGGAAGGTATCATTCTTGTGCATGCTAACATGCAAAGACAGAACTGCTAGCTTTCTGTGTCGCCTGTCCCAGAAAGGAACCCACTGAGAAACCGAGCCTCAGCTGTGGAGCTAAGAAGTTGCCAAGTATTCACTCTGCCCAGGGAGGAATGAGAGTGTGAGCAAGGAGCACCTTTGGGCAGGAGAAGGGTGAACACAAAGATCCTGGGTCCCCACGCCAAGAAGCTAAGAGCCAGGGATACTGGGAAGATGCGATGGTAAGGAGCATGACAGTTGACATCCACAGGTGGCAGGACCTCAGGTTCCATCCCTCACTGCACCTCACACCCTATGGGATTACAAAGCATCCCCATGTCTCCAGCCTTGTCATGCCCCCATAGCAGCCCTGATGAGAAAAGAATCTGAACAACAATTGCCATCCAAGGGACAGCTTCAGCTCAGAGGGAATAGGTGGCTTGCAACCAGGGACCGACTCATATCAATCTTAAGAGCCAGAAATCAAAAGTCCAACTTTCTTGCCTCCAGAACTGCACCTCTTCTGTGCCTCAGCTGTACTTCTCATAGTGTGAACTCTTCAGCGCTCACATGAGCAAGCCGGTGTGGAGTAGGGCGGAGTGGCATTTGGACACTCTCCCGAGGTCCACAGTTGAGTCCCGTGCAGATGTGTCATGAGTTCTGCAAAGAAGTCATTGGACACCTGAATATACTCACTGTTTCTGGGCAGGTAACACAACTCCAGTAATGGCTCAGTGAAACCATGCTTGCCTATACCAAGCCTGCCCAAGAATAGACGGGGACAGGAGAGAGGTCCAAGAGCCCCAGCCCACCCCTAACAAACTACTGGCCGCTGATAAACTCTGCGAAATGGGAAGCCGCTGCCAGCACTTGTGTAACCTCCTACAAGGTTCCCACAGAGAGCTCCAAACCCATGGTCACACAGACAGCCCTGTTTAAACCCACTGGGTCAGAAAACAACAAAAACACGTAAATGTGGAAAGGGACGTGTAGCTAGGAAAGGGGGTTGATAAGGAAGGGAGGGAGGAAAAGGAGGGTGGGGTGAGAAACATCAGAATGGACTGCATTTATGTATGACTATGTCAAAGAACAAATTTAATAATGAAAGGACACTGGTCACTTTAACTTTCCACACACAACACAACAAAAATAAGGCAAAGGCTGCTTGCATCTCTCCCACCAGGACCTGTGCTCAGTGGCACGCTCAGTCAGAGTCCAGGTGCCACAGGGTGAGTCACGTGGCTTTGTAAAGGGCAGCCGGACTTGATGTTTCATGGTAGTTAAACTTGGTGTCAACTTAACTTGGATCAGCTAAGAGAAAGGCCTGGGAGAAGGTCTGCGAGGGAATTTTCTAGAAGACCTTTCCCCAGAGTAAACGGCACCTTCTGATGGAGACTCAGTTGGAAAGAAGCCTGAGGGGGAAATGGCTGCTCTTGCCTGCGTGGTTTGCATCTTGCTGGAGGGTGCAGTTGCTCCGCTGCTGCTTCAGCCGCCCTTCACTGAGGTCAGAACTTAGCTTCTCTGGCCTTCCAACATAAACTGAAGACCAAAGCTCTCCAGTAATCCTCCAGGCCTTCAGTGCCGTATTGGAACTACTGAGGCATCTTGTCCTGTGGACTGAGCATCTACTGGCTGGGTTCCCAGGCTCCTCATTGTGAATGTGGCCAGGGTTGGACCACCCAGCTTGTATCCTGCAAGCCACTCTCATAATGTCCCTTTTGATATATATTCATTCTGTCTGTTCTTGTCCTCTAGAGAACCCCGACTAACACACGATCTTTATGAGAGCAATAACAGACCTCCCAGCCTCCCATCTCTACAGGCTTGGAGCTTCCTGGAGGGTCTGCACCACCCTCCCTTAGATCATCCAGGGAAAGAGACTCCCTTCCCCACTCTGGATGCCTTCAGCTCCCTCCCCTCCTCAAACCCAGTTTACCAGAAAGCTAAATGAGCCCAGTTCAGCGGACGAATCAGCTCAAGAAATTGTCAGACCAAATTGTCTTGTCAGTCACTTGCCAACAGGGCCTTGGAGAATCACCCGAGCTGCTCACGGGAAGGCATGATTTGTAAGCTTTGAAGCCCAGAGGAAATGCCCACAGAAAGCTCAACCCAGAGAACATCTCTGTTATCCTGGGGAAAACAGGAGGAGCCCAGGTAAGGAGGTGAAAGTCAGGAATCACCTCCCTCCCCACTGACACTGCTGTAGCTGGCCGACTGGCCCCACATTAGTTGGGCAGTTGGTTCCTGTCCTGTGCACCCATCTGACCCGAGCACTTGAACCCACACAGACCTTTCTCACAGAGACCCCTTACCCCTCCCTCTAATGCCTGCAACGACTTCAGAGAGGAATTATAACATCACATTGGGTTGAAACAATGCTAATTAAGCAAATATGATTCCTCTCAAGTTAAAATTTCTCATAGGGGCCACAGAGATGGGCCAATGGGCAAAGATGCTGGTTTTGAGAACTTGATGGTCTGAGTGTAATCCCAAGAGACAGTGTGAAAAGCCTGGTATGGCGGCACACGCCTGTAACCCCAGCACTCCAAAGCAAGGTGGGAGGCAGAGACAGGAGATTGTCTGGAAGCTCACAGGCCAGCCAGCCTAGTGTACATAGCACAGTGGAAACAACAGAGCCTGCTTCAAAAACACAGTTGAGAGAACCCACCTTTCCTCTGACCTCCTCAAACAACCATGACATGTACATGTAAGTCCACACACAGACATCACACACGTGCATGCATGCACACACACACATGAACACACACACACACACACACACACACACACACACACACGAGAGAGAGAGAGAGAGAGAGAGAGAGAGAGAGAGAGAGAGAGGAGAGAGAGCACAACAGTAATGAGGAACTTTAATTCTTCATATAGCTGTCCTGAGATTATACATAGAAACAGCTCCAGGTGGCAAGTTTGCCCTTGTAAGGATTTGCAAGCCCCTGTGACAGATCCACACCTCAAGGCAGAGATTTGAGAGGTGGGTTATTATACATCTAATGTATATATTAATATCCTCTGAGATTTTAGCTTTAAAGGTGGATTTTTTCTAAGTGCACTTTGGTGTCAATTGGGAACATCCCACATAGTAATAGGTATTTCCTATGCCACCTGTTATGGAAATAATAAAAAATATAAACCCATGTTGCAAAGCCCCTCCTAATATATTTCAAATGGGTTTTCCATTGCCTGTGTGGGGTGGAGACGGGGCTGGATATTTGGGAAAATCTATGTCTGTTGCCACTTTTTGCATCTGGATATTCCTTACCCTCTCCTCTACCTTTCTTTCTTCCCAGCTTCTAGTTCCTTGTACGAATCATTTTCTGTTTCTATAATAAAATACCCAGCCAGGAGGTAATGGCACATGCCTTTAATCTTAGTACTTGGGAGGCAGCAGGAAGTGGGTCTCTATGAGTTCAAGGTTAGCCTGGTCCTGTTCCAGGATGGCCAGGGTTACACACAGAGACCACATCTTGAAAAAACAAAAACAAAACCACAATGACCCAAGACTAGATAACTATAAAATACAGAGGGTGTGCTTTTGAGACTAAAAGTACAAACCCAGGCAGCCTCATCAGTTCACCACGTCAGATGACATCATCAGCTCAGAACATGGCAGGTGACATCATCAGTTCACACCATGGCAGATGATGTCATGGTGGGAAAAAGAAAGATCACATGGTAAGACAGGAAGTGGGGGAGGATTTTTTCCTTAACTGACTCTCAAACAGACTAAGTCATTCCATGAGATCAGTATTAACACTTCCAGTGGTCATGACCCCTATAAACTAATCATCTCTCATTTGACTCCACCTCTTAAATCTACCACTTCTTAATTCTGTCACATTGGAGATCAAGAATCCAACCCATGAACCAGGGGAAACAAAGCACATTCAAACCACAGCACTCCTCCCTTAGTGACTCAGTCTCTCTCCAAGGACACTTATGCTCTGTCTGAGTACAGTCTCCTTCCTGCCTCAACCTTAGGAGTCACAAAGTGGAGTGTTGCAACTTTTCTGTAAACCTAAAACCATTCAAAGTGAAACATTTATTTAGAAATAAAAGAGCCAGTCAAAGTGATGGGCCCCAAACCTCCGCTCAGATGTCCCACGGCCAATTTCCTCACAAGCTTATGTAAGTCACAACCACACTGCATCATAGCAGGTAATAATTTTTCCCACATGACAAAAGATCATTCCTTCTGTTAATACAACAGTGACCTTGTCCTTTGAGAAAAACGACTCCAGCACATGTAAGAAGCATTTGACTCTCCATTCTGGTTGTGAATGACACTCTCTCAGAGGGCAGAGCCCAAGCCCAGATGTTAGTTTCTTGTTTCAAATCTCTCTCCCCCCGCCCTCTCTCTCTCAAGCATTCATCTACCCATGATGATGAGGGGGAGGGGGCTCCAGTGCATCTTACCACACTATAACAATCAAACTAACCAGACACATCAACCCTCCACCTTCTGCATCCTTGGGTTTCACACCTGTCATCCTCTGTATCCAAGGGTTTCAAATCAAGTGTAGACTGAAAATATTTTAAAATAAATTGTGTGTATTACACACACAAACTTTTTCTTATTTTCTGATCAGTAAAATGCAACTATTTATATAATATGAACACCACATTAGGTACTATAAGCAATATAATGATGACTTAAAATGCATGCAAGAACACACAAAGGTTATTTGCAAATACAATGTCATTTTGTAGAAAGGATGCCATAGATTGTGATGTCAACAGGGAGTCTAGGAACAAATCATCTGAAGATACCAAGGACTGACTATATTTAGAATTGATTGACTGGTATTACACTGTCGTATACTGGTGTAATCATTTCACATTATTTGAACACACTGGCTACAACAGAGATCAGGATCCAGTGTCTTTGAGCCCAAAGAGAAGCCCTATCAGGCAGGTACTCTGACCTCCATTCATAGACTGAAAACCTCATTCAGAGAGCAAGGCCATTTGCCCAAGGAGACATTACTGTCAGTCATCAGTAGAGCTAAGGCTTTAGCCCCAGGCCTCTGTAGAGATCAGAGTCTAGTGTTTGTCCCCAAGGTCATGCCAAAAATAACCTAGGCTGGCTTACACCAATGACTTAGCACTTGTCGTTGAATTGTGTTTCCAAATTATTATTAATAAGTGAGCCAAAAATAACTCTGAAGACTCAAACATAGCAAAACTTCTTAAGGAGAAAAGGCACCAAAAGAAACCAGTGCTCTGATGGAGGCAGGGCCTGAGGCAAGAGCAGATGCAGCCTGATGGAATCCTCTAGGAGATGGGCTGGGCTGAACCCAGAACATGCAGGGACGAGGAAGTCTGAACCCTGAGTACATGGGGACATGGGAGAAGGACTGAACTGAGAGTGCCCAGGCACACCCCAGAGTACATGGGGTGACTTAGTTATACTTTCTATTGCTGTAACAAAACACCCTGACCAAAAAGCAAGTCGGGGGAGAAAGGGTTTATTCAGCTCACACTTCCACATCACAGTTCATCATTGAAGGAAGTCAGGATAGGAACTCCAACAGGGCAGGAACCTGGAGGCAGGGGCCAATGCAGAAGTCACGGAGGAGTGCTGCTGACTGGCTTACTCCCCATGGTTTGCTCAGCCTGCTTTCTTATAGAACCCAGGACCACCAGCCCAGGGATGGCATCACCCACCATGGGCTGGGCCTTCCTCCATTGATCACTAATTGAGAAAATACCTTGTAAGCTTATCTGCAGTCCAATCTTATGGAGGCATGTTCCCAACTAAGGCTCCCTCCTCTCAGATAATTTCAGCCTGTGCCAAGTTGACATAAAACTATCCAGCACAAGGGGAACGGGGGAAAGGCTGAACCCTGAGTACACAGGGGCATGGGGAAAGACTGAACCCTGAGCACACAGGAGCATGGGGAAAGACTAAACCCTGAGCACACAGGAGCATGGGGAAAGGCTGAACCCTGAGCACACAGGAGCATGGGGAAAGGCTGAACCCTGAGCACACAGGAGCATGGGGAAAGACTGAACCCTGAGCACACAGGAGTATGGGGAAAGACTGAACCCTGAGCACACAGGAGCATGGGGAAAGGCTGAACCTTTCCCCATGGAAGGTAGACAACCAAATCTTCTGCAGTAACAGCTGCTTTGGATTGCATTAGACTCTGCAGAGAGTGCTCATTTTGGAAAACCCTACTTATTCCTCAAAACAATCTGAAGAGACAGATTATTTTATTAGCTGGGATGCTTTAGTTACAATACTATTTCTGTAAAAAAAAAAAAAACTAAATGCAGTTTGAACACTAAAAGAGCCTTACAGACAAGATGTTGCTTTAAGTTCCTGCTCCGAGTGCTCCTTTTGATCCCAACACATGGTGCTCACAGATAAAATGTAAATAGTGGGGGACTCAGAAGACAGCCACTTTCAAATGCAAGATAAATGTCTTTCTGGTCTAGAAATGGCAGAAAAAGACAAAGAGAAAAGATAAGGTGAGTTGCAGGTCTACTGGTTTCTAGCCAAGAGACGGAAAGAGGAGGCTTCGGTCCTTTCCTGTGGGACCAGAACAGCTGTGTGTGAGGTAGGGATTCTTCCAACTCCTCCCTGGAATGTGTGCCCATGTCAGGAGAGAGAAAGGGGTCCAAGCAAACTGCAATGTGCCCAGCCCAGGGTTGTGGCTGTGTGAGAAAGGTGGGCAGCATGGAGATAGAGCCTTCCAGCCAGAGCCTGGGCAGCCCAGCCAAACTCTAGGCTCTTCATTTTCATCTTCCTTTCTCTCCTCAAAGAACCAAAGTTTCAACTGGACACCAAGTGTCCAGCAGGGGTCTCAGCAGCTGGGTTGACAATGACGAAAAGATGAGTGTGAGGGGGAGGGGGAGGGGAAGTGGGGGCTACGCTTTCCCTCCTAAGGGGCCACTTACTGACAGCTAACTGTCCAGTACATCAGTGGAACCTTTAAGAGGTGGAGTCCAGGAGGCTAGAGAGGTGGCTCAGTGGTTAAGAGTGTCTTCTACTCCTTCATAGGACCTGAGTTCAGTGCTCAGTCCTCACATCAGGCAGCTCACACTACCTGTGAGTCCAGCTCCAGGAAGATCTGAGCCTTCTGGCCTCCTCAGGTGCTCTCTCTGTCTTTGTCTCTGTCTCTGTCTCTACTTCTCTCTCTCTCTCTCTCTCTCTCTCTCTCTCTCTCTCTCTCTCTCTCTCTCTCTCCCTGCCTCTCTCTCTCCATCTCTAATAGAAATAAACCTTTTTTGTTTGATTGTGATTTTTTTTGTTTTTTAAAATGTGTTTCTCTGTGTGGCCCTAGCTGTCCTGGAACTTGCTCTGCAGACCAGGCTAGCCTTGAACTGAGAGATCTACCTGCCTCTGCCTTCTGAGTGCTGGTATTAAAGGCATGAGTCACCACCACAAACCAGCATGTAGTTCTTTTTTTTCCTTTATTAAGAAATTTTCTACTCGCTCCTCATGTTATCCACAGACCCCTCCTCTTCCCTCCTCTCACCTCCCAGCCCTCTTTCCCAAGCCACCCTGCATCCCCACATCCCCCAAATTGAGGTCTCCCATGGGGAGTCAGCAGAGGCCAGCACACTGAGCCTAGGCAGGTCCAAGCCCCTTCCCACTGCACGAAGGCTGTGCAAGGTGTCACACCACAGGCACTGAATTCCAGAAGCCTGCCCATGCACCAGGGACAGATCCCGATCCCCCTGCCTGGATGTTCCCTAAATAGTTCAAGCCAAACAACCGTCTTCCGTGTCCAGAGGGCCTAGTCCAGTCCCATGGGGACTCCACAGCCACCAGTCCATAGTTCATGGGCTTCCACTAGTGTGGCCAGTCATCTCCAGCATGTAGTTCTTAATAAAAGAGGTGGAGCCTAAAGAAAGGTCCTTAGGTTATTGGGGAATGCTGATCTCTTGGAGAGAATTTTTCAGGAATACATTGATAGGAAAGCCTGAACCTAAATCTACCTGACCTCTGGTCTTCTCTGTGACTTCCCGTTTGGCAATGCAATCTTCCCATTTCACTATGTCCTAGTTAAACATAAGAACATAAAAGGGGAGAAGTTGTTTTTAAATTAGATAGAAAAATAAAGCCAGATAATCTACAAAATGACATAATGATTGAAGTTTCTCTTCACAAGAGGGGATAAAAGTCAGTGAAGTCATTCTGTTCTGGGGTTAAGAAGAAATCATTGGAAGCCTCAAATTACATTCCCAGCTAAACTATCACTCCCAAAGAAAGTGAAATCAGGACTTTTTCAGACATAAAAGACCATTTACCATCCAGAGAAGCTAACTGAGAGAACAATCAAAGAATGAACGTATGAGGAGAAACAAGAAACCAGAAGTAAAACCCGTAAAGAACAATGTTAAACACAGAAATCAGCAGACTAAGTCAATCACCTCAGTCATTTTCTACATAATTATGTCATGGGCCACCAAGATGACTCCACTAATAGGGCACTTACTGACAAACCCAACAACCTGATTTGATCCCTGGAACCTATGTGGTGAAGTAGAAATCTGACTGCCTCAAGTCATCTCTTTCCTTTACACATGCCATGGTACACACACACACACACACACACACACACACACACACACACACACACACACAAACACACATATACATACTTACATACTCTCTCATACACACACACACACACACACACACACACATACACAAACACACATATACATACTTACATACTCTCTCATACACACACACACACACACACACACACCACACACACCCTTATATTCGTTCTCTCACACATACACAAACTCACACATACATACACTTACATGCCCTTTCTCACACACTCACCATTCACACACACTCTAAATGTAATTTAAAATTTTAACTGCTACTTCACTACTATATAATCACTAAATTACAACACCATCTAGAGTTCAGCCTAGCAATGAGGAGAAAGACTCAGAGCTTAACTGCAGTATGCTAAGTAGAGTTTTATCTGCAGACTAGAAATAAAGCCTAACCTTTGACTTTGTCACAAACACCGATGTACAAAGAGAAGCGCTAAAAATGTAAAGCTCACAGATAAAGCCAGAAGAGTACAGTTTGTAGTTTCCAAGTCAGGAAGAGTGGGGAGAAACGAATCAAAGTAAGTTTTGTCAGTCTGACCAAGACTTGAACAATAGAACTGAAACAAACCAGAAATGAAGACAGTCTTACACACTAGCCACCGGCACAAAGTGTGAATAGATAGACTTCAGCTGTTACAGAACAGTCTATCAGATCAGACTTTTAAAAATCTGGCTGTGTGCTAGTTTCATATGACAGAGAGAACTGGACTAAAGAACCAGAAAAGGAAACATCCTAGACAAACTCGAAGGGAAACCTGGCCTAGCAATGCTAATGGGAGCCAAAATGTGAAGCAAAAGCTTCAATAAGGAGTCATTACTATACCTACCGATAAGGGGAACACACTCCACCAAACATACATAATAATCATGAAATTCTATGAATTCAAATAGCCTGTACTAAATATGGGAAGCAAAAATTGGCAGAGTTACAGGGAGATATTGCAAGTATCCAATCATGCAGGAAGGACTTAGTGCCCTCCCCCAGAAACAGATCAAGCAACAAAGCTATGGATTATCTGAAGCACATAATTAAAAGACTTGATGTAATAGATAAATGTGGAGCCCTGCTTCAATCAAGCATGGGTGTTCATTCTTTTCAGGCCCAGGATACACATTATAAAACTTGACTTTGTATCAGGTCACAAAATAGTATCAAAAAAATTACAAAGAATCTATACCACACACAGTGTGCTCTCCAACAAATGCTGAGAATTATAAGAGAATCCATCAATGAAGGTAGCTTCAAAATACATCTGAAAAATAAAAGCACACATTCCAAAATGACATGAGTGAAAAATGAATGCACAATGAGCATTTATTAAATATTTAAAGCAAAGGACAATGACTACACTTCATGTGAAACTTGTGGGGCATGATGAATGCTGTTCCTAGGGGAAATTTACCCTTCAGCATATTTGTTAAAAACCGAGAAAGATTAAAAATAAATGAGTTCCTTATTTAACTCCTGAAGCCAGGAAAAATGGGTTGAGGGACAGCTCAATGGTAAAGAGCACTTGCTACTCTTAGAGAGGAGCCAGGTTTAGTTCTCAGCATCCACATTGGGCAGCTCACAACTACCTGTAACTATAACTCCAGGGCCTCGAATGCCTTCTGGCCTCCACAGGCACTGCACTCATGTTCACACACACACACACACACACACACACACACACACACACACACACACACACACCCTTAATTAATAGAAACTGAGAAAGAAATAAAACATTTGAATAAACCAGTAACATCAAGGAAATGAAGTGAGTAGTCAGAAGTCTTCTACCCTCTCCCAAGTTCAGACTATTAAAGGAGCAGGGTCCATGAAACCCTAAAAAGATGGATACTCTGAACAAAATACAAAAAGAATGTAATTTCCCTGCCCTAATAAAATGGACATACCAAAAAATCCAAGTGAACATTCTAGATAATGATATTTTAACATCCTCCCCAGTCAAATCAGGAAAAAGACCAGAGTGGCTATACTTAGCAGCAATTTTCAAAATTGTCAGGAAGTCTAAACTAATGTGCAGAGAGTAAGGACCATAAAGGAAGAAATAAAAAAAAATGTCATTATTTTTTACTGATATGGTTTACTGTACAGAAAATTTCTTTCTAGGTGGTCAATGAGTGAGTGAGTAAATGAATGAATGACTGAAGCTCAGCTTGGTTCTGCTGGTTCAAGAACAAACACACAGGAGAGTCTCTGTTCCCTGGAAGTTCAGTTGAGAGGTCAGCTGACCTGCTTGTCATACCTCACAGGTGTGCCTCTCAAAAGCCAGGGAAAGCCTTTTGGAGTTATCTCGATTTAAGATGGTGACAGTGTTTCATCATTCAACAAGAATGTTGGTTTTCAAACACTGGGCTCAAACATAACATACCAGTTGGTGGGTTCCCAGCTTCCCCTTTCATCGGGCCAGTGCCTCACTTGCCCCCTCCTAGTCCCTGCAGGGGAAGGTGCTGCATTCTGCAGTGATGCAGTCCCTGCAGAGTGGGCATCAAGCCTCAGGGCTGAGAGACACTTGCTCTATTAAGGGATCCCCACTTGAGTGCCTCCCACATACATGTCATTGCTGTCGCTCAGTCAGATGTGACGAGTGAGGCTGACAGCCTTCCTGTCTGAGTCTGAGAAGGTGGGAGGCAGAACTGTGCCTGGAACCATTTTCCTGCCAAATGCAAGGGCTGGTTCCTTCCATAGCTAGGACAGCCCTGATCTCCATTCAGCTGAGCCACCTTTTTTTCTGACTGACTGTGACCCCGTAGGAAGCTTTTTCTGAGGGATGCTCAGTCCACAGGGCTACCATCTGACCCCTCCCGAGTCACCAATCAGGAGTCAGCCACTCTCCTACTTTTTCTGCCGTCTTATCCCAGGCAGCTGGTGTTTATGAAGACCAACTCATCCTAACCTTAGAAGTGAAGGAGGAGAATTTGCAGCATAATCAGGTATGGCGATGTACATACATAATCCCAGCCCTGTAGAAGCTGAGGCAGGAGGATCACAAGTCCACCTGAGGTACCTATTATGACCTTGTCTCAATTAATTAATTAATTAATTGATAAGAACAGCCCAAGTTCAAATTCTCACTCTGCTGCTTAGCAGCTATGAGTCCTTGGGGATGTCACATTGCCTTTTCCTAAGCTTCCGTTTCCTTTACTGTGAAGGCATTCAGAACACCTGCTCCCAGAATCCATGGAAGAATTAAATGGAGACAATGCCCATAATGTGCTTGGCACAGTGCCTGGGACATCCCATGTTGCCTGTAAAAGGCTGTAAACCAACATACCATCAGTGGGGTTCAATAGACAGGCCATAGGATATGAGAATGAATCCCAAAAATCATGATTGTTTTCCTGGGAACAGGGGGTGTTTTCTGGAGGATGCACCACTGAACAGGACCTGGGAAAACACGTCTTCTCTGGAGGGGGAGGAAAGGGATGACACTGTAGACTGAGGGAGTGTGTGAGCATGCTGGCACTAAGAGAGAAGAATGTGGTGTTGTTCTACAGGACAAGTAGAAGGACACCCACAGCTTGGACAGGCGGCCCAAAGTGAGAGTTACTGTGCTATGTGGTGGGCACATAGTGAGGGGTCTTTGCATTCTCTGGAGGAGCATAGAGAGTGGGTAACCTGCCTGGACTCCTTGATCTCTCATACTTCTCAGCCTCTCCTCCTGTCCTCCTTAGGCAGTGAGAACCTTGAAGGTGGGATTGCTTGGATCCGTCTCATGGTTCTCAGGGAACCATGTGTGGTGTATCTCCGTGTTTGGTGAGTGAATAGAATACAGCTTTCCTTTTAAAGGACCAAGAGCTCCTCCCCGATCCTAGCCATCTCTCCCCACAAGGATGGATCAGAACCAAGGGCGAGAATGAACATGTATCTTCTAAGCAGGGATGGCACGCTCCCAGGTTCTGGACTGACTCTGAAGGAGGAACTCAGCACTGGAGCTCTGAACCAGGCTATCAGGTGTGAGCACAGACCTGTATAACCCACAGTAACGTGTGACAATAGCCAACACTGGAGGTCCACCAGACCTGTGGACAGCTGCCTCACCCAGTAAGTCTACATTCCAGCTGTGTTTCCAGTCTTGGAGACAGGAAAGCCAGGTGGTGTGATGTCAGCTTAATTCAGTGGGAACTACAGTCCTCAGAATCCCCCTTCTCTATATTCTTTCAAGTTCAAGGTGACTCCAAGAGAAATTGTCACAAGAGGAGGAGGGAGGGAAGAAGCATGGCACCTTCTCTCCGTAGGCCAGGTGAAAGTCAGAATGCACTGTCACAGCTCACACATAATATCACATTTCCCAACTGCTAATTCACCTCACTGCTGTGGGGGTGCTGACAGGGATGTACCTCACCCAGATCTTGTCAGGTCTCCTTGAGTGGTTTCCTTGTGTGGGTGGGTGTGGGCATAGATGTAGTGTAAGTTTGTTTATATGTTCTTGTGCATATACATACGTGTGTGAGTGCTTGTACACCTGTGTTTGGAGGCCAGAGGTTGACAACCAGTGTCTTGCTCAATTACTCCCCACCTTGTTTAATTTTGTTTTGAGGCAGAGTTTCTTATTGAACCTAAAGTGCATAGATTCACTTGAACTAGCTGGCTAGATTCATGCAGGAAGCCTCCTGCCTCTGCCTCCCTATGTTCTGGGATTATGGATATACACATCATGCCCAAATTTCTGCTGAAGATCAGGATTCATCCTGCACAGCAGAAACTTCATGGACTGAACCATTTTCTCAACCCCTTATTCTTTTTTTTTTTTTTTTTGGTTTTTCGAGACAGGGTTTCTCTGTGTAGCTTTGCGCCTCTCCTGGAACTCACTTGGTAGCCCAGGCTGGCCTCGAACTCACAGAGATCCGCCTGGCTCTGCCTCCCGAGTGCTGGGATTAAAGGCGTGCGCCACCACCGCCCGGCTCATCAACCCCTTATTCTTATAAGTCTTAGGCTAGGTATATGTTTAGCTCTGCATTAAAAGATTTCTTCTCAAATCATGTGTCACCAAGATTAGAGACAGCAAGCAGCGTGTATAGACATCCCACAGTCCTTGTGGAACCCAGTCAATAGCTCTGGTGCATGTATAACAGCCAGCTCTCTGGGTACAGTCCCAGTATGAACACTGATTGGCACTTTTATTTATTTTGAATAAGACAAAGGGGAAGACATATATGTTAGAACTTCATTTCTTTGTCAATGTTATAAGCTTCTTCTTGGCTAAATTGAAATGATGGTTTGGAATTCTGTTAGATATTTCCTTTACTCATTACATTATATAATGACTACAAAGTTATCTGACTTTTTGAATTTCTTATAAATTTTTATTTGCTAAACTAACATTTTCTTCACTACTTTCTTTTTAAAAAGTATTGCATTTTCTTTGTGTGTGTGTGTGTGTGTGTGTGTGTGTGTGTGTGTGTGTGTGTGTGTGTGTATTTTTGTCTGTGTAGATGCACATGCCATGACACACATGTGAGGTCAGATAACATCTTCCACCATGTAAGTTCCAGGGATCAAACTCAGGTTGTCAGACTTGGCAGCAAGCACCTTCCTTTACCCACTGAGCCATCTTGCCAGCCCATTTTAAATGTGTCTGTCAGTGGAATAATAAGTCAATTCTTGATTCCTTGTATTTACCAGTGTCTCTGGTATAACTGCTCTCATTTGGGGTTAACTGAAAGCCACCAATTCGATACCACCAGACACGGGGCTGAAGGCAATGTACAGTAGAATGTGTGATACTGTTCTCCACCATTCAGAGGTAACACACAAATAAACTCAAGCACATAGGCAATGAGACCTAGCAAAATAATCGGGAAGTGATGAGTTTTACGTATTTATTATGGCTGCTTTTAATGTGATTTATTTACTTGTAATCTTACATAATATAATTTTTAGTAATGGCTGTGTTGGATTAGAGAAACTCTGAAATTTAATAATAAGCTCTCCTGAGCTGGTATGAACCAGCTCTGTGCACCATAGGGTGCTGCTGTCTCCATGATTGCAGCTTGTCTGTTCCTCTCCCTGAGTGCTCACCCAGCAATCACACTGCTGGTCTTCAGTGACTTCAGACCCAACATTAGGCACAGAGGCAGCAAGCCCACTAGAAGTCTTCCCAGACCCCATGGTTGTGCCTAGTCTCAATGCTTGTCATGTTGTCCCTTTGTGGAACTCAGGGGTTTCTGCTCCAGTATGTTAATGCTGATTAACACAGAGATAAGTGGATTTCTTGAAATAAAAGAAGGTTCTGGTCACCCCTGAAGCAAGCTCCAGGTGTCTGTGTCCATCTCTCAATCAGCATGAGGATCCGAGTTCAATCCTCACCACCTGTGTTAAAAGATGAGCGCAGCAACACATGCCTGAAATCTCAGTACTGGTGAGGCAGAGACAGGAGGATTATTGGAGTTTGTTAGGCAGCAAGTCTAGCTAAAACAGTGAGCTCTAGGTTCAGTGAGAGGTTCTCTCAAAAGATAGGAAGGAGAACAATTGAGAGAGACACCTAACATTGGCCTATAACCCCCCCACACACACACACACACACACACGGCATTGGTGGTGTTAAGAAACACCTTGATTCATGCAGGAATATAAACCAGCAAGTGCCTTGCACCCCCAGATATGCATGGGAAAATACCATAGTGTGCTGGACTAGCTTTCAGCAGCCATCCCATGGAGCGACAGCATCAGAGACAGGTGAACCTGACCTGCTAGCAGGTTGACCATATCTCTGGTTCTAGCTCAAGCATGAGGAAGCAGCTTGGCTGCTTGACTGTTTAGGAGTGAGCCTGCACATGAGTTACACACATGATCCAAAAATCTCCAAATCTTTTCATTTGCTGAGATTATTTTAAAAATATGACAAGTAAGGGACCCAACCCATTCTGATTTGAAAGTAGGAAGTGTGGCCAAATTCATACTTACAAAGTTGGACATCTAAGTTGCAGAAACTCAACTCACTTCTGAATCCTTCCCTGCTGAGCCTTAGTCTCTTCCAGAAGGTTTGTGTGTGTGTGTGTGAATTACTTTTCTGTTGCTATGATAAAATACCATGGCCCAAAGCAACTTATAGAAGAAAAGGTTTATTTTGATTTATGGTTCCAGAGGGATGAATCCATCATGGCAGGGAGGCATGGCTGCAAGCAGTAGGCAGGCAGCAGGGGCAGGAATCTGAGCGATCACATCTTCAATCGCAAACACGACACAGAAAGACTGAATTGTAATGAGGTTGTATACTTTCAAAGCCCAACCCCACTGATATACTTCCTCCAGCAAGTCCAGATCCCGTATGCCTCTCCAAACAGCACCACCAAGTGAGGCCCATGGATTCAAACACATGAGCCCGTGGGGGACATTTCTCATTCAAACCACCATAGATTGTGCTTAGAGTTTTGAACCCGACTCTAAAAGCATGGAAACAAAGTCCACCAGTTGGATGTGGTTTGGAGTTGGAAGTTGACGTTGTGTACAGAAGGCAGAGGGGCTGGGACTCTACTCAGTGATCAAGTGATAAAGCCTGGAATGCACAGGACCCTAAATACAATCAGCACACTGCAAAACAAAGACAGACAGACAGGCGGTGGTGGCGCACACCTTTAATCCCAGCACTCAGGAGGCAGAGGCAGGCGGATCTCTGTGAGTTCGAGGCTAGCCTAGTCTACAAAGTGAGTTCCAGGAAAGGCACAAAGCTACACAGAGAAACCATGTCTCAAAAAAACCCAAAAAACAAAAACAAAACAAAAACAAAAACCAAAGACATCGAAAGAGCACCAGCCATCTGCACAAGGCTGAAGCTGGGCTAGAACCCTATTGCAGTGAGCAGGGCCTCCTGCACTCTGAGAAGTTCCTTCTTTTTCAGACACAACTCTGCTCTCTCTGGACAAATAAGACACTGGACACCTGGTCTTCTAAACCTCTGGTGCCCAAAAGTATTGGATAAAGTCATGGATTTTGATCACTGAACAGATGGTCTCTTCCTGGAGTAAGGAACTTCAAAATCCTTCTCTTTAAATGTCCTCTGGGGTGTCCAAGGTGAGGGCCTGGGTGTCATTTGAGATCTGCCAACTCAAGCCCTGCCATCTGCCGAGGTCTCTCATAGGCCATCAAGACAACTGGTTACAGGGACATCAGCCACAGCTCCGCTTCCAAGGCAGAGTGGGGAATAGAGCGCAGGAAAGTGTCATGAGCTTTGCAGTCAGCCAAACCTCTTCCTCCCCTTCCCCCTCCCTCCCTCCTTCCCTCTTCCTCTCTCCCCGCCTCTCTGTATGTGCACATGCCCATATTGGGAGGTATATGTGATCCCTCAGATGCCTCAGTTTCTTCTTCAGCCATCAAAGGGACTCTACTTTATTAGGATTAAGGACAGCATGCAATAATGCATGTAAAGCACCCAGCACAAAACCTGAGCCTAAAAAACACTCCAAATTCTAAGCTATTGGTCTGTACACAGTGCTCAGCTGCCAAGTTCCCTTATGCTTCTATATGTAAGTCTGAGGAGACATTTTTATACCTTTTTGGAGAAGGGAAACCAAGCTACCCTTTCCCCGAGATCACATTGTGGTGGAGTCAGGACTGAAATGTCTGCTGAAAGTTTTTCAGTCACATTTTACCTTTTCAGATCACTTTACCTCTATCCTCCCTCAATCTTTGAGGCATTGAGTGACTCAGATTTTGTCACCATTCTTCCACAAAGTGTTTCCATGGAGAAAGAGCCTGTATTTCCTGAAGGACTGACACACACACACACACACACACACACACACACACACACCAGGGAGCTGCTCTGCGCCACTGGAGCAGGAGAAATAAATCCTCTTCCAATCTGCTTCGATGCAGTCCAGAGACCAGGAAGCACCTCCTGCTCCAGCCCCCGCAGAGGCCATATGGGCCAGGACAAGGCAGGATTAAGTGTTCCTGCATGAGGGGGTGGAAAGGCAGCTGCTCTCATGACCAAGGGCTCCAGAGAGGGAGGTTCCTCTACCTGCTGCAGCAGATGAAGACTCCTTGCTGATTGGCTGCTCAGGGGAAAACACCACCATCCATCCATCTCTGGTCCCTAATGAAGGGTGGAAGCCTGGACCCATCATCCTCGTCAGCACCATGGAGAGCTGCTGGCTCCTGGGCTGAGCATGCAGCTGCTCTCAGTCTGGCAGAAGGAAAGGGAGAGGCAGAAATGAAAAGAGAGAGAGAGAGAGAGAGAGAGAGAGAGAGAGAGAGAGAGAGAGAGAGAGAGAGAGACAGACAGACAGACAGACAGACAGACAGACACAGACAGACAGAGAGACAGAGAGAGACAGAGACAGAGAGACAGAGAGAGACAGAGGGAGGGAAGGAGGGAGGGAGGGAAGAAGGGAGGGGGAGAGGGAGAGAGGGAGAGGGAGGGAGGGAGAGGGAGGGAAGGAGAGAAGGAGAGGGAGGGAGGGAGAGAACAGACTGAAAGAGAGAGAGAGAGCGTGCCGAATGAAGGACAGAAACAGACAGATAAGCAAAGAGATGCAGACTGGGTTAGAGAGAGCTGCAGGATGGCATGCAGAAGAGAGTGGGATAGAATTTAAATCTAGGCTAAACAACACAAATGAGAGCCAGCATGGATCAAGTACTTTCTATGGGCTAGTAACTAAGCCTAGGGACTGTCTCCTACCCCTTCTAGAGAGAGGTACTGAAATTATCCTGCCAACAGAGGTCTCCTGCCCACACTCTTAACAGAATTGGGCCTTGTCTCCTAAAACCACCTCATTGACAATGTGAACAAAGTCTGAATGAACAAATGCTTCTAGAACAAGGCCCATTGGCTGGATACTGACAAGGAGCCAGAAGTTTTCAGGTGAGCAACTTGTGCCTCCTTCCACCAGGCCTCCACGCCAGAGGCCCCATGGGAACGCACTCAGTGGACTGGATCCACTTTAGTCCTCATAATAGTATATCACAGAACCTCGGGGAGGTCATGAGAACTCACCCAATGGAGGGGCCACCAAATATCCATTTTACCACTCTCTCTAGTGAACAAGACACTGTGAGGCTGGGATTCACAAAAGGCCTCACAGATGTGAGGCAAGTACCTTCACCCTAGAGGCAAGGGCACCTTGGCTTGGACACACCTGGAAGGTCTCTGGTGATTTGAGGGCTTATTCTGAAAACTGAGCTCTTTTCATTGGAGAATGGCTTGTGTGGCTGATAAAAGACACCCCTCACTCTGGTTGTATACAATCCCCCATGACTCTTATCATTGGAGATTTGTCTCTTTTTTTCTAAACTTTTACGTTGCCCCACAAGCCTTGTAGCCAGGAATCTCACTAGTAGAAAAGTCCATTTTTTCCCTGTAGCTTACTTTGGTTGAGTTGCAAATCTAATAGAGATTGCTCTGTTGGGGGCATAAGAACACATTGTAAAACTAAGCTGTTGTCTTTAAGAAGCGGGTGGTAGATCTCATATTAACAGGCAACACACGTGTTACTATGACTACAGTTTTTAAAAAATTATGAGCAAGCCAAGTGTCTTCTATTATTCATAAAGAAAAGATAATGTTTTGCCATCATGGAAAGCTGTGCCCCGAATCCAGGCTTGCCTTCTTTTATCAGCGCGTGTGGAAGGGAACAGCATTTCACCGTGTTTGTCAGAGATGCCAGCTCTCCAGAGACTCTCGGAACACTGTTGATGATAGAATATTCGCAATGCTGGAGACGACTTCTCAAGGGCTGTCTTCTAGGTGCTGTGCAGCTTAACTTACTATCTGTATGCACATCAGCATGTGGTTGTGATAGTCAGCTCGAAGAGCCCCACTTTGGCTGAGACAAAGCTGGGAGAGGGCCCCCAACTCACAGCAGACTCACACACTGCATCCAGAAGGGCTGTCCACAATCTTGGGCTCCAAACTGAAGGAAAGAATGACCTTCAGAATGTAAAAGGCCACTTCAGAAGGGCATAGTCTGAAGAAAAAAATTGAAAGGATGACCTCACCAGAGACAAGGCAGGCCCGAGACCCACATTAGACTGAGGCTGTGGGAAAGATAGTGGAGGGCAATAACAGAATCCTCATGGCAGAGACCAGAGCCATGGGAACTTCAATATTCACCACACAAATAGCATTCAACACTACGCTGACCACTCTGAGAATAGGGACAGCAGACATGCGGCTCCACTTCTCTAAGAGGTTCACAGCTACGTAGGAAGCACTCTAGAAATACCGTGTGGAATGTCCTCTGGTAAGAGATGGCTAATTGAGAACTCCCTCCACACAGGAAGCAACAGTTTACAAGGCCTGATTAAAGGTTTAAATTAAAACTGGGAGATTTTGCCTCAGAACTGGGGCTCATCTTACAATGTCAGGAGATCCAGCCACATGATAGGGGCAGCAGTGAATTATCTGGGGCCAGGTAACAGCCGCAACCATGTTGTCTACCAAAGTTCACAAACATGTAAATCTGGACTCTCTGAAATCTTCTTTTAAGAAATGAGAAGTGGATGAGTGGGTATAGCACTGTCCAGGCTCCATGAAGCTAGAAAAACCACGGGGTGAGCCTGGCTCTTCTGGTTGCTCTAAGTAAGGTGGTTTTTGTTGGGGGGGGGGGGAGACATCAGAGTATTAGTTACAATGACAAAATATATGAAAAAAAAGGAACTTAGAAGGGGAAGGGTTTGTTTTGATTCACAGATCAAAGGCTCTGTCCATCATGGTGGAGAAGGTGTGGTATTAGGAGCTTGGGTGAACTCATCACATTGTATCTCAAATCAGAAAGCAGAGAATGGGCAGGTAGTATGACAAGGCCGTAGAACCTCAGTAAACCACTCATTCCAGTGAGGCTCCACCTCCTAAAGGTTCCACAACCTCCTAAAACACCACCATCATCTTGGGACTAAGTATTCATGAGCCCATTTGGGATATTTCACATTCAAACCACATTAGTGATTATGGGAGCACACAGTGAGGGACACTGCGCAAAAACAGAGTTTGGAGCAGGCTCACTGTAGTGGTAGTGTGTTCCCCAAAATATTGTGCACTCTAATAAACTTATCTGGGGTCAGAGACAGAACAGCCACAATATTAAACATAGAGGTTAGGCAGTGGTAGCACACGCCTTTAATCCTAGCATTCCAGAGGCAGAGATCTACCTGGATCTCTGTGTGTTCAAGGATACAGCCAAGCATGGTGACTCATGCCTTTAATCCCAGAAAGTAAGTCTTTAATCCCAGGGAGTGATGGCAGAAAGAAAAAAGAAATATAAGGCATGAAGACGAAAAACTAGAAGCATTTGGCTGGTTAAGCTTTTAGGCTTTTGAGCAGCACAGTTCAGCTGAGATTCATTCTGGATGAAGACTGAGAGGCTTCCAGTCTGAGGAAACAGGATCAGCTGAGGAACTGGTGAGGTGAGGTAGCTGTGGCTTGTTCTGCTTCTCTGATCTTCCAACATTCACCCCAATAACTGGGCCCAGGTTTGATTTTATTAATAAGAACTTTTAAGATTCCTGCTACACCTCACATAGCATCAAGTTGGAGGACAGTCATGGACCCAAAGTAAGTGTAGTGTTCTGACTATCTAACAGAGCCTCTAAACCTTAATGGTATTGAAGCAAATGCTTTATTCTATTCTGTTTCAAGAGTTCAGATAAAGTACAGCAGGGACATTGACAGTCTCAATCTTGGGGACTCAGCTGGGAAGATCCACCAGTTGGGGAGACTCAGTGGCTGAGCTCTGGAACATCTGGCTGCATCACTACTTATGAATCCAGTAGTTGATATCAGCTGCCTGTTAGCTGGACCTCTTGCGTGCCATTGGCCAGAATATCTGTGTGTGACCTCTGTACATGTCCTCTATTGGGCTTTCTCATGGCATGGTGGCTGGGCCTCAAGAGCAAGCATTTCTAGGTAGCAGGAGAGAAGCATGACAGACTTATTTCAAATCCTTGAAAATCAGACAATGTCACCTGGCCACACTGTTAGTCAAGATGGCCACAAAGAGAATCACAGGTCACAGCAGAGAGAATGCTAATCTCACACAGAGGAGTATTAAGAACACACTACATGTAAAAACAGAATCATTTTAAGTTTTGCTTGGAGTGTGTGTGTTGTTGTTGTTGTTTTGTGTGTGTGTGTGATGTTGTGTGTATGATGTGTGTGCGTGGTGTGTGTGTGTGTGTTGTATGTGTGTGTGTGGTGTGTGTGTGTTGTGTGTGTGTAGTATTGTGTGTGTATGGTGTTGTGTGTGTGTTGTTGTGTATGTGTTGTTATGTGGTGTGTGTGTGTGTGTGTGTGTGTGTGTGTGTGTGTGTGTGTGTGTGTGGTGTGTGTGTATGATATTTATGTGGATACCCATTTGTGTACTGCATGTGTGTATGCAGATGTGCAATACATGCATGACCATCTGTGTAGAGGCCTGAGGTTGACAACCTATTGCTTTCTTCCTTACTTTTTAAGACACTACATCTAATGCTCACAGATTCAGCTGGGCTGACTGGACAGTGAGCTTCACTGATCTTCCTGTCTTCATCTCCCAACACTAGGATTACAGGTGCCTGGCTTTTATGTGCTGTTGGGAATCCGAACTCAAGCTTCAACCACTGAGCCACCTCCCCATCTCCTTGGAAAGGACCATGGTAATGTCCTTCCTGCCTCTGTTTGGTCCAGTTAATTCTCAGTAGGAATTCTCTGCCCTTCACATTTATCAAAGGGCTTTTTGAAAATTCTAAACTCCCAGGTAGGCTTCTTCACAAAGTCCTCCCAAGGAGAGGTTAAATGTTTCAAAGGCCTTTGAGATTCATTTTCTTGGCTTTTCCTGTCTGGCTTCTCTACTGTGCATACTGCAAGGACCCTCTTTGCTCTCTGTTCCCTTCTCTTCCTTCATTTAATTGGTTTGTTTCTCACAGTGTTTGCTCTGTGATCTGTGAGAAAGACAAGGTCTCCTGGACAATCAGGCACAGGATCTTGCTGCGGCAAGTCCCATAAAAATGTAGTTCCATGCCACTGTTAAAGTGAGTCAGTGTGATAGCTGAGTGTTCATGGATGTCCCACAGACCCTTGGTTGTGCAGTCTGACAGACTGCCTCTAATCTCAGAATGTGACATCACAGACATCACTGAATGCCCATGTGGGGATTGAATACCAGACGGGCATGTGGTTTATGATGCTGATCTTCATGTCAGTCAACCCTTTACCTAGAATGTGTCCTCACAGGGACAGAAGCCTCATCTTTTCTCTCCTTCATCACAGAGCAAGCCTAGAGCAGGGCTCTCAGAGTCGTCAGGGAACCTGTGATGGTACAGCAAGTTCCACCTCAGCTTTCCAAGAGGTGCCCCAGGCTGCCAGCTTTGAGTTACTTAGTGCACTGGTGGAGACAGATGATAAGCACACGAGGACACTGAAGTATGGTCAGGAGACGCTGGGGTTGGGGTAGAACAGGGGTTCGGGGTGTCTCATGAAAAGGGAAGAGACAATTTCCTGGAGCCAGCCATGAAAGCTCTTGACGCTTAGGTGTGGTTTGAAGGATAGGGATGACAGTGGCTCTTTGTAATCTTTGGAGAACTTACTCAGGGTCTCACATTCTTCCAGAGGCTCCACATGGACAGTCTCAGTTAATCCTTACAGCCCTTTGAATCAAGCGCTGCCCTTAGGACCCTTTTTCTGCAGGTGGAGAAACTGAGGCACAGAGAGTGAAGCTAAAGGATTTGCCCCAGTCGAGTAACTGGTGAATAGTAGCACTAGGAGGGAGAGCCCAGGAAGCCTGGGTTCAAATGTCACTGCCCACCCACCCAGGCAGGAGAAAGGGGCGCCTGAGTAAAGAGGACACTATTGCATTAGCATCCTCTGGATCCACAGTGAAGCTCACAGGACATTTGGTCATTTGCAGAACTGAATTCTGAGAGCATGACTGATGGGTTTGTTTCTACTAAAGCCAACAAAGTGAAATTATAGCAAGTTCTGGTTTGAGTAAAAATAAGATACTGAAACTTAATGTTAGAAATATTCACACATCCATTTTCTCAATATTTAAGTTAGCTCCTTAAAAACACAAAAAGTACTTATATTAAAACATGTATTTCCCTTTCCCTTTAGGCTCCAATGTGGCTCAGCACTGCCCTGTCACAGCCTATATTTATGTGAAATACTGATATTTTCTTTGCTCTGTGTTTTTTTTTATTTTGAGACATGGTCTCATGGTATAGCCCTCACTAGCCTGAAACTGGTTATGTAGACCAGGCTGTCCTTGTACTGACAGATATCTTCCTACCTCTGCTTTTCAAGTATCAGATAATTTAAAGGCATGTGTCCCCACACCTGGCCACTGTGAATTTGGGGGCATTAATTTTTTTTTATCTGTGTATATGTTCTTGTGTGTGATACACACATGTGCATCCAAGAATATGCTCACATGCATGCACATGCATCTGGAAGCCAAAGATCAGTGTCAGACATCTTCCTGAACTCATTTTATGTACATTGGTGTGAAGGTGTCAGATCCCCTGGAACTGGAATTACAGACAGTTGTGAGCTGCCATGTGGGTGCTGGGAATTGAATCTGGGTCTTCTGGAAGAGCAGCCAGTGCTCTTAACTTCTGAGCTGTCTCTCCAGTCCCAGACATCTTTCTTAATTGTCCTGCACCTTATTTTTCTGATACAGGGTCCCTCACTGAACCTGAGCTCCCTGATTGGGCTAGACTGGCTGGCCAGTAAGCCCCAGGAATTTCCTGGTCTCTGGTACTAGGATTACAGATAAACAGTGCTATTATCTTTTTATGTGGCCACTAGCAATCCAGTCTTGGGTGCCCACGTTTGCATGAGAAGCCCTTTCCTGACTGAGCCATCTTTCCAGCATCTGATATTGATTTTTAATATCATCGATTTAAAATACCATCGATTTTGTTACTGATATTTTTGATAACTGTGCCTTACTTGCTGTACTCTGCCAAGGCAAAGAAAGAGCCAAGAGAGACGATAATCCTCTGCCTGAGGAAATCTGAGCGTGGGGTTAGGGGGTGGAGGGGTGGGGGCGTGGGAGAGGAAAACGATGAGGTAGGGCATTAAAGTGCAGTCATGTCCTGATCACAGCATAATCTCTATACTATGATCAAGAGGTTAGTTTTATCCTTTGAACTGCGGGAAGCCACTGAAGTATTTCAATAAAGAAAATGAGAGCCCATCTTGTGTCTTAGAAAGATTGTCCTGGCTGTGGCCCATCACAGAGACTGATGCATTATATAGGAGGAGGAACAGACCTGACCTATGGTGGGGGCTGATAGGTGGAATCCTGGGGTCACTGGTAGGAGGTAATGCTAGGGCTCCAGGGCACAAGGAAACTGAGTCTGGAGAGACTCAGAAAACTACCTGGAGCCTAAAGGCTGTAGGATCCATCATCAAGGGAAGCTGGCTTTCCCTTACAAGTCAGAGGCTATGAAGGCAACTGAGGCTAGGTGTGTCAATCAAAGGCACAGAAAAGGATGTGTGCTTCTGCAGAGTACTGATGTGGGATATCACCTATCCCATCACCTACAGGTAATAGTTCAGAAAGAAGACAACACCTAAAATCAAAGTGTGTCCTTCTAAGTCATGTAGGACCCCAAAGAGGGCATGGTTAGGAAATAGAAAACATCAAGACAAATAGACAATAGACCAGACACTTTGCTTTCAATGGGAGCATCACCAACATCCAGTGACAAACTGTTCACCCCCAAGGCCCTCCAGGGATATAGGCTCCCTACACTTTGACCATGGTCTCACATGAAAACCCCACAAAGTAGAAGCTAGAGAAATGGCTCATGGGTTAAGAGCCCATACTGATCTTCCAGAGGCCTCAGGTATGATCTTCCAGCACCCGCAATGGAAGGCTCACAACTGCTCTGCTCTGTCCTCCCAAGTATCTGTACTCATGTGTACATACACATATGTATACACAGGTACACATAATTAAAGTAAAAAAAAAGTATCTTAAAAAAAAGCCTTACAAAGCACATCATGTCACCCAAACCAACTCAACATCACCGGCCATTTGGGGGCCTTCAGTGAATCTGTTCCATATGAGGCTCTGTCTTCCTCACAGTCAAACTGTACATTCAACATCCTTCTTGTCTATATCAGAAGACAGGGGCTTAGCTGCAAACATTCCTTCAAATTCTTACCAGAAACCCCCAGTCCAGGTCATTGTTGCAGTCTGTCAGTGACCAAGCCAGATCATACCATAGGGCTTACCAGAGAAAGACTTTAAAACAGCATTCATCAACTTTATTCATTATTGGCAAAACCTAGAAGCAACCCAAACATTCTTCAATGTGTATCAACAGATACACATTGCCCTGACTAGCAATAAAATAATACAGGCACATGTGGAGCAGGGGAGCCTGTCCAAAGCATTTGCTGAGGAAAAGAACTAGGTGTTAAGGGAATGTACTGTCAGATCCCGTGTGTGAGTTCAAGGGCAGGCATACATGGTGTCACGTTTCAGAGCAGGAGTTGTAGGTCATCTGGGAAGGACTACTGGGAAAGACTACAAGGGAAGTTTCTGGAGTGATGGAATTGTTCCCTGTATTGATTTGAGTGGTAGTCACACTGGTACACGCACATTAAAAATGCATCAACCTGTACTCTTAAGATTTGTGCTTTCTACCCGATATAAATTACACTTCAATTTAAAAATATATAAAAACAAATAATTTTAAGAGGAAGTGATTGATGTGTGTGTATGTGTGCATATAAATCTTTGTAATGGTGCTAATTCGCAAGGTCTGGCTGAAATCTGCCACGATTGCTCAACACTGCCCAAGAGAATTTTCTCCTGGGAATATGGACATTCTTCGTCCACTTCACCCAAAAGGGGACAAGAGTAACAGAACAATTAACTCTTCCATTTTAGTTAATATGGAGTTAGGTATAAATAACTGCAAGTGACCAGCGGCTATACTCTAGATATTGTGGTATATTTCAGATACCCCAGTGTCACATGAAGAAATGTAAACTCTCCATGTTCATGCAGGAGTGAGAAGATTGGGCAGGACCTCCAGGGACTTGCTTGGAGCCAGGGTGGATGTTTTGGGGCGGGCGGGGTTTTAGAAGTCTTCTCCTGTCCTCCAGCAATCTATTTCCTCTGAAGTGGCGTTTTCACGGCCTTTACTTTTTTCTCTTGATTAGTTCAGATTCTGCTGAAATGTCTGTGTGTCCTTGGTCCCTCGTTTACTTTTATGAATGAAATAATTGATGCTCTGACCAAGCATCGTGATGCTAGAATAAAAACCTAAAACCACAAGTGGTAGGAATCTTGCCATGCCTCAATGGGCTTACCATGCTCAGCTTAACCATTCAGGGAGATGATCAAGTATCAAAAGCCAGAGATGAGCGCTTGCACGGGCTGAGTGGAGGTTGACTTCAGAAGGAGGGACACAGATGTCATTCCTGTTGTTTTGGGCACAGGGGAAGAGGTGGTTGCTGTGATAGTAGAAGTTGATGATTTTCAATTACAGTATGTCTGATTAACCAGAAGACAACCAAAGAGGAAATTAAAGGGAACAGCACAGAGCCTGGGCTTCAGCCAGGCCTAGTGGTGCTGTCCTGTAATGCCAGCTACTCAGGAATCTGAGATGGGTTACACAGTTAGCTTAAATCCAGCCCAAGCTGCTCAGTAATGGCCTGAAATAATTAGCAAAAAGAGAGGTGGAAAAATAATTCAGCGGCAGAGCATGTATCTAGCATGTGTGAGGACATAGGTTCAATCCTCAGCACTGGAAGAGGAAGAAGGAAAGGGTCTGAGCCTTCCTCACTGACAAAAGAGGCTCTATGGTCCCTTCCCACACACTCAGGCCCCTGCCTTCCATTTTTAGTATTACAGAGACCTGCACATGTGTGGAGTAAATCATTTACATGAACTCAGAATTTGACTCAGGCAGATTCCACGGCTCCTGATCAGATAGGGGAACAGGTTTGATAGCATCAAGGGAAGATGCCCTGCCTAAAAGACTGCACAGCACAGGGTGCTATTAAAGTAGTTAATATGGCAGGCCACCAGCAGTCAGAGTACACACTGTCCTTAATAGCCCATCCAACCAAGCAAGTGCCAAAGCTCAGCCTTGACCACACACACACACACACACACACACACACACACACAAGTGTCAGTCACTTCCACCTTCTACCACTATGGCAAAATGATGAGAAATTAGCTTAAGAGAAGGCTTTTACACTGGGCTCATGGTTCCAAAGGTTAATGGTCATGTGGGCCTGCTGCTTCTGGGCCTGTGTATGATGAGGTAGAAAAATAAGGCCGGGATTAAGGGGTAGAGCAATGATAGCAATGGAAATGGGAGGGGCCAAGGCATGTCAATCAAAGGCACAAGCTCATCCACCCACTACCTCCAACTAAGCTTTCACTTTTTATAAGTCTAATCAAATGTTGAATTAAATCATTGGTTAACTCATTCATGATCTAACACTTTTCTGGAAATACCATCATTGACATACCCCCAGGTGTATTTAGCTGATGTCCTAGGTGTCTCTCAATGCAACTGAGTTAACAATCAATATTGTACATCACACGCAGCCTCTGTGGAGTGGACTGAGATTTTCTGGGCTGCACAGAATAACTTCTTGGCCAGGCAACTTTAGTTTGTGTTAAATGCTATTTGGTTCTGAATTCCTGTCTTGGAGGAGTTTCTAAGAAACCCTGAGGGGGTCTGGATTCCCTTCCAGCTACTGCTTTATAATAAGGCTTTCTACTTTTGATTACCTGACTACCCCCAACTATCAAGATGCCATAAGCCTTAATCTGAAAGTGGGCTAGTACAGCATTGTTATTATTTAAGTCCATGTTTCTCAACCTGTGGATCATGACTCCTTTGGCAAACTGCTACACCCAAAAAATTTACATTATAATCCATAAAAGTAGCAAAATTACAGTTATGAAGTAACAACAAAAATGATTTTATGGTTGGGGGGGTCACTACAACATGAGGAACTGTATTAAAGGGTCACAGCATTAGGAAGGTTGAGAACCACTGCTCTAACTAGAGGCTCATTGCCCAGCTGGAAATGCAAGAACATGTTGGAGATTTAGAAACAGAATTTTTAATGATCAGTAGGTTCCTAGAGCATGGGCCACTCAGGGTGTACTGGGTAAAGCTCTGAGTGAACATTTTCTTACATCAGTAATTGCATTCAGTAACTGAAAACAGAAACACTTTGTTTCACCTTCATGTACAAGAAACCCTAGGATAGACAGTAGGAGTCAAAATAATAGTTTTTCTGTACCGTCGTCCTTAGACTATGGATCTCATCCTCAAGGGCTCCTCATGGCCCAAGATGACTGTTGAAGCTGCGTTGCAGACTGAAAGCAAGCAGGAGGGAAGGAGAGGAAAGCCACCCTGTTAAGGTGTGCTTTCTTGGTTGTTTTGTTTTGTTTTGTTTTGTTTTTTATAAACAATGGTCTGCTTCCAACCTATCAGCTAAGAAGAGGAGCTGAAACACTTAGCCCTTTAGTTAGAATTATTAGCACTTGTCTATCCCTTTAGTGTTCCGCCACCACACAGAATACTGCTGTTCTTCGGAGGACAAAGGAGGCATGAGTAGTGGGGAGGTGAGCGACATTGCTGCTTTTGCTCCATAGAAGAAATTCCTTTGCTTTCTCTAGGCCTAGCTCAACAGAGTAATAGGAGCCATGCCCTCACCAGCTAAGGCCTTCTGGAAGAATCACCAACCCTCCTTTGAGCAGGCAAGGCTCCTGGGGAGGGTGGGAAGCTTGCTGGATGGCTTGTAGCCTGAATCTTTTCCTCTTCTCTCCCTGGGTGTCAGAAGGTGATGAGAGAGCATGGACACTTGAGCTCTCCATCAGAGTCCATCTATAGGAGGAAGAGGACCTGCTACTCTGCAACACTTTAAAATAAGACAATCAGCCTTGAATGCAACCAAGAAGTCTTCTGGGGGCACTCGACATGGGGTGGAGGAGAGGGACCAGACAAACAACCCATGTGGCTGGGGAGAGTGGTTACTTTTTCCGTCCCTGCTAATGTCTTGTAGGACTTTGAAAATCTAGGTAATGAAAATGATGGTGGACAGAGGAGAGCATTAGAAATCCCTTTTAAAGAGACTAGACCCAGGGATTTAGGCTGGATTTCTGTCTAAAAGAAACTACCCCACAGGAAACTTGCATTGAAAGTCAAGTCAGAATGTAAGAAAAGGAAGGAGGCATCTTCCCAGTTCAGGTGTTCAAAAGTCTGGAGGATGTAAGCATGAGATGGATTGCCTGAAGAGATGGGTAGCATCTTTGAGGTCTAGACCTAAAGTGGTCCAGCTTCTCACCATCCCCAGGGCTTAGGCAGTTCCCAGAAGCCTGTGGGCTCCTGAACAACTGTCTTGGCCTTACCTGCTCAAAAGAGGCATGGAGATTGTTCCATAGGCCCTTACCCATAGTGGATGGGGCCCCCTTTTATTATCAGTCATTAATTTTAAAAAAATGACCCATGGAGTTGCCTAGAGGCCAATCTGATGGAGGCAGTTTCTTGACTGAGGTTCTCTCTTCTTAGGTGACTCTAGTTTGTGTCAAGTTGACAAAAACTAACCAGCACAGTGAGCAAATGAATAATTAAAGGGAGCATGCACAGCTGAACTTGGCCTCGAGGGGATGTTCTTTGAGCAGAGAACACTGCTCTACAACATGGACTTCTTTGGGGTCTACCTAGGACTATGTCTCAAAGGGACTAAAGTGACTTGTAAAGTATGTTTATGTGGTGAAATGAATGATCCAAGTGTCAATAATTTAGAAACAAGCCTGTAATGTGAGCAATCAGAAGTGAGGAAAAATCAATACACTCCTTCTCCTGGTGTAGAAATGGAAAACAAGCTTCATTTTACTCCAGCCCTGGGCAATAGAGAGCAAAGTAATGGTTCCTGTCAAGGCCTCCTGTGCTACCTCTGTGCCCAGAGCTTATATCAGGAAGGGGCTGGGGAGATGGAGCAGACAGGTTCTGACCTCAACCCATTAGCCTCCAAATGAATTCTGGGTACAGACTTGCATGTGTGCAAGCATACACAAGATGTAGAGGTATGGAGCTGTTCTAGAACGCCTTGTGCATGCATAGCCATGGCTGCAGATTCATAAACACAAATCAATACAAATATGTATATGTCTACTCAAATGCCAGAAACGTGTGTGTGTGTGTGTGTGTGTGTGTGTGTGTGTGTGTGTGTGTGTGTGTGTGTTTGTGTACATGTTAAGTTCTGGAGGTTAGAACTACACTAGCAGGCTGAAATCCAAACCCAGGCAGGGGTCTCTAGAGAAGTCTGTTCCTTCACCTTCACTAGCTTCTTATCTGCATATACTCCTCAGATCATGCCCCTTCCTCCATCTGCAGTGCTAGCACCACCACAATTATGTCGTTCTGACCCTGACTGACCTTCCCCCGCCTTCTCTTTATGAGGGTGTTTGTGATTAGACGGGACCCATGCAGATATCTCATGTGGAGGTGAGCTGTTCAGCAACCTTCATTCCCCCTTGCCATCTCCAGGCATAGGATGTGGACATCTTTGGGGTCCTGTCCACCTGCCCTACCTTACTCTCACACTTTGGCAGTCGAGGACAGAGGGTGATCTCAGCACAGGAGGTGGGGTAGTTTTCTGGGATGAAGTATGTATGCATTGTGGAGTCAGATCTATGGCCGTATCTCAACTCTGAATCTGGCTCACTCAGAGTTGTGTGACCTTGGTTGGGTTTCAAAAGCCCTGTCAGCCTTAGTTTCTCCATCACTGAAGTGGAAGTGGCAGCGTCTGTATTCTGAGACTACTCTAAGGGTCCGGTGAGATGAAGCACGGTTAATGACCAGCAGAGCAGCGCTCAGCTAGCTGTCACTGCACAACAACCCACAAAATATTACAGGCAAAGCCCCAGTCTCACCCCCAAGGCTACACAGAGGCCACGGCTCTGGTGTGATGAGAAAATGTTTTCTTTGTTCACTCTACAATTTCAGAGTCATGTGTCTACAGTCCCTTGGAATTCTGCTTGCAAACTGGCCAATTCCTGCTCAAGCCCATCTCCTTCAAATGTGATTAGCAGCAGCCAGCTCCCACTTTCAACATCCTGCCTCACAATCCCCTCATCTAACTTGACAAATGCCTCAGGCACATTTTTTTTACCTTCTGGGTTATTACAAGTGACAGTCTACCAAATGTTTTGCCATTGCATAATGTGTCATTTTGCCAGGCTTCAGTGAGACTTTCTTCACTACCTGCCAGCCACTCTCAAAGTTACTGCCACATATTTCAGGGTTTGTTATGGAGGCTCTCCACTTCAGATACCAAGGACTGTATCAGCTAGCTATTGCTGTGTAACAACCAAAGCTCTCTGCATCATACAACATGCACTTGTTTCTCACCTATTTCCCTGTGATTTGCAGATCAAAGGGAAAGAATAAGTGATAAAAATAATTAAATCTAACACATGTGGTGAGGATATGGTGAATGTCAGCCATCATCGGCTGTCATGCCACCTCCTCACACCATGATGTTTAATGCCAGATACACAAAATTGTCTTCCCACCTCAACTCCCCCCTCATTTTCCTGTGAGCATCCCAAAATTTCAACCTTGAGAAGCAACTGGTAATCCTCCTTCCTTTTCCAGATCAGTGGGGCTTGTACTGTGTCCCATGAACACTGATTTTGCACAGATCTAAGGGCCTATTTTATCTGTGCCCCTCATGTGACTGGATAGCACAGTGATGGATAGTACATGTGACAAGCACTGATTGTCCAATGCTAATAAGCTTGGGGCTGGCTGCACAGTGGATAAGAGTGGGCTTTGAAATAAAACCTTATCAGGTTTGCCTGTACCTTGATAACTTGGTGTGTGTGTGTGTGTGTGTGTGTGTGTGTGTGTGTGTGTGTGTGTGTGTGTGTGTGTGTTACCAAATAAGCACTAATAAGATAATGGATTATCCTCAGTTTCTTCAACTCTAAAATGGACAATCTATCTATCCCCAAATACTTTGAAGATGACTTAAAATACATGGTTGAGCCTTTGGCGAGTGATTCTAAGCCCTCACATACTTATCATGGGAGCTTTCTAAAGCCCTCATGAGAGTCTCCATAGACAGCCAGCCCCTTCGCCTCTTATAACCCTTCCTGTTGGCACAATACTGAACCAAGAGTCTCAGCTTCAAGCCCTGGCTCCCTGAACTCATGAACTCTGAGAACCTGGACACAGGTCTTAATTCTCTGGACTGAAGTTTTTCACATACAGAGAAAAGTATAAAACCAACACCAACTGCATCAGCACTGTTAGGAAAACTGCATGAGATGAAGGTGCAAAGCCCCAGGACCTGACCCTGGGGGCGGGTATTGTCACTCTGCCAGATCTACAGGTAGGAAGGCCAGAATAGGCCATGTACCAGAGTCCACAGTAGCAAGACACCTCTCCATCCAGGTTCACTCTGCCCAACACAGAGGTGACATCAGCATTCTTGTTTCAACAGTTTCCTCCTCTATCTTGGTCACCATCTAGCTTCAGACAAATACCACTTTCTTCAGACCTGAAAGTCAGAAGACAATGAGTCTAAAGTCAAGCCTCCTTAGGGAAGCTGCTGAACTTCTTCAAGCCTGTTTCCTCACCTGCAAACCCAAGAATTAAATGAAACAATGCTTGTTTAGTCCTAAGCCTGGCACTGCTCAGGTGTTAAGTTGACTCTTCTTTCCAGGCTGAGTGCAAACTTCCAGTTCCTGTGGTCTTCTGTCTTCTTGTCTCATGAAATTATGCCTTCTCATCCCCAAATTTAATCCCAGGGAGTAATATAGCAGGACACAGAAAGGTATATAAGGCATGAGGAAACAGGAATTTTCCTCTTTAGGCTGAGGATATCATAGAGGTAAGAACTTGTGGCTGGCTTGCTCTGCTTCTCTGATCTTTCAGCTTTCACCCCAATATCTGGCTCTGGGTTTTCTATTAATAAGACCGTTTAGCAATTTGTGTTACAGAACATTCCTTCCATTTTTGTCCTATGGTCAAAACTTGCTTTCTCCCAACATCAGCTCTCTTTTGGGAGGGCACATTTATGGATCCTATTCCCCCCACCCTTTTTTCATGTATGCTCAGTGAGTTATCTTACCCCACCTGATGCTGATCTTGCTCTAAAATGGGGACAGTGATAAATGTGAATCAGGAAAATAGGAAGATACTTGAAAAGCATTTGTGTACTGGACCTGTCCTCTTTTATAGCTCTTGGAACCCTGAGTTAATTTCATGACTGAGCCCAGGCTAACCTACTAGAAAATGACAATCATGAGGAGAAGCTATTAGCCATCCAAGCCACTCAGCACGGGCTGTCATGAACCACTGGACTCCCACCAACCCATCTACTAGTAGCCCATAGATGCAGGAGAGATCCAAGTTCAACAGAAGAACCATTTGTCGAGCACAGCACAGACTCCTGACCCAGAAAATTCTAAGTAAATAAATTATAGTTTTGGCCCCTGAGTTTTTAGGTATTTTGTTACACAGCATAAGCTAACTACTAAGTCTGCTCCCACTGGCTAGTACTCAGGCAAGTTAGAAGTCTAATTAGTTCCAAAAGGGCAATTCCAGTCTCTTGACCACAGGCTCGCTCATGGGCTGGACTAAACTCATCTATGTAGACTCTCCTGACCACATATTTGTTTGAAAAAGGATATGTGGCACAATTCAAGCCAAGGAAACACAGAGGTTCTCTGGGAGAATCAGAGAAGGAAGCTTTTTGGTAATTATTAAAAACCTTCTAGAAGGTTTCTTCTTTCTCTCTGTTTTCCATATGAAGAGGTACCTGGAAACTAAAGCCTTATCTTGGTTTCATAAAAGCAGTAGTCTGAAGACAGAGAAAGGGTGGAGAGGAACCTTCAAAAATACACTAGAGCCCCTGGGTTGCGCTGGCCCTGGCATCATTTCACACGTGGACTTCCCAGCAGGTAAGCCTGTGAATTCCCAGTGTGAGTCAGCCTGTCTCCTGTCCTCAGCCACAGTCATCCCAACTGCTGTTCGATTTCTCATAAATGGAAAATAACTCTTTTCTAAATGTCTATTCTTCACCACTCTATGAGCTCTTCTCCCTGACCTCATGGCATGTGGTGATCAAGGAGTAATAACCTCGATGCCTCTGAGCAACAGGCCTCCTCCTTGGAGGTTTAAAACTAAATGGTGTCCCAAGGAACCATCCTCTTTAGTAATTAAAGCTGTGGGAAATAAGACTCACAGCTGCCATGTGACCTGCACAGGAAGAAAGTGGTCGCCGTGGAAACAGCAAATGAAACAAACATGAGGGATGGGGAGAAAGGAAGGGTGGGAGAGAGGGACAGGACGAGGAAGGGAAGGGGAAGGGAAGGAGGGAGTGAGTTGTTGGCATTAAAATTTTGGTTCTGTGACAAACAGGGAACCTGCATAGGACCAACCTAGGAGCTCTGGATAGATGTGAAAACTGTGTAGCTTGGTCTATATGTGGGACTCCTGGCAATGGGAGCAGGGGCTGTCCCTGGTGCTTTGACTGGCTCTTGGAAACCCATTCCTCATGCTGGATTTCCTTGTCGAGACTGAATACAGGGGGAGGTGCCTGGTCTTATGGCAGTTTGATATGCAATGCTTTGCTGAAGCCCATGGGAGGCCTGCCTGTTTCTGAGTGATTACAGAGGAGGGGGTTGATTGAGGGGTGCATGTGGGAGGTTGGGGGAGGGAGTAGAGGAGAGGAGGGTGGAGGAGGCTTCAGTTGGAATGTGAAATAAATAAAGTAAATTTTTAAAGATTAAAAAAAAAAGAAAATCTTGGTTCTGATTGTATTTAGACCCAGCTGTGTGCCTGTCCCCACTCAGCTTATCTAATCCACCCTTTCTAGAACACTGGAAGACAATGCATTGCCTCTTTGGCTTAATCCTGTTTGGTGCTGCTTTCTGTCACTTAGGGTCTAAGGGCTCCTTAATGTATGCCTACACCTATCTCCTGAGATGGTTTCTTTTTTTGAGGGGGGAGGGTTGCTCTGTAGACCAGGCTGGCCTCAAACTCACAGAGCTCCACCTGCTTCTGCCTCCTGAGTGCTGGCATTAAAGGCGTGTGACAGCACCGCCCGGCTTCTTAATGACTTATTCGATGCTAAGACATTGAATTCTAGCTCCCTGCCTTACAGTTCAACTCTCCTGACATTCCACTCCCTGACACGTTCTCTAAGATCCAGGGTCCTACCATTATCCTGAACTCCACGTCCCATGCCTCAGACATGGCTGTAACATAGGCACACTGGACTAGGTTTAGAATCAGAAGACCTGAGCCTACCTTTAAGCTCAAAGGATGATCTGAGCTTGGAAATCAACCCTACTTGTTTTATCCGGCCCGACATCCCAGCTCCTGTTTCACTGATCTCCCTCAAACTCTGTCACACCCACGTGCCACACCTTGGGATCTCTTGAACTCACTCACTATATTCTCACCCACTGTGGTCAAGGTCCTTACTGTTTATCCCATTTCCAATTCTCAGACCATTGAGCTTTGTTGGAAATTAAATAGTCATGAGCCAGCACTTCTTACCCATTAGTTCCATGGACTTATATTGAGCAGCAAGATACATTGATGGATTAGATATTAATCAAAACCCAGCCCTGTTTTTGCCAAGCTTTCTATCTTATGAGTGAATATATTTAAAAATGTATAATATCTTCATGGCATAAGTAATACTATAATTAAGAGTAATGTGCATAGATGTAGTGCTGTTGGTAGAGTGCCTGCCTAGCACTCTCATAAGCTTTGAATACAATCCCTAGCACCACATTACTAGACATGGTAGCACACTTATAATTTTAGCACTTGAGAAGTAGAGGCAGGAGAATCAGAAGTTTGAGGCCAGCCTCATCTACATAGCAAGTTTGGGCTAGCATGGGCTACATGACAATAAGCCAACCAATACAATAGCCTAGTGTAGTATCACCTGCTAAGAAAAGTGCCTTAAAAGTTGCTGGTTCCTGAGTTTAGTCCTGTAAACTAATCATTTAAAGGGCCTGGTGATGTTTCTCAGTAGTAGTGTACTTGCCTAGCATCACAAGGCCTTGAGTTCAATTCTGGAACCACAGAAAAGGAAGAAATGAGTTTGAAGCAAAGGATATTCTGAGGTAAATGCAGAATGCTTGTTCATAATCCAGCAAACACAATGGAGAGCCCAAGTGGAATGCATGATTACAACCACAGAGGATTCAATGAACAAAAGTCCATGTTCCTAAGTCTTATAAGGCAAGCTTCCAAGCTTCCCTGAAGCTGGGAATATGGAAAGCCAGAGCACACGCAGAGGCCCATGCAACACTTCCCTCACTGATGACTCCTCTTCCCTATCACTCCATCCAGTTAAGCCATTGATTCATACAGAAGCCTATTAGTAACTCTTTAAATTTATCCATATGCCCTGGCATCTTGTTCATTTTTGGTAAACCTGCCAACCTACTAAAAACCTTTCAGATACTGAATAACCATTCGGTTCTCACTGTAACTCCCAGGTCTGTGTCACCCACAAAGTCAATAAGGCGTCAGCCTCTGGAATCTTCATCCAAGCCATTTACAGAAGCATATTCACATACTATGCTGGAAATTAAGGATTATAAGCCAGGCATATTGCATTGGCCAGGCAGATGTTCCCCCACTGAAACAGTCAATCCCTCATCCAATAAGTGTTACTATTCTCTCATTGCTATGGCAAAATGTCTGAAACAAGCAACTTAAGGAAGGAACAATTTATTTTGGATCAGTTTGTAGGTACAGCCCATCATGTTGGGAGGCGTCGTGGGCAGAAGCACGAAGCAGCTGGTCACACTGTGTCCATAGTAAGGAACCAGAAAGAGAAGAACACTGATGTTTGGCTTCCTTCATTTTAATAAGTCTGGAACCCCAGCCCACGGGATGATGCCACAATATCACTTCAATTAGCTGATATAGAAACTCCCTCACAGATACACTCAATAGTCTCCCAGATAATTATAGGTCCTCTCAAATTAACAATTAATATCAGCCATTATAAGTCCATCCCTTGTCCACTTGATACCTAAACATCACTTGTAAACCATACCTCATAATCATCTCATAATGCAAAAATGTAACCTCAAGTATTTGTCTAGTCTTTAGAAGTTGCAAGACTTTTTAAAAGTTTGAGACTTGGGCAATATTTTAACTATGAGCCCATATAACATAAAATAGTTATACACTTCCAGTGGAAGTGGAACAGAGTAAACTCTTATTCCAAAAGGAAGGAGGGCATATTTAGGAAGGCTCAGACCAAAGCAAGATGAGCTCTAACAGAAAGAACACCGAATCTGGCAGTTCCATGCTGGTCATCAGGGACTTTCAATGGAATCATGTGGACTTCAAAAGGGCATAAGCTACCCTGCCTGTCCAGCTCTGCTGCCTACATCTTTCCTTGGCAGGATATATTCATAGATAGAAACCACTGGCACATCCAACATCCTGGTGTCACCACCACAGCTTAGGTGTGGCCTTCACAGATTCACACAGTGGCTCCTCAGAGCCCGCTTTCAGGAACTCTTACCCCACCACTTATTGTTTGGCTCCAAGTTCTCTGGAACCTTGAAGTCAGATTCCACAGTCCCTACTTTCCAAAACCACAGCCACATGGATGATGCCCTCAAGTTCTGCTACAAGATGCAGATGTTACCTGGACCCCTTGGACCAAAGCTGCAGTAGCCTGTGTGAGCCTAGGTAGTTGCTCTAGGATAGGAATTCCTTCAGCAGCTTCTTGTGTTTTTTTTTTCTCTCTTTTCTTTGCATCTTCATAGAATGGAGCATTCCATAAGTGGGGTCTTGCCCCCAGGACACCCTTTCTGTTCCCCTGATATGAGCAGCATCAGGTCTCTCTTTAATATCAGGAATCTCTCCAACAATTACAGATGTTTATGGACCTGCTTTACATTTAACTTTAAACTCACTCTCTTTATCTTGTCTTTTACTTTGTACATTTTCATGTCTTTCTGTTTCATTGTTGATCTCTCTCACTGTAGAGATCAGTGGACAGTAGTCATTCCACAGCCTGAATGCTGACCTGTCTTGACATTTCCTCCACCAAACAAGTAGTCCATAACTTTTCAATTCAGCCTCACTGGGTTTATCAGGCCATGAGCGGAATGCAGTGAGATTCTTTGCTAGAATATGGTATGAATTGGGGAGATAGCTCATTTGATCAAGTGCTTGTCACACATGCTTCAGAGACTGAGTTCAATTCCTAGAATTCTCATTTAAAAAATGAAAGCTGGGGGCTGGGTGTGGTAGCACACGCCTTTAATCCCAGCGCTCAGGAGGCAGAGGCAGGCAGATCTCTGTGAGTTCAAGGCCAGCCTGATCTACAAAGCAAGTCCCAAGACAGTTAGGGCTTTTACACAGAGAAACCTTGTCTTGAACTCCCCCCCTCCAAAAAATGAAAGCTGGAAATAGTGGTGTGAGTTTGTCATCCCAGCATTGGAGAAGCAGAAAGAGATGGGTGTCTGCAGTTCATCCATCAGGGAGTCTGGCCTACTCGGTGAGCTCCAAGGCAATGAGAAACCTTATATAAAATAATAAAATAAAATAGTAGATGGTTCCTGGGGAACAACTTCCAAAATTGACCTCTGACTTACAGGTACATACATCCTGACCCACATGTGTGTATGTACACACACACAAATACATACAGAGAGAGAGAGAGACAGAGACAGAGACAGAGACAGAGATACAGAGAGAGGAGAGAGAGACAGACAGACCAAGAGAGACAGAGTCAGAGAGAAGAATGTAATAGGAATGGCCTCTATCCCATTTCTTTGTATCACTCTGAAACCTCATGAATCTCCACTGTCCACACTTCTCCTAGAATTCTGGTCTTCCAAACTCCCAGGGTAATGGTCCATCAAATTCTGCTTACAGCATTCTAGGACTTTTTAAGCCTAAAGTTTCAAACTTTTCCACATCTCTCTAGCAAACCAGTCCCCAAGGGCTAAGAACCATATGGTCAGATTTATTGCAAAATCAAACCCCACTCTCAATATCTATTTTCTATATTAGTTACTTTTCTCATTGCCAAGGCAAAATACATGACAAAAATGATTTAAGGAAGGAAGAGTTGATTTGGCTCACAGTTAAAGGATGCAGTCCATCACTAGGGGAGTTGGCAGCAAGAGTGTATGGCAGCTGGTCACACTGCACCTACAGTCAGGAAGGAAGCAGGGAACCATGAACCCTGATACTCAGCTTTCATCTTCTTCATATTCATTCATGGGACCAACTCACTGAATGTTGCCACCCACATTTAAGGTAGGTCTTCCCACCTCAATTAGCCCAGTCTAGAACCACCCTCAGTGAACATGCGAAAAGGTTTGTCTCATGGACGGTTCTACATCCTGTGAAGCTGACAATCAGTATTAGCTATCACACTCAATAACTTGAACTATTTCTGATTGCTTGACTTTTTTTTTTTTTTGCAAGATAGGCAGGCCTAGTTAGCCCTTGAAGATGTCTGAAGGATCTCCAAATACTGGCATGTGACTGCAGCTTGTGGCATAAGGAGAATGGAAGGGTGAGAAAGTACCAAATGATGAGTGGTCCCTTAAAGTCACATCAAGTCCCCTCTTAACTTCAAAGACATATTAAGAAGCCATCTATTTTGTCATGGAGCTGAATGAAACCGAGTTTCCATGCAGCATCCCTTCTTGATAAATAATTCAAACCCATGTCTTCATGGATCCACATACATCTTCCAATTCAAGGGGCTCTGATTTATGGACACTTAGCTTTTGAACACAATAGCCTCTGATTCTATTTTGTTACAAGGGAAAAAAAGACAGGAGTGCTCAGGATTTACTACGCTGATAGGCACATGCAGAAATGAAAGCAAGGAGTTATGGGCTATTTGAAATAAATGTACAGGGGCGTTAATGCAGTGTGAGGAGGAACTGGCTTGTTGCCTGCATCCTGTGCTCTCCATCCTCAGGGGCAAAGAGGAACAAGAATACTTTCTGTTACCCCAGATGCCTCCCCATCTCCACACATCCCTCTTTGCATTGAAGATGGGAGAATTGCCTAAAATTCTGCAGAAAGTGTGGCAGAGATGAGCCCCTTGGAGATCTGCATCTCGGGCTAGAAAAGCTGCCATGCTTTAAGGCCTCAACTTCTTCAGATCCAACATAGAGATAGACTGCTACATGATGGAGCATGGCTGACCACATGGGTCAGACACTGAGGTCTGGGTGGTATGAGTTTTGCTTCTAAATTCTGGCACTTACCATCTGCCTGGCTATAGGCAAACCCCTTAATCTCAGTTTTCTCATCTCTAAAAATGGAGTGAAATTTTGTGAGTATCATAAGATCAGCAGGTGCTTGAATTGTGCTCCCACACACCCATTTGAGTTAAAAATTGTGTCATTCAAACAGATGATGATTCCTTTCTCATCTTTATCTTTGAATGTTTCTGTCTTTGATTTTTAGCATGAAGTAGGGACCTAACTTACTTTTGTAAGACTGCCTTAATTATGGACAAACTTACTTGGACATTTCTTTAATCTAATAGGTACAAATTAGTAAATCCAGTGTTGGGTAGGGTTGAGGAAACAGTCTTCCTTATTTATGTCATTAGTGAGACTATTGGCACCATATTTTGGTAAAATTTTGTAAATATATAATAAAATTTTATGCATATATTCTAAAATCTTTTAACCTTTCTTTAGAACTTTGTCCTACTTATAAAATTATATAAAGCACAAGGTGTAATACTGTTTGTGATCTTTTTATATAAAATTTTAATCTAATTTTACTTTTTATGGGTATGAATGTTTTGTCTGCCTGTACATATGTGCACCACTTGGTTGCATGGTGCCCTTGGAGGGCATGAGAGGGCATCAGATCCCCTGGAACTGGAGTTACAGATGGCTGTGAGGTGCTATGTGGGTGCTGGGAATTGAACACGGGTCCTCTGGAGGGCAATCCAGTGCTCTTGACAACTGAGCCATCCCTCCATCCACTTGCAATTGTTTTTAATGGTGTATTGGGATTTTGTTTGTTTTTTGGGAAAGAATTTAAAGTTGGGTGGGTAGGGAGGGGGAAAGGATTTGGAAGGACTTGGGGGAGGGGAAGAATATGTTCAAAATATATTAAAATTTAACAATTGTTTAAGTGGCTGGAGAAGTGGCTCAGCGGTTAAAAGCACTGGCTGCTCTTGCAGAGGACCTGGGTTGAGTACCAGCACCCACATGTTAGCTCACAACTGTCTGTAATTCCAGCTCCAGAGATAGGTGCCCTCTTCCAGCCTGTGTGGGAATCATACACATAAATCAAAATAGTTTTTAAAAAAAAGAGGGCCTGGAGAGATACCCCAGTAGTTAAGAGCATTGGCTGCTCTTTCAGAGGAGCTGGTTCAATTCTCAGCAACCAAATGGCAGCTCACAACTGTCTATAACTCCAGTTCCAGGGGATCTGATACCTTCACACCAATGCACATAAGACAAAGTTAAATAAATTATTTAAAAAAGAAAGAAAAGTTGTTTTAAGCAATAAAACATACAATTAATAATTAGAAGTGGAAATAATTTAAATATCTGCATCAGAATGAGTAACTTGTGGTCTATCCTACCAACACAATCCTACACTTCTGTTTAAGAAGCACCATATGTACAGACTTGGAAAGGAAATGTCAACATATTGTAAAGTAAAAAGGAGGCTCTGGCACAGCGTGGAGAGTGTTAATATACATTTTAGGTTTGTATACCATACATAATAAAAAAAGCTAATGGTTTATCAAATGCTTATTCCTTTCCAGACACATATCTAAATATTTAATCCGAGCAGCAAACTGGTTAGATAAAGAATCTTATATTCCATTTTGCAGATGAGGAAACTGAGGCCCCAGTAAGTGAAGCAATAGTTCCCAGGTTGTGGCATCAGTAAGCCACAGAATGGGGCCTGGGAAAGTTGGGCCCCAAGCCTGCTGCTCTAGTCGCACTGAACACAACTGAAGCTGAGAACGAGGGCTCAGACTCGGAGGTGGGAGCCCTTTCCCTGCCTACTTTATCTACCTCTGTGTTGTTGGGTTTGTTACAATGAGCATGTAATTGAAAAATAAAACTTTTATCAGAGCACCCAACCATGTGGAATTGTTGCCTGGGATGAGAGCCAAGAGTGGGTGGGGGAGCCACGGATGCTTCTCAGCTGGGCTGAGCTCAAACCTGACTGCATGTGGATCCCCCGACGACACACCTTCCTTGCTGGCAGGAGAGCTGTGTAGCAAAAGGCATGCAATACTCCGACTTCAGTCCTGCCTCCGCCGTCTACCAGCTGAGTGGCCTTGCAAGCCCCTGAACTTCTCTGGGCCTCCCTTTTGCACCTTGAGGACTTACTGTGAGGACTCAGAGAATGTCCTACCCGGAGTGAGTGGCCAGGAAGAATAGAAGTTTTATAGCCACCCAGTCCCATTCCTTCTGCAGCAGGGGCTCCTGGGGACCTGGCGTCCCTTGAATTCCAAGGAAGCCTTTCAGTTGACATTATCAGTGAAGGATTTATTGACGGGAGGTGTCCACATCCAATTCTCAAAACTCAACTCAACTCAGAGACAGAAGGTGCCCATAACAGTGTAAACCCAGAAATCCAATATATCCTCCAACTTCAAGCTTTCTCTCCCTCTGGGATATTATTGTGAATCCCTCTGTGCCTCAGTTTTCTCATCTCTAAAATGGGAAAAAGTAAGGGGATATCATCAGGGTCAGCAGGTACTTGAATTGAACTCCCACATACCCATTCGAGTTAAAACTGTGCTATTGGACTTTGATTCTTTGGCCGTCTTTGTCTCTAGATGTTTGTCTTTTTTATTTTGTGTGTGCACATCTTTAGTGTGAAGTAGGGACCCAACTTATTTGGCATGAACATCATAATTATGGACAAACTTAGTTGGCTTTTTTTAAAAAAAAAACACCAACAGGTATAATAAAATGAGTGAATCCAATATTGGATAAGGTTGAATAAACAGGCTTCCTTTTTTATCATCAATGAGAATATGATTGACACTATATTTTGGAAAAAAATTAGTGAATCTATAATCAAATATAGTGTAAATATCCTAAAAACATCAAAAACTGCTGGGCGGTGGTGGCGCACGCCTTTAATCCCAGCACTTGGGAGGCAGAGCCAGGCGGATCTCTGTGAGTTCGAGGCCAGCCTGGGCTACCAAGTGAGTTCCAGGAAAGGTGCAAAGCTACACAGAGAAACCCTGTCTTGAAAAACCAAAAAAAAAAAAAAACAAAAAAAAAAAATCAAAAACTTTCATTAGAACTCTGTCGTAAAATTACATAAAGCACAGGTACAATACTGATGGTTTGTCAAATGCTTATTTTTTGCAAGACACATACAAAAGATGGGCACGGCAGCATGCACCTGCAATCCCAGTCCTGGGGAAGCAGAAACAGAGGGATTCTGACAACTCCTCACTCAGCTAGTGAGAACAATGAGTTCCAGATTCAGTAAGAGAGACCCTGCCTCAAAAGTAAGATGGAGAACAACAAAGGAAGGCCCCTGTAGTCAGTCTCTGACCTTCACACACTCACAAGTGAGCACCCCTCATGCACACACACACACACACACACACACACACACACACACACACACGTCCACATGTGCATGCATCACACACACACACACACACACATGCAAAACACATGTGCACAATTAAAACCAAAGCCATGACACTGAGTTCTTGTCCTTAGAAACCCAGGCTTAAGATTGTAGGCATAGCTCTATAGAATTCTTTCCCAGCATAATTCAAAGTCTGAGGTTCAATTCCTAGCACCCCAAAGGAAAAAATAACGTAGACTGAAGGTACATCAGGGCAGAGAAGTCTGAGAAGAGCATGTTTGACATCTTGGAAGTCTGTCCTTCAACTTTTAAGTGACTTTAACACTAGTGCCTTTGGCAGCACCAAACATTACCTGGATGGATGGGATTGCCTTGACTACCAGTTGGATTACTCTCTACACCCCTAGTTCCAGTAACTGGGTACAGGTCTGAGAGCAAGAGCACTCTCCATTCTGAAGAGCTTGCAGAGTCTGCATGTGGCTGTGCAATCTCCCAGGCAGCTTCGTTTATCACTATTGTGCGTTCCTCCAGATCCTCAGTTTAATGACACCCTTTCTGAAGCAGCAGCGGCGGTGATGGTGCCAAACAGCACTCGCGTTTCCAGGAAAGCAGCCAGACTCATTAAGTTAATAAAGGAATTTAGCTGTATGGAGATGCCTTCTTCCCATACATTCCCGCAAAATGCTCTCTCTCACAACTCAGCAGCAGCCATTAAACCTCTGCCTCCACCTGCAAGGCTCTCCTCCCACAGAGTCACACTGGGTCAGGCTGCAGTGGACTGCAGAGGACAGAGCGCTCCACACGTGAGCCTGGAAGTCGTATCTCAGAGTCTGGCCGGCTGACTTTTCTGTTCTTCTGTCTCCAGTGCAGCCCCCTCAAAGCCCCTCTCTCTGGGACAGAGTGAAATTCATGAGAGCCCCAAGGATCTTGGCTTTGGATGTGTTGGTCCCCTTCTATCTATCTTACTGTGCAGCTTGATTGTGTGAGATGGCAGGTGCAGGTGCCAAGAGAAATGTCACCATAACTCCCATCTCACCTCAGCTTTACTCGTATATGATCATATTTACCCATTGCAGCCAGGAAAATCTTTCTTAATCGTAATTACGATTGAATTGCACTTCTACCGCACTGTGATACCACCTCCCCACTTTAGACTTCCAGTCTCCCATGATGCTTTTCAGGACATCGTCTTCTCCCACTTACCCCTCCACCTCCCCTGGACTCATCATCACCTCACAACAGCACTCCAAGACAGTCTTCTTGCCCCTCTCACTTCAGGCTTTTGAGGGTTCCCTCCAGATGTCTGTGCTACCTTCTCTCCACTACCTCCTCTTGTTCTTCTTAGTTCAGCTCCATCCTTCAAGACTCTCTGCACAGACCCCTTCCATCCAGCTTGCCTTTCTTGGGTGCTCCTCCCTCAAGCATCCACAAGTCATGGATCCATAGGCAACTACTTTGTTATCAGTCTCCATAACCAGAGTCCCTGAAGAGTCATGTCTTCATTCCTGCCTTCCAACACAGCTAGTCCATGAGGTATTGGCACAGGAAGCCCAATGAATGGTCCTGCTACAAACTGAGCATCACTGCTCTACATTCTCAGGTCCCATACCTCCTCAAATATTAGGTCATCAATGGCCTTTGTAGAAATTACCTTCTTTCTGTATTTGTCAAACCAAAGCTTTTTCATTTCTCCACTCCAGGGAGAAGTTTGTATCTGGTCCCACTGCTTCATCAGAGTGGCGTATCAGCACCTCTCTGTCCTCACTCCCCTCAATTATCCTTCCAGAGACCCAGAAGCACCTCTTCACCATCCTGTCATCCTGTGGAGGACCTAGAACCACCATCGAGTTGACTTGGTGCAGCCAGCCTTAATCCGACTCATTGGAATGCTCTGCATTGGCCATCACAGCAAGAACGGCCACAGGACAACTCATTCCCCTTAACAATCCCACATAGATCAATTGCTGAGTTCAGCCAGGTCTCTCAGGAAGGGCTTTTTATTTCCTATTGGCACCAGCTCTTGGAATAATGGATTGCTGAAGTTTGCCACACTCTGAATGTGTTTTAAACATTCCTCTTCCAAGCACCAGAGTCCAGAAGGTAATTAGCATCTTACAACTAGCAGACATGTGTGAAGTGTGGTCCTGCACCAAGCCCCCCACTCATATTTCTAGGATTCAAGATCCTCCTCCATAAAAAACCAAAGGACATGAAAAGATTCATTTAACCAAGGAGTCACAGTACCAAAATGACCTAATGGAAACCTTCAGACTTCTCAGCAAGGAACAACATTGGCTCATAGAGGGCCAGTAATGGCTGCCTTGCTGGGACACTATTGTCAAGGCAGTTAGTCTCTGGGGGTAAAACATGACAGAGGTTGGTCCAGATTTCCTGTTACCGAAGTCTTGACTGGTCCAAGCAAGAAGACTGAAATACCCCATAAATACACACAATTGTTGCATGTCAATTAAAAGCCAACTGTATTTTAGAAAGAAAACTGCAATGCCCAAGAGCTAGTCAGCAAAACCAAAACCACCATCATATTCAACCACAGGGAACTTCATGAAGGGGATGTGCCACACTCAGTTAGGAAAACCTGAGACACCAAAAAAGGATGCAATCCCAAATTAACAGCAGCAGGAAGCCAGGCTCCCCCTCACTGCTGCAGGACATTAGGTGATGAATGACCAACACCCAGAAACCTGAGCCTTCAGTCTGAGTGACATTCTCCAGCAAGAAGTAACCGCAGGAAGGAGGGGCTGTCCAGAAGGACCTGGGGGCAGCTATGGAGGTTCAGCAGCCTGCCCAGAAAGTGCTCTCTTGCCCCAAAGCAGAGAGAGAAGGGGAGTTGCCTCTGCTTCTCCTTTCTCTGACATTCTTCTCTAACCTCCCGCCAAAACCAGACAGAAAGTGGTGGGCAGCATCCTGGAGCAAGGTAGCAGGTGATTTAAAAACAGGGGTGGTGAGCAATCTAGCAACCAATGGACAACCGGATGCCAGAGGGCCTCGCACCTACTCTGTTCTCCTTGGTGTGTTACAGCTTTAGCTTGTGTCCTTGACCAGCCACTGGTCTTCCAGACTCAAGGGTCTGTCCTCACAGAAAAGGCTCCTATGTCCATCCAGAGGGCTCAATTAATTTTACTATTGTCCAGATACTTATTGTGCACCAGAATAGGTGCCAGGCTCTCTGCTAGGCAATGGGGGGAAGGAACCATTGAGAGAAATAAGGTAAAATTCTTGTTCTCAGGAATCTGTGCTATGGGGCATAGGGAAGGCAGATAAGCACACAGCCCTCTGCAGCATGAAGTAAATAATTTATTTGAGGACAAAGATGGAATTGCCTTTGGGAAAATGGGAGATGCTTTCAGCAAGAGGTAACGTTTGTACTGGATCTTAGATGGGTGTATCAGGAGAATGGAATTCTGAACAGAGGGAACAGTGACATCACATGGACTAAGTGAGTGACAGAACATGAAGGCTCTGAGGACACTATGAGACAGAGATAGTAGAGTTCATGGGAGAGGTATATAGATCAGGTCTAAAATGTGGGCTGATGTTAGAGAACCTTGAGTCCCACGCAGCAGTGTGGAGCCTTGGAAGGGACTTGTAGAAAGTGACATGATGGTGTTTGCATTCTAGAAAGATTTTTCTGGCTGCCTGTGTAGTGGGAGAGTTAGGTTGCTAGGAGTAGAAACATGAAGAAGAGCTTGGGAAGCACCTGCCTCACAAACAGATCCTGGAGGGGGACAATGAAGGAAGGATGGAGGGCACCTGACTCATGAACTTGCACTGGCTTTTTGTGGTCTCAGTGTACCACTTCCATGGTGTGGAGACTCGTGCTAGGCCTGGACCCTGGGAATGGATGCTTAGGGTTTGTGCAAAAAGAGACATACCTTTGACACCCAACACCCTGTCCGATGTTACTTAGCTCAAGGGACCCTTTCTGCTGCCAATGAATTATGGGCACAGGCATGGGGTCTTCCTGAGCATACCAGAGCAATGTAAGGTGAGCCATTTTCCCCAAGCCACTCTCAGTCTCTGCCCTCTGGTTCATGTACATGTGTGCCACTGATATTTTATCCCTTTATCTACTGGCTCCTGCGCGGTTGAGCAGAAACCTACATCCCTACAGAGTCTTTTTGACAAATGTACTCTAATCTTGACTAATCTTGCACTCACTCCCCTAGCTCCACCTTGTGTTCCCAACTCATACATTCTCTCCCCATCTCCTAAGGCTGAACTACATGAGAACCTGAGATTATAAAAAGCAACAAAGAACCAATGTCTTAGTTGAGGTTTCTACTGCTGTGAACATCATGAGCAAAAGCAACTTATGGAGGAGAAAGTGTGTTTCACTTTGCAGATCACAGTTCATCACTGACAGAAGTCAGAACAGAAAAATCAAGGCAGGAACCTACAGACAGGAATTGAAGGAGAGGCCATTGAGGAATTCTGCCCACTGGCCTGTCCCCAAGGGTTTCACAGCCTGCTTTCTTATACACCCCAGGACTGCCCAAAATGGGCTGAGCCCTCTGAAACCAATAACTAATTAAGAAAATGTGCCACAGACTTGCCCACAGGCCAGTGGGGGCATTTTCTCAGTTGAGGTTCCGTCTTTCCAGATGACTCTAGTTTGTGCCAAGTTGACATAAAACTAGCCAGCACAGCCATGGACACTCCCGAACAAACATCAGGAAGGAGCTAATGAAAACGGTGGTGACCTTTCATCTACTCCTTAGAGACTTGTTGTTGTTGTTGTTATTGTTGTTTTGAGATTGGGTTGGGTTTAGGATGGATCTCACTTTGTGACCTAAACTGTTCTGGAACTCCCTATGTAGTCCAGGCTGACCTCAGTCTCTCAGAACTCCTCCTGCCTCAGCCTCCTGGGTGCTAGGATTACAGATTCTTGGGAGCGTTAACTGAGCCATTCTAGGGAACTGGGCTCAGAGCCAGATCCATGTTTTCTATGCCTGTCTCACAGTCCCATGCAATTTCAGGTGCTACATGTGTTATTGTGTGCTGCTTTTGTGTAGGACACTGTGAGGACCCAGGAGTGGGTGAGGAACAGCTTGTCCTGTAGATTCACATGACAAAGGGCTTGACTACCTGCTAAGCTCCTGTAGCCACCATCATCCCTTGTTGCTTCCCACCATACATCTTCCTTATATTGACATTGGATGAACAGGAATTGGGAGCCAAAATAGTCAATAATGTAGAGAAGAGCTGGGGCATTTAATGCTTTTGGTTCCGTGCAAAGATAATCATTCTTTTGGACTGACTTAGCAGGCTAGTTGGTGTTCCCCAAGGGAGAAATAGGCAGGATATAGGTCGATAAACACATTTTCAAAACATCTTTTGTATCAAAGCTCTGGGAAGAAGGCAAGAATGCAAAAGATCAATCCAAAAGAAGCCAGGTGCTGATAAGAACCCTACACAGCTGTATGACAATATGTACCACAGACAGCTCCTGAAACAAGGTAGGAGCCCTGGACAGCTCCACGAGACCTCCTCTTCAGTCAACAAATTGGCATCAAGCTTCCAATGCATAAAACTAATACTAGTGTTAGGTGCTATGCACCAGACAGATGTATGCCCCGCCTCGCCCCGAATAAGTCATCTGGCCAGACAGGCCAGAACTCAGTAGCCATTGCTGGCATCATACTTCCACACCTCCATGAGAAAGGTGCCTCACCACCCGATATGCACTGGCTAGCAAGGCCCTGTCCTCTAATGTGGCCAAGACATAGACAAAAACAGAGACCTCAGCCTCCAAGCCACTCCTCAACCAGTCCATAAGCCTGGTTGGGCCTCTGAAATCCTAGTAAGGTCTCTGGCTCTCGGCCCCAGAGCCTTCCAGCCTGCTATTAATTACTCATGACTAGAGAACTTATTTCTATTGAATTATCACCACCTGGTGGCAAAAGCCAAAATTTGTCAAGTAAAAAAGAGAGCCTAGAATAATGGAGCTTAATGACCATTTGACACCATGGATTTGTCCTTTTCTAAGAAGGCTTAGCAGAACTTTCCCAGGGGCCTCATTAATTCTCCACACTAAGCCCCAGACACCTAGAGATTTGGCCTGCTCTGAAAGCTCCTCCAAGGGAATTCTGAACTCACATCCCCTGACTCCATCCTCCACTTAGCACCTCTTACTGGGCAGAAGTCCCACCTTGGATCTAATCCCAGTCCCTCCTGCTGAAGTTAAAGCCCCTTTGCTTTGATGAGCATCCACAGAGCTGGATGCACAGCTCTTTGTTTTCTAGCTCAAAAGCCTGAAGAAGGACGGGATGGGGACAGACCACTGAGTGCAATGGAAGGTGTGGACCACTGAGTGTGGGAGGGTGGCTCAGACATCCTCAGTGTGATACCAGAGCAAGGTCAAGGTTCTTGTGTCACCTGCTTCCTAGCTACCTTTAGAAGTGGGAGAAGGAGTGACAGGACAAGCCAGTTGGAGGTAGAGATGTCGGCTGATCATTCTGGCAGCACATTGCTCAGCACACAGGAGGTAGCATTATGCATAAGGCCAGTCTTCACAGGCCTGCAGAACCAGTCCTCATCTATAAGGCTGGAGTGACTGGCCTAGTCTTGAGAAAATGTTGGGAAGTTTAAGTGAGCCCAGTACCAAGGGCTTAGGCATGGAACAAATCCAACTCTACAGATGTTAGTCATCCGTCCTCTCCTTGCTTCCAAAGACTACTTTAAAAACCTCAATTCAGAGCAGGTAAAGGATGCGCCACCAAGCTTGAGGACCTAAAATCAACCTTGGGACACATGGTGGAAGAAAAGAGCCTAATTGACTCCTGCGCATGCTGTGACATGCACCCTTGAACATAAATCAATCAGTAAATAAATGTAACAAAATCATTCTGTGCACTCACTGTCCTTCTTGTTCTAAGGAGACCCAATGCATTATTTACATGCATACCAAGATGAAAAATAAAAATAAAAATTGTATTAAGTTAGAACACATATCAGTGGATATGAAGCAAAATAAAAATGAACAGGGAGGAGATAAGAGAAAGCAGTTCATAACCTGTGTGAATGAAACTGAACTTTGTAAGTACATTGCTAGGAGTCAAATGTTTAACTACAGAGTTCCCAGAAGACAAATGGATACACACACACACACACACACACACACACACACACACACACACACACCCCACCAATGAGACATTTATACTATATTCCTGACTCCAATGCCCAGGGAACATTAGAGGGGGAAGGATTTTGTAAAGTTGAGAATGAGTGAGGCAAACTATGTCTTCTAAATGTTAGAGGACCATTGTGCCCATGAACTCACAGTGGCTGTGGTTACTTACACAAGACCTGCACAAGAACAAGACAGTCAATGTTACAGGGGGATCATGAGGACTCATCTCTACTGAGGGCCTATTGAGAGTTAATGGCTGCTAGGAGAGGGACAGTCGGTTTCCTATAGGGTTATGGTCCCTAGTAGGTTGACCATAATCCAGGGGATGAACCACACTCATTAAAATATGATCAGTACCAATTAGACTCAGTGGGACATGAGGACATGAAGTTATCTAGCAGGAGAGTATACTCCACAAAATTCTCAAAGAATATGAAAAATATTTTTATTCTTTGAGAATTTCATAAACACATGCAGTATATTTTGATCATAGTCTCCCTCCTCCCTCAACACCTCCCAGATCTACGCCTCCTTCCCTACCCACCCAACTTTGTGCCTTTTTTTGTTTTTAAAACCTACCTAAGGAGCCCCCAACTGGATCAGGTCCTCTGGATAAGTGAGACAGTTGACTAGCTTGAACTATTTAGGAGGCCCCCAGGCAGTGGGACCGGGACCTGTCCTTAGTGCATGAGCTGGCTGTTTGGAACCTGGGGCATATGCAGGGACACTTTGCTCAGCCTGAGTGAAGGGAGAAGGGGACTGGACCTGCCTCGATTGAATCTACCAGGCTGAGCTGAATCCCCAGGGGAGTCCTTGCCCTGAAGGAGATAGGAATGGAAGGGGGTGACTGGGGCGGGGCGGAGCTGGAGGAGGGAGGACAGGGGAACCTGTGGCTGATATGCAAAATTAAATTAAATTATAAAATAAATTTTAAAAAACCTACCAAGCCCAATTTGTGCTTTCTATATTCTCTTGGATGTGTGGCCTTCCACTGAAGTGTGGTTGACCTGCCAGAGCCCATATCTTTAAAGAAAATTGACCCTCCCCCTCAGCCAGCATCTGTCAATTGTCAATAGCTTCTCATCCAGGAGCAGGAACTTGTGTGTCCATCTCCCCTTTCCACGCTGGGATTTTGTCTGTCTTATGCATGCTGTCACAACCTTTGTGAAGTCCTATGTGCCACTCCCCTCCTGTGTCCAGAAAACAGTTTCCTTGGAGTCATCTACTACCTCTGGCTCTTTCAATCTTTCTGGCCCCTCTTCTGCAATAATTCCTGAGCCTTGGGAGGAAGGGATGTAATATAAATGTCCCATTTATGTCTGAGCGCCCCACAGTCTCTTATTCTCTGTACCTTCACCAGAAGGAGATTTCTGCATTAACTGCAATGCACTGCATAAAGAATCTTCTCTTATGAGGGTTAAGAGGTATATGAATCTATAGTTATAATGGTAAGTCATTAGGAGTCAGTTTAACAATATAACATAATAGCATAGCAAGTCCCCCCCTAGGACTTATGCCTAGTGTTACCAAGGTTCTTGGCCCCTGTAACAGTGCCAGGTATGAATGTCATCTTGTGGAGTGGGAGTCAAATTCAATCAGAAAGTGGTTAGTTACTCCCTTCACATTTGTACCACTACTGCACTGGTAAGCAGATTTTGTTGGGCCAGTCATTATGTTTGCTCTCAGAGTTTACAGCTGTCTAATGCTGATGATTACTTTCCTCTTCTGACAGCACACATAGCACTTACAAGCACTATGAAAGCTAGTCAGAAGCCTTTATATTAGTACCAGCTTAATTTCTCCATGTTTTATGACTCAAATATGTACTCTTTAGCAATAGAACCTTACTATCAAGTTCTGAAATGTAACCAAAAGCATTGGCAATATCCTATAAAGTCTGATGGGGGGGCATCTATAGGAATTCACTAGCCAACAACTCCAAAAGTTCTTGGCACTTGGCTTTTTATTTTTTAGCTTGTGGTATATAGTAAAGGTATTGTCACCCCATTCTAGAGTAACTACATTTTAACTCTGGCCAAACTGAATAGCTGCAGATAGAAGAATAAAACAAGATCCTTATCTCTCCTGCACAAAACTTTAAATGGATTAAGGACCTCAAGAGAAGATCTGATTCCTGAATCTGATAAAGGAGAAAGTAGGGAATATTCTTGAACTCACTGATACTTAAAAGGACTTTCTGAATGGGATATTAGTGGTACAAGCATTAAGACTAATAATTAACAAATGGAACCTTATGGAATTAAGATGGGACATAATCATTTGAGTGAAAAAGGCAGTCTACAGAATGGGTAAAAGTCTTTACCAGCTATACATCTGACAAAATATTAACACATAAAATATACAAAGAATTAAAAAAGAAACCTAAGCACTAAGAAAACAGACAACCCAATTTTGAAATGGAGTATGGAACTAAATGAAGAGTTCTCAAAGAATGAAGTATAAATTTCTAAGAAACATTTTTTAATGTTTAATATCTTCAGCCATCAGAAAACACAAATTAAAACTACTTACCCAAGTCACAATGGCCAAGATTAAAAGAGCAAATGACAGCAGATCCTGGAGTGGATGTGGAGGAAGGTGACACTTAGTCACTGCTAGTGGGAGTGAAAACTGGTATAGCAACTTTAGAAATCAATGTTCAGTTCAAAGCTCAAAATAGATCTGGCCCATGCTCCAGCTTGCGTATTTCCAAATGATGCTGTATCCTACTTTTAGAGGTTCCAGAGATACCTACTCATCTATGCTTATTGCTGTTCTATTTACAATAGTGAGGAAATGGAAGCAATTTAGACATCTATCTTAGTTAAGGTTTACACTGCTGTGATGAAACACCACGACCAACTCTTAGCAAAGGTCAAGAACTGGCACCTTTCCAAATATGACTACCAGAAGGAAGCTGAGTTCCACAGCTACACTGAGGAACTAGTGGCCCTTTTCCACTTGCCCTATCTTCCAGAATAGTCTAAAATATGGGGGTATCCTGTGCACAGTCACGCACCAGTCACAGCCCAGTTCAGTCCCAAAGATCTGGTACAGAACCAGGACCAGAAAACCTCTCCAACATCATCAACACCATTTGGCCAAGGCATAACCCCAATGGAGCTGTTAAAGGCTAGTAACAAATTCAAGAATAGGATATTCAGGTTGCAGAGAAGGCCATTTCAAAGGAATCGAGCATGGCATGGAGATTGGAGTCATCTGCATAAATAAACAGCATCAAAACATCAATGACATTAATATAAAGGCTGGCTAGTTTGTCATCAGGCTATAAGTAGGCACCAACAAATGTGCTGATAAGCCTGGCATTACAGTCTATGATACCAGGTGATATTCTAGGACCCCAAATACCATATCCTGCACTCATGTAACACTATCCCTTCAGCCTCCAGATGGATATCAATAAGTTACCAGCCAGGTGGGCGTGGTAATTCTGAAAACTCCTTGACATATATTTATAAAGCCACACTGGGCACCAACAAGTATGAAAACTTATTCATATCCCTGAAGATAAACTTCACAAAAGATATCCACCAGGGTAGCTAGGTATTTATTCTGAGGCATCAGATAGATGCCCTAGTGGCCATCAGAGATCTATCCATTAGAGGGTCAACAATGGTCCAGACAAGACCCTGGACTGCTCACTCCACTGTTGCTGAAATTTTCTCCAGTCCTGCCTGGCCCACAGTCAGGACAAATCTCTCTCACCTGCCAGTCCCGCAGCTGCTCAGATCCAACTGAGTAAATGCACAGAGACTTACATTGCTTACGAACTGTTTGGCTGTGGCAGGCTTCTTGTTTTCTAGTTCTTCTATCTTAAATTAACCAATTTCTATAAATCTATACCTTGCCACATGGCTCGTGGCTTACCAGTATCTTACATGTTGGCACTCATGGGGGTAGCTGGCAACATCTCCTGACTCAGCCTTCCTATTCCCAGAATTCTCTTCTCTGCTTGTCCCACCTATACTTCCTGCCTGGCTACTGGCCAATCAGCATTTTATTTATACAGAGCGATATCCACAACACTCCACAACCTGGAGAAAGCTGGCTGCTGAAGTGTCTGTAGGTACCAGCTCCCTCCATCAATACTCTGTATGGATTTTTTCCCTGTGTTTCATCTTTTTATTGTTGTTGTTTGGGGAAGGGGTGAGACTAGGTCTCAATCTCTAGCCCTAGCTAGCCTGAACTCACTGAACTCCTTCTCCCACAGCCTCTATAGGGCTATGATGCAGCCCTGTGCTACTACACCTGGCTTTTATTTTTCACTTGCTCAGTGTTGCTTGCTGGGCAAGGGTGGGGGGTGTTGCGGTCTGTGGACAGCTAAGGCTGCTTTCTACATGTCTTGCTTCTGCTAATGTTACTGTGTCTCATGATAATAAGGGACAGTAAATAAGAGAAAACAATGTTAAAAGGATAATGGAATAGAGATCTTTCTAACAAGGAATAATTTTTATATAGCAAAAGCTAAAAAGTCTAATCAAGTTGCGAAGATTTGAGTAAGTTATGTAGGGTATATAAAAGATGAGACTTAAAAATAATATAAAGGCTGCTGGAGAATGGCTCAGCAGTTAAACACACTCATTCTCTTCCCGAGGACCCAGGGTCAGTTTCCAGCACCAACATGGTGGCTCACGACTGTCTGTAACTCCAGTTCCAGGGCATCAAGTGACTTCTTCCTGCCTCTGTAGGCACCAGTCACATGGGGGTACAGAAATACATGCAGGAAGGTAAAACACCTACATACATAAAATAAAAATAACTCAGTAATATAAAATTGCTAAACTTTCTAAGATTGAAGTTCAGTCAGATGTTTTTAAATCAATGGTGTTCTCTTAGATTATTGACCTGCTCTTGGGAACTTTTATATGCCATCATGGAAGACAGATACAAGTTTATCAGAATTTTCTTTAAAATGTTCAGTTTTTTCCCAAGTCTTATCTAAATGTTACAAAAGCTTTTTTTAAATATTTTTTTCATTTTTGAGATTATAATACAGTCGTATCATTTCTCCCTTCTCTTTCCTCCCTCCAAATCCTCCCATGTACCCCTTTGCTTTCTTCCAAATTCATGGATGTATATATGTATGTATGTATATATATGCACAATCTGCTCAGACTGTATACTTGTATATACATGTTTTTGGTACTGGATAACCAGTTGGTGTGCTTTTCCCTGGGGAAGACTATTCCTCCCACTCTTAGCATTCCTTAGTGTACCTTTAACCCCAACCATTTAATATTTGACAAAGATGCCCAAAACCTACTCTGGAGAAGAGAAAGCATCTTAACAAATGGTGCGGGAGAAGCTGGTTGTCCACAGGCAGAAGAACGAAATTAGAATTGTATCTATCACCTTGCACAAAAACAAACTCCAAATGGGTCAAAGACCTAAATGTGAAACCTGAAACACAAAAACTGCTAGAAGAAAACAAAGAAGTACCCCACAGGACATAAGTGAAGAAAAAGACTTCCTGAATAAGACTCCATTTGCCCAGAATTATGGCCAACAAGTGACAAGGAAGACTTCATAAGATGAAAAGCTCTGCATAGCTAAAAACAACAACAAAAAACTATCAACTGAGTAAAGGGAAAGCCCACAGAATGGGAGAGAATCTTTGCTAGCTTTTCATCTGATAGGGTATTAATATCCTGAATATATAAAAGACTCAAAAATGAAGAAAAACATTCAAAATATGGGGTCTTGAACAATGAGTTTTCAAAAGAAAAAAATGACTAGGAAATATTACAAAATGTTCACTGTTCCCGGCAATTAGGGAAATACAGGTCAAAACAACCTTGAGATTTCAACTTACCCCAGTCAGAATGGCAAAAATCGACAAAACAACCAGCAACAGAGGCTAAAGGGAACCCTCACATTGGGGGGATCACACACTGGTCTAGCTACTCTGGAAGTCAGTATGTAGAAACTCCAAAAAAGCTTTACATCTAGTACCCACTTCTGAGTGAGTACATACTACATTTGTCCTTCTGAGTCTGGGTTACCTCACTCAGGATGATATTTTCTAGTTCCATCCATTTGCCTACAAACCTCATGATGTCATTGTTTTTCTCTGCTGAGTAGTACTCCGTTGTGTATATGTACCACATTTTCTTAATCCATTCTTCAGTTGAGGGGCATCTAGGTTGTTTCCAGGTTCTGGCTATCCCTAGTGCATGAGCCGGCTTTTTGTAACCTAATGCCTATGGTGGGACACTTGGCGCCCAGCCTTGGTGCAGGGAGAAGGGGCTTGGACCTGCCTCATCTGAGTGTACCAGGCTCTGCTGACTCCCCATGGGAGACCTTGCCTTAGAGGAGGTGGGAATAAAGGGTGGGTTGGTGGGGAGGGATAGGGGGAGCAGGTAGGACAGGGGAATCTGTGGTTGGTATGTAAAATGAATAGAAAATCTCTTAATAAAAAAAAGAACCCCCCAAAAGCTAAAAATCTACAATATGACCCAGCCATACTACTCCTTAACATATGCCCAAAGGATTCAACATCCTACTCCACAGATATTGCTCAGCCCTGTTATTGCTGCTCTATTCACAATAGCAATGAAATGGAAACAACCTAAATGTCCTTGGACTGAAAAATGGACAATAAAACTTTGGTACATATACACTATGGAATACTATTCAGCAGTAAAGAAAATGAAATCATGACTTTTTTCAGGAAAATGGATGGAGATCACATTGAATTAGGTAACCCTGACCCTGAAAAATATGTTCTCTCTCATTCCAGCAGGTCATTCTTCAGTCACAAGTTCCTGAAAGGAAGGACCAGGGGATGAGAAAATAAAGAAGATGAAAGAGTTTTGGGTCAGGAAGTGGCTTATGTATGTTTTGAATGGGGATTGGGAGAGAGTCAGCAGAAAACTATCAACTATCGTACAATGTGATAAACTCAGCAGGAAGCTAGTCAAGCAATGCCACACAAAGGGAGCACAGGATTATCTCATGTGTACCATAGACAGAGCACACAAGGCCTTGGGGATGGTAACTCCAGTCTCTTTGTGGGGGAAGTCAGGTTCCCATGAGCTGAAACCTTAAAGCCTTTGAGGTCTTGGCCCCAGTCCCAGACCAGACCTTGCCATGTCTGCCTCTGAGCAAGGACACAGAATTAGTGTTCCCTTTGTCTTTTCATCCGGACCTCTGAGAAAGCCTTGGATTGGTCTGCCTCCCAATAGGTAAATGGATGGAAATAGAAAGATTGTGTTGAGTGAGGTAACCTAGATCCAGAAAGACAAATGTTGCATGTTCTCTCTCATTTTCTCTTCTGATGTTCCTAGCTCCAAATCTTCCAATGTGGGTACATAACCTGAAGTAACTGCAGAAACCAGCTTAGTAAAAAGGGACCATTGTGCATGTCAGGGGCAGGCATAAGGGGATAGCAACATACAAGTGATCTGAAGTTGGAAGTGACCTGAAAGCCTCCTCCCTAAGGACTAGCTTTCATGGTACCAGAAGATGCCATACAAGCTTCCAAAGGAGGAAAGCAACCAACAGTCCTAGCCAGCTATGATGCCTATGAACCACAACAGTGACCAGCATGGCATGATAACCTTAAGAATGCAATAGTGGTACATACACCCTGGTAGTAACCAACCATTCTCCAACTTAAGCCATGCTCGATAACACCAAAGACCCACTCAACAAGGGAAATTAGTCCTAGTACTGGAAACCTCAGCAACACACGGCGCTAATGAAACCATGGATCTTGGAGGAGAAATTACATCTGCCACTTTATTAAACCAGCAAAATCCTTAACCTCATTTTAAATATCTGTTCTTGTACATGTAGTCCTCACTCTTCATCAAGAAAACTTCCCTTTGCAACAGCTGGAGTGCATTATAGAAAAAACACAACAAATCAAAATACAGAGTTGAGGAATCTAGTCCCAACTGATATATCTACAACACAACTGTACTGGGTGGTTTTGTGTGTCAACTTGACACAAGCTATAGAATCATCAGAGGAAGGAGACTCAGCTGAGGAAATGCCTCCTTGAGATCCAGCCATAAGGTATTTTTTTCTCTAGTGATCAATGGGGGAGGGCCCAGCCCATGGCGGGTGGTGCCATCCCTGGGCTGTTGGCCCTGGTTTCTATAAGAAGGCAGGCTGAGCAAGCCAGGGGAAGCAAGACAGTAAGTAGCTCCCCTCCATGGCCTCTGCATCAGCTCCTGCCTCCAGGTTCCTGCCCTGTTTGAATTCCTGTCCTGACTTCCTTTAGTGATGAACAGCAATGCTCAAGTGTAAGCCAAATAAACCCTTTCCTCCCCAACTTGCCTTTTGGTCATGGTGTTTCATCACAACAATAGAAACCCCAACTAAGACAACAACACAATTGCTTGTGTCAACTCTAACTGAAACAAAACAAACTGAAAAACCTTTACAAATCAGGAGGTTGTGAAAGAATTCACAAGATTGCATGTAGGTAACTATCCAAGCTACCAAGGCCCAGATATGGCTCATTGATCCACTTCTGTAGTATGCACAAGTCTCTGGGTCCCATGTCCAGCACCAAACAAAGAAGAGAAACCAGGACACTAACTTTGACAAAAACCACAGTCACATTATTTTAAAAGTAGTTCTGCAAAGACAGCTTCAGCGTGTGAGAATGCAATACATAGAAAGTACTTGAGTGCCATCTAGTGGTCATAGTGAATATCTGCTTAGAAGGATGAAAAAGCTGTAAAAGTTGTGAAAACATCTCAGTGCTGATGTTGTGTGTACTGTCTCAGCCACCAGGAATATAACAACCAGAAAAACAGGCTAGGTATTAACCTCCTAAGAGATTGCGTGATATTTGAAGGTAGAGGTAACAGAAAGAAAACAAGTCATGCAGGAAAAATAAAGTGAGGTCAAGTTCTAGGAGTGCTGCTTTGTAAGGGGGCTGCCCAGTGAGCCTCTGACTACCTGGGCAAAGTCATTCCTACAGATTGGCAAAACCAGTGCAAGGGCCCTGAACTGAGAGAGTTCTTGGTGTGATCAAGGATTAGATGACCAAGAGTATCGAAGCACAGTGAAAAACCTGAGGTAGGTTGTAATGCCGGAGTGAGGTAGGGGTGTGGTGTATCATGTCACATGCCTGGTGATCCTCTGGGAGGGATTTCAGCGAGATGGGAAAGAATGGAGGGTTTGGACTATGGTGACCTGAACTGGTTCTGACCGTAAGATTAATCAGACAGCGCAGTATCAGCAGGGAGGTATAAGGAGCTAGAGCAGAGATATGGGAAGTTGACTGGACCAGCAATCTCTTCAGGCACAGTGAGAAGGGTCATGTTCCAAATATATTTTTAAAAACAGCTGGGGCACACAGGGAAATGGCTGAGCAGCTGAGAGCATTTGCAACACATGCCTAATTCTGAATCCAATTCCCAGAACCCATATTAAAAGCTGGATAGTGTAGCATGTTTTTGCAAGCCCCACACTTCTATGGGGAGATGGGAAATGGAGACCTCAGCAAGGTGGAAGGTGAGGAACAGCTCCTGGAAGTCATCCTCTGACTTCCACAGGCACACTGTGGCATCCACATATCCACTCACTCACTCAATCAATAACTTTAAAAGTTAGAAAAACTATAGTGGGGCCGTGTGAAGAGCTCAATTAATAATAGGCTTGCCAGACAAGCACAGGAACCTGAGTTCCATTCCTAGCACCCAAAGCACTAGGGAGCTGGAGACAGAGGATCCCTGGGACTCACTGGCCAGCCAGTTTAGCTTAATCATTAAGCCCCGGGTTCCAGTGAGAGGCATTATCTCCAAAGCAAGGTGGGAAGGTGGGCATCACCTGAGTGAGAACCCCTCAGGTTGCCCTCTGACTTCTACACACATCCATGCACACAGAGGCAGATATATACACACAAACATCCACTTGCATGAATAAATAAATAATGGCATCCATGGGGACTGCAAGATTGGATGTGAGATTTAATAAAAGGCCAGGAATAATAATAATAATTTTTTTTAAAGACCCAGTATTTGGGACCTGAAGAATCATTTGTTGAGATGAAGAGTCAGTGGGCTGGGCAGGCTAGAGGTTGGGGTTGCAAGAACTTAAAACTTCTGGTGTAGGGTAAAAGAGCTAGTGAAAGAAACCCACCCTGACCCTGAAACCTGAGCCAGTGAAAGAGACACTTTAGCCCTGAACCCAGAACCTAAGAAACACACCCTGACTCTGAAATCACAGCCAGTGAAAGAAACACACCCTGACCCTGAAACCAGAGCCAAAGAGACACACCCTAACCCTGAAACCAGAGCCAGTGAAAGAAACACACCCTGACCCTGAAACCAGAGCCAAAGAAACACACTTTAGCCAATTAAAAAAAAAAAAGTACACCTTGGCCCTGAAACTAAAGCCAAAGGGCTGAAATGGGCCAGTGAAAGAAACACAGTTTGGCCCTGAAACCAGAGCCAAATCTGCCCCTGACCAACTAAACCAACCAATCCCTGAGCCGAAAAACTATCCAATCCCTGAGAGAAAATCTTCTCCCTGGACAAACTCCACCCCTAAGAAGCCCTATATAAGCCCCTCTGCCTACTCAGTTGTGGGCTGTCCTTTCCCACCCTGGCAGAGGCAGCCACTCTCCTGGACTCCTCCTTCCCAAATAAATGTCTTTCCTAAAGGAGTTTTGGGTGAAGATCTTCTTTCACTGGCGCAGAGCAGAGAACCTTTGCTGAGACATTCCCTTTGGGAGACTGAGCAGAAAATGTAACAACTTGTCGGAGAGCAGGAGCAGATTGCTGCATTTCTGCAGGGGTTTCTTCTTTAGCAGAGGGAAGCAGAAGAAGGGGGTACCTCTGCTGGAACATTCCCTTAGGGGAGCAGAGCAGCAAAAGAAGCGGACACTTCTGCTGGGCAGCCCCCTGAAGGGAGGGCAGAGCAAAGCTCAGCTGTAATGGCTCTCTCTCGGAAAAGAGCAGGATTACTACATTCTGCCGGGAGACCATCCCCACTGCACTCCAGCTTCAGGTATAGCCTGACTTTCTGACAAGTCAGGACATCTCTCTCCTCATAGCTGCAGGTATCCAGGATACCTCCTTTCACAGCTTCAGGTATAGCCTGACTTCCCGACAAGTCAGGATTCCTTTCCCTCCAGAGCTGTCCCTTCACAGCTTCAGGTATAGCCTGACTTCCCGACAAGTCAGGATTCCTTTCCCTCCAGAGCTATAACACTTGCATCTCCATCATGTCTACACAATGAGGGAGGAGAGAGATGAGTGCTAGTGCTCAGCTCACTTTTTCCTTTTTGTTTGGTCCAGCCCCATCCCATGGAATGGTGCCACCCACAGTTGAGGTGAGTCTTCCCCTCTCAGTTAACCTAATTTAGATCACCCCTCACAGGTGTGCCCAGAGGTTCATCTGCTGGGTGGTTCCAGACCCTATCAATTTGACAATACCAGACACAACACCATCTCACAAGACCATTGTAAGAGTTCACACTGTCTGGAGTAAAATGGATGTCTAGTAGCTAATCCCTCCTCAGAGGACTACCTCCTTGCTCTCTAACCAATATCTTCTAATCACTGCCCCCGTGAGTGTAATTTTCCAAACCAAGAGTCTCTTAGTCCCCCCAGCATGGGGCCAATATCTGTGGCCTGGGAATGTCCATTATGTGTCAACAAAGAACTGAGCAATCAAGAAGCTTCTGGGACTGGGTGGACTCTTGCTAAACTTCTGAAATTCACCACATAGGTGAACCCAGACTCCTGGGGATCAGATGAGCATGCTGTGCAACAGAGGACCTGGAAAGTCCTAGACATCATTTTAAAAGTCCTCCCTGTGAAATCTGCGTGAGACAAAATACTGCCACCAAGAGGCCCAGGAATGAAGTGCGTGTCCACTGCACTGGAGTCTGACTGGGGGACAGGAGAGTGCGATTCCATTGCCACAGAGCACCTGACCTCCACTTTCCAAAGAGTCCTAAGGCTGGTCTCACATTTGCCAAACACGTCACTCCCCATAAGTCCTGTGGCCAGGGTTTCACTTGCATGTTCTACTTAAGTCTCACAAGCACTCCCTGAGGGAGAGGCTGCTTTGGTCCACCTTGCAGATGAAAACCTGAAGGCTCACAGTCCATGGCAGAGCTGTAGTTCAGCCTTCCTCTTCCCCAGGGCCACAATCCACAGCCTTAATCCCTCTGTCTTACTCCCTCTAGCATATGGGCAATGGGGTTAGTCGTACCAAAGTAGCAAATGTGCACAACAAAGAAAGAGTTTTGAAAGCTGAAAGAGGGGGAAAAAGTTACAAATAAAGGAAAACCCATCAGAATAACAGCTGATTCTCAATGGAAATTTAAAGGCCAGAAGATCCTGGAGCAATGCACTTCAAACTCTGAAGGACCATGGATGCCAGTTTAGACTGTTCCACCCTGAAAAACCATCTGCCATAGTTGAAGGAGAAAGGAACTTTTTTCATGAACATAAACAGGTGAAAAGAACTCATGTCCACCAAGCCAGTCCTCTAGAGAACACCAGAAGTTGTGGAGTGAAGAAAGGAATAAGCATAGCCAAGAGGAAGAAAACAAATGAACTAACTACAACTACTGAAGCAAAAAGCGTGCCTAGCAATGCAGACAAGCATAAAACAATAAAATGACTGCAATTGATAAGTTTAAATATTAATAGCATCAACTCATCAATCAAAACATACAGATTAGCTGAATGGATGAAGAAACAAAATCCATCTTTCTGTAGTCAACAAGAAATTCGTCTTTGCTTTAAAGATAGGTACGGTCTTTAAAGTGAAAGCATGGAAATAAGCAAATGCAACAAAATAGACTTCAAACTAAAACCAGCCAAAAGAGAGAAAGAAAGATGCTTTATTAAAATCAAGAGAACAATTAAGCAAGAAGACATTACAATCCTAAACATATATGAACCAAGCTCTAGTGCACCCAATTTCATAAAGAATGCACTACTGAAATTAAAGACACAGATTAACTTCAACTCAGTAATAACAGATGACTTCAATACCCCTATTCTTTCTCCAATAGACAGGTGATCTGGAGAAAAAACAAAAACAAAAACAAAAAAAAACAAAACAGAGAAATGGCAGAATTAAGTGACATAATACATCAAATGGACTTAATAACTATTTGCAGAATATTCCAAACACCAAACTCAGCAGATTCTCAGCAGTCCATGGAAGCTATTTGTGGTGATTTGAATGAGAATACCTCCCATAGGCTTATATATTTGAATACTTGGTCTTCAGTTGGTAGAACTGTTTTCAAAGAATTGAGAGGTGTGGCCTTGTTGAAAAGGTGTGCCACTGGGAGTGAGCTTTGAAGTTTTAAAAGCCCTCTTCAGCCCAAGTTAACTCTCTGCCTCATGCTTTTGAATCATATGTAAGCTCTCAACATCATGCCTGCTGCCACTGCTACACTTCCAGCCATGATGTTTATGGACTCTAACACTCTGGAACCATGAGCTTCCAAGTTACATGTTTTCTTTTATAAGTTGTCTTGGTCATGCTATTTTGTCATGGTGATAGAAAAGTAACTGAAATTATTCCATAAAGTAGAAAATGAAGGAACATTTTCAAATTGCTTTTATGAAATCAATATTATCCCTATACCAAAACCAAATAAAAACCCAAGGAAAAAGAAAATAATTGTCTAATCTCTCTGATGAACATAAAAACAAATATTCCCCCCAAAATGCTTGCAATGTGAATTTAGGAACACATCAGAAAGGCTCATCAACCATAATCAAATCAGCTTCATCCTAGAAATATAGTAATTGTTCAATGTAAGTTAAAAAAATCAATAAATGTAATTCACCACATAAATACACTGAAGCATAGAAATCACATGGTCATCTTATTAGATGCAGAAAAGGTCTTTAAGAAAATCTAGGCCAGGCAGTGGTGGCGCATGCCTTTAATCCCAGCACTCGGGAGGCAGAGCCAGGTGAATTTCTGTGAGTTCGAAGCCAGCCTGGACTACCAAGTGAGTTCCAGGAAAGGCGCAAAGCTACACAGAGAAACCCTGTCTCAAAAAACCAAAAACAAAAAACAAAACAAAACAAAAAACAAAACAAAAAAAAGAAAATCTAACATCCCTTGCTGATGAAAGTCCTAGAGAATCTAGTAATACTAGAGCTATATCTCAACATAAAACAAAAGACTCATAGTCAACATCATGCTAAATGGAAGAAAACTTATGGCACTTCCTCTAAAATCTAGAATGAAACAAAGATGTCCATTTTCTTCACTCCTGCTCAATACAGTACTTGGAGTCTTAGTTGAGGCAATAAGACAAGGACTTTAAGGGGTTACAAATAATGAAAACTGTCAAAATGTTCTTATTTTCAGATGATACAATTCTGTACATAAAAGGCCCTAAAGACTCCACTAGAAAACTCTTACAGCTGACACATTCAGCCAAGTGGCAAGATAGAAAATTAACAAACAAAACCAATAGCCTTCCTATATACCTACAACAGATTCACTGATAAAGAAATCAGGGAAACAATCTCATCCACAGGAGCCTTAAAAAATTAAAATATCTTGGAATAAATAATAATTCTAACAAGGGAATGAAAGACTTGTACAATGAAAACTTAACGACACTGGAGAAATAAATTAAAGAAGATACAAGAAGATGGAAAGACCTCATATGCTCATAGAATGGTAGGATTAATATTAATATTGTAGAAATGTCCATCCTACCAAAAGCAATCTACCCATCAAAACTCCAATGAAATTCTTTACAGAAATTGGCAAAAATAATATTAACTTTCATACTGAAACACAAAACACTCAAGATAGCAAAAATAATCTTGAACAGTAAAAGAACTTCTGGAGGTATCAACCAGCCCTGATTTCACTTCTTGATCTGCTCCATAAAATAGAAAGGAAAAGAATAGTACCAAATTCATTCCACAAAACCAGCCTTACCCTAATGTCAAAACCTAATAAGAACCAGACAACAAAAAAGAAAACTGTAGATCATTTTCCACAATGAACACAAGACACAAATACTATTAATAAAATACTTACAAGTTTGAAAACACATTAAGGTTATCAGATATCACAACCAAACTAGGGTCATTCTAGGAATGCAAGGGTAGTTTGATGTTTACAAGTTAATAAATATAATACAGCCCAGAGACTTAAGAACAGAAAATATACGATAATTTCAAATAAACAAATAAAAGGCATTTGACAGAGTTCAGTATGTCTTCATGAGGAAAGGTCTGAAGAACCAGGAATATAAGGAACATTCCTCAATATAATGAATGCTGTAAAACAGTTCCTCATGTTGTAGTGACCCTAACAATAAAATATTTTTTTGCTATCTCATAACTGTAATTTACTACTGCTGCATTTAATTGTAATTTTGCTACTGTTATGAATCATAATGTAAATATCTGGTATTCAGGTTATCTGATACGTGACCCAAAAGGGGTCATGACCCACATGTTGAGAACTACTGGTCTAAATGCTAACCCTGCAGCCATCATTATACTAAGTGGTAAAAAAACCTGAAAACATTTCCTCTAAAATCAAGAAGGAGACAAGAATGTCCATACTCTCTGCTTTCATTCAGTATAGAATTTGCAGTCTGAGCTAGAACAGGAATGCAAGAAAAAAAGAAAAGGAATACAAGCAAAGAAACAAACATGGTTGAGCAAGTGTCCCTGTGTTATGGTGGAATATTCCTAGGGTATATGCCTAAGAGTGGTAGAGCTCGGTCTTGAGGTAGATCAATTCCCAGTTTTCTGAGGAACTTCCATATTGATTTCCACAGTGGCTTTACAAGTTTGCACTCTCATCAGAAATGGAGGAGTGTTCCCATTGCTCCACATCCTCACCAGCATGAGCTATCACTTGGGTTACTGATTTTAGCCATTCTGAAAGGTGTAAGATGGAATCTCAAAGTAGTTTTGATTTGCATTTCCCTGATGGTTAAATATGTTGAACACTTCTTTAAGTGTTTCTCAGTCATTTGAGATTCTGCTATCTGTTTAGATCCGTACTCCATTTTAAATTGGATTTTTTTTAAATATCTAGTTTCTTGAGATTTTTATATATTTTGCATATTAGACTTCTATCAGATGTGGAATTGATAAGAACCTTTTTCCTGCTTCATAGTCTGCTTCTTTGTCTTATTGATGATGTGCTTTGCTTTACAGAAGCTTTTAAGTTTCATGAGGTTCCATTTATCAATTGCTGATTTTAGTGTCTGAATTAAATTGCTGATTTAGTGTCTGAGTTCTGCTGTGGGATGGTCTGTATGTCAAATGTTTTGCTCTGATTGGTCAATAAATAAAACACTGATTGGCCAGTAGCCAGGCAGGAAGTATAGGCGGGACTAACAGAGAGGAGAATTGAGAGAACAGGAAGGCAGAGGGAGACACTGCCAGCCACCACCATGACAAGCAGTATGTGAAGATGATGGTAAGCCACGAGCCACATGGCAAGGTATAGATGTATAGAAATGGATTAATTTAAGATGTAAGAACTAGATAGCTAGAAGCCTGAGCCATTAGGCCAAACAGTTTAAATAATATAAGCATCTGTGTGTTTATTTTATAAGTGGGCTGTCGGACTGCCGGGGCTTGGTGGGACCCAGAGAAAAAACTCTCCAGCTACAGAGTTCTGTTCAGAAAGTTGTCTCCTGTGCCAATGCATTCAAGGGTATTTCCCATTTTCCTTTCTATAAGGCTTAGTGTGTATGGTTTTATGTTGAGGTCTTTGATCCACTTTGATCCAATTTTTTGCAGGGTGATAAATATAGATCTATTTGTATTCTTCTTCATGCTTACATCTGATTTGACCAGCACCATTTGTTTATACATTCTTTTTTTCAGTGTGTATTTCTGACTTCTTTATAAAAAAATCAGATGTCCATAGGTGTGGGAATTTATGTTGAGGTCTTCAATTTCATTGATCAGCCTATCTGTTTTTATGCCAATACCATGCAGTTTTTATTACTATAGCTTTGTAGTACAACTTTCAATCAGGGATGGTGATAACTCCAGCAGTTTTTTTCATTGTTCAGGATTGTTTTAGCTATCCTGGATTTTTGTTTTTCCATATGAAGTTGAATACTGTCCTTTTAAGGTCTATAAAGAATTGTGTTGGAATTTTGATGGGAATTGCATGAATCTGTAAATTGCTTTTGGTAGGATGGCCATTTTTACTATACTAATCCTACTGATTCATGAGCATGGGAGATCTTTCCATTTTGTGATATTTATTTCGATTTCTTTCCTCAAAAACTTGAAGTTTTTACTTTCACTTGTTTGGTTGAAGTTACCCCTAGATATTTTATATTATCTGAGTCTATTGTGAAGGATGTTGTTTCACGGATTTCTTCCTCAGTCTATTTGTCATTTATATATAGGAGGGCTACTGATTTTTTTTAGTTAATCTTGCATCCAGCCACTTTGCTGAAAGTATTTATCAGCTGTAAGAGTTCCCTAGTAGATTTTTAAGGGCCACTTGTACATACTATCATATCATCTGCAAATAACAATACTTTTGACTTCTTCCTTTCCCATTTGTATCCCCTTGATCTCCTTCAGTTGTCTTACTGTTCAAACTAAAACTTCAAGTACTGTATTGAATAGATATGGAGAGAGTTGACAACCTTGTCTTGTTCCTGATTTTAGTGGAATTTCTTTGAGTTTCTCTCCACTTAAGTTCATGTTGGCTATACGCTTACTGTAAATTGCCTTTATTATGGTTAGGTATGTCCCTTGTGTCCCTAATCTCTTCAGGACTTCTATCATGAAGGGATGTTGAATTTTGTCAAAGATTTTTTTGAACATCTAATGAGATGATCATGTGCATTTTTTTCTTTCATTTTATTTATATGGTGGATTACATTTACTGATTTTTATATATTACACCATTCCTACGTCTCTGGAATGAAGCCTATTTGATGATGGTGGATGTTCCTTTCTATGCGATCTTGGGTTCAGTTTATAAGTATTTTTATTATTTTTGCATCAATGTTCATTACAGAAATTGGTCTGTAATTCTTTCTTTGTTGAATCTTTGTGTGGTTTGGGTATCATGGTGACTGTGGCCTCATAAAATGAATTTGACAATGGTCCTTCTGTCCTATTTTGTGGAATAATTTGAAGAATGTTGGCATCAACTTTTTTTTAATATCTGGTATAATTCTATGCTAAAACCCTCTGTCCCTGGACTTTTTTGGGTAGGAAGATTTTTAATGAATGCTTCTATTTCACTAGGGGGTTATATGTTTAAGCTGTTTATCTGATCTTGATTTTAACTTTGGTAAGTGGCACCTATCAAGAAAATTATCCATTACATTTACAGTAAAGGTTTTTAAAGAATGTCCTTAGGATTTTCTGAATTTCATCAGTGTCTGTTGTCATGTTCCTGTTTTTGTTTCTTATTTTATTAATTTGGATAGTCTCTCTCTGTCTTCTAGTTAGTTTGGATAAGGGATTGTCTATCTTGTTGATTTTCTCAAAGATCCAACTCTGTTTCATTGATTCTTTGTAATGTTCTATTTGTTTCTATCTTATTTATCTCAGCCCTTAGTTTGATTATTTCTTGTCATCTACTCTTCTTGTCTGTGATTACTTCTTTTTGTTCTAGAGCTTTCAGATGTGCTATTAGGTTGCTGGTATGAGAACACCTTTAATCCCAGTAACTGGGAGACAGAGGCAGGTAGATTTCTGAGAAGTCAGGTCATCCTGGTCTACATAGTGAGTTCTAGGACAGCCAGGGTTACATCTGTGGGGGGCCTGCTCCCACTTTTTCACCCAGGGTACTCTTGAGCAGGGAGAAGTGAGAAATATTTAGATAGAAATATAGAGGAGAGAGATAGATAGAAACATAGGACAGCCTCGGGAGGACCTGGGTCAAAACCCACCAGCCCTTTCTGTCTCTTCTAAAGGGCTATTTACAGAAATGCCAAGGGGTGGGGCAAAAGATCTCCCCCCAGGACAGCCAAGTGCAGACCATCTCAAACACCTAGTAACCATGCACGTGGTCAAGCCATCCTCTAATGCAGTCCTGCTGTGTAAAAAAGCTCAGATCACTAGGAAACTTTTGTGGGCTCCAATATACATCCTTTGTCTCAAACAAAAATTGCACCCAAGAAAAATCAACAATAATCAAAGAAAAAGAGGTCAGTCATTTGAAAGGGAATGGAATGGAGGGCATAGGAGGTGTGCTGCTTAGTTTTTGCTTTTGTTTGATATAGACCTAGACATATCTGGAAAGAGTGAAATTTAATTAAGAACATGTCTCCATAAGACTGAGCTGTAGGCAAGTCTATAGGGCATTTTCTTAAATACTGATTGATGTGGGAGGGTCAAGACCATTGTAGGTGGTGCGACTCCCTACCCAGGTGGTATTGGATGGCATAAGAAAGCAAGCTGAGCAGGCCATGGGAAACAAGCCAGGAAGTAGCATTCTTCCATATCTTCTGCTTCAGTTCCTGTCTCCAGGTTCCTGCCCTGACTTTCCTCAGTGATGGAATGTGACCTTAGAATTCTAAGAAGAAATAAATCTTTTCTTCCCCAAGTGTTTTTGGTCATGGTGGTTTATCACAGCAATAGAGACCTAACTAATACAGGAGGGATTGGAGTAATGAAACAAAGAAGGCAATTGGAAGAAGAAAAGGAAAGGGGAATAATGATATAATTATATTAAAATAAAAATAAATTGAGAAGTATCAAATTACTAACTTAGTGTTGAATCTGAAGGCCTTGGGAAAACAAGAATAAACACTACCCAGGAAAAGTAGATGGAAGAGATGATAAAGATCAGGGTTGAGATTAATTAAATAGAGAAGAAAAAAAGCAATAAAATGAAGTTGGTTCTTTAAAAAGATCAGCAAGTCTAACAAACTTCTAGCCAAATTAACAAAAAGAAAGAGAGAGGAGGTGAAAATTAATAAATTAGAGAGGAAAGGGGAGATTCTCCTAGTTAGTAAAACTGTATTGAGAAATGACTAGAAGGTGTGTCCTTGTTGGAGGGGATGTGTCACTGGGGGTGGACTTCCATGGCTGCCTTTCCCATCCTAAAGGAATAAAGTGATTACTTTTGCTCTCTCCAAAGTTTGGTCTATTATCTTCCCAGATATTCAATTCCTGCTAGGGAATGAACTTAACAATCCCCTAGACAACAGCCATCACCCCCGTTATACAAAGAACTAAGAAAACAAAACAAAACCAAAACAAACAAAACCCCCCAAAACTAAATGTTATGAACACAAACAACACAATTAAAAAATGAAGCAAGAGTTCTCAAAATATGAAGCATGAAGACCAATGAACAAACAAACAAACAAAAAAGTTCAGCCTCCTTAGGCATTAGGAAAATCCAAATTAAAACCACTTTGAGATTTCATCTTACCCCAGTCAAATGGCCCAAGACCAAAGAAACAAACGACCATGGATTCTGGCACAGACATAGGGGAAAGGAACACTTATTCACTTCTGGTGGGAGTGCAGCCACTAGTGACATCAGTGTGAAGATTCCTCAAAAAGCTAGAGGGGTAACTATGGCCTGTTTCTCTAAGATGCTAGCCTGCAGCATCCCAAGTGAGATGGAACAATAGGATTAGCATCCTGAATTAAGGCTTCATATATTATCCTTTATTAGTCTACTAAATTCAGAGATCCCTCCTTTCTAATCTCAGATATTCCTCTCCCCTAAAGTCTATAAATGTAAGGACTTCCCTTTGTTTTGTGGGTACTGAACAGCCCCCATATTCCAGCTTTATCTGCTGTAAGCGACTAGTTATCAAATATCATGATTATCTGAAATATATATCTATGAATATCTATAGTGAAATAGCACTCCAACCAGATTTTTCTCCTTTCATGTCTAACAAACTTCAATTGCTAAATGATTGGTGAGAAAGATGAGTAAAAAATTAGGAAGGTACATCTGAGGCATGTCTGGGAGGGTGTTTCCAGAGATCATTGGCATGTGAGTCAGAAATTTGATTGGGAAAGACAGATTTTGAGTGTGTGCTAGGGAACCTCTTACAAGCTTAGTCCTTGAATGGGCGTATCTTTTGGTATTACTATTGCCATTGTCCATAGACCTCAGAGTCCAGCTTCTTCAGCTCTTCCATGTGCATCACACCAGTGACTTTCCAGAGAGCTTCCAGGACGTCAGCCTCAGACAGAACTGCATCATCTGTCCTGTTCTGTGACTTCCAGCTTCTCACATTGAACACCTGGTTTTGCTGGCTCTTCATCCTGCAAGCCCCAGCCTCCAAATATGTAAGCCAAACTACTAAATCCCATTTTATTGCTAAATGTATATTCTGTTGGTTATGCCTCTAGGGGACACTGGCATGGAGCTTTAATAGAAAATTAAATATCTAAGAACAAAAGGAAAAAAGATACATGGAACTTCCAAAATTACACTTGCTTTTATAATTTGTTAATAAATACAAATACTTTATAAGTATATAATGATGTACTTTCTGCACAAGGGATACTTTTCCTTGATTTGAATTAAAAGAATTCTAACAAGTACTCCTTTTGAAGAGTCTACTTTGTGTACACACACAAATAATTTATTAATATAACATACATAAACCATAAAGGAATAAAAGTTTAAATATCTGAATTATAACAAATAGGTGGCAAGTAAACATCCATGGTGGAAAGAATGCTCAAAAGAGACCACAATGGATTAGATTCCCATTGTTAAAAAGAGTGTCTTTATACATGAGTGGGGGTGGGATGCAGGCAGAGCAGCTTCTCAAGAGTGGTAATACTCTTAAATACAACTTTCTAATGAATCTAATGCAAATTACAGATGAACTGGTTTTCATTGATTGTTTTTGGTCAATGCTGAAAGAAGAGATGATTTTGTTTATTGATTCAAATCTATTATGCAATCTAGTTTGCTTAACTCTTAGTGCCTTGTTTTTCATTTTCTTACAGATTTTTCAACTGTTTCCAGTCAAAATTCTTGTAAATGCCACTCCTAATAAAATAATATTGCTTAGTATTTTAATATGCCAGCTATAACCTATAGAACTGATAAGAGTAAACTTAGGTACTTAGCAGGCTATCACTCTTTCTAAATCTTTATAAATCTCTTTCTGTAACACGGCCAAAAAGTCTTAGTGCCTTTTTAAAATTCTCATTGCTTCTCCTCTAATACGGGACTAACAACTGGTGTAGGTCCTCCCCAGTGATGACAGACAACTAAAACCAACACTTGAGATGGTTAATAAAGAGGTCTTCAAGAAAACAAATCAGAGACAAGGGGAGTCATTTGTGTGAACACTACAAAAAAGGAAGCAGTGAAGAGAGGTTGTAGAAAATCAGATGATAGATAGATAGATAGATAGATAGATAGATAGATAGATAGATAGATAGATAGATAGATAGATATTTCAGAATCAAATTCAGACCTTTGGTCATAGCACTCTTATCTCTAAGATGCTTTTGCCCTCAGCTCTTGGGATTTTTGAGACAGAGTCTCACTGTATTCCAAATGCAGGCCTAAAACTTGCTAAGTAGCTCAAGCTGGACTTGAATTGGTAATCTTCCCAAGTGCTGGTATTACAGGAATGCCCATACTCAGCCATAAATGGGTTTTTACACATGACTGTATTAAAGCAAATGTCTTACTATCTGTAGTTGTAGAGTCAGACCCGGAGACGTAACTGACTGTAACAGTCCAAGGAGTTCTTTTAGAAACCGGTTCAGGTGAAACCAAGTTCTTGACAATATCTCAGAAAACAGCTTTAAGATGAGTCAGTGGGAATCAGAGCTGGATTAGCTAAGAATAATGTAAATTTAAGTAAGAGGTCAATACAAAAGAGGCACTTGGTGAAAAGATAATATGCACCCATGTATAGGTGTGGACTTCTTAAGAAAGAATCATACCTGTGCTGGCTGGTTTTATGTCAACTTAACAGGAGCTATACTCATCAGAGAGGAGGGAACGTTGATTGAAAAATGTCTCCATAAGATTTGCTATAGGCAAGTCTGTGGATCATTTTCTCTATTAGTGATTGATGTGGGAGGGCCCAGCTCATTGTGAGTGGTGCCATCACTGGGCTGGTGGCCCTGGGTTCTATAAGAAAGCAGGCTGAGCAAGCCAAGGAGAGCAATTCAGTAAGTAGCACTCCTCCATGGCCTCTGCCTCAGGTTCCTTTCCTGTTTTAGTTTCTGTCCTTCAGTGATGGACTATGACATGGAAGTATAAGCCAAATAAACTCTTTCCTCTCTAGGTTGTTTTTGGCCATGGTGTTTCATTCGAGCAACAGTAACAATGCCTACACGTCATAACAAAAGTCAATATACAATTTTGGTGGCATAAAGTCAGTCTCTTTCTCTCTCTCTTTCCCCAGTAAAATGAGGTCATAGGGTGGTTCCTGAAGTGCATTGGATAGGACTGCAGCTGACAAGGTAAAACCACAGGTCACAAGGGTTGCACATGCTAGTTAACACTTTTTTGCTGTAATGTTCATTATTTTATTTATGATATTCCCAGATGAATGTTTACAAATGGAAAATAAGAAAGGCCATACTCAAAGGTCATATATGCTTAGCTTTAAGCGTGGTTGGGTGCTTTGGTGCTGTCTTAAAATTCTTATTTGAATGATCTCTACATAAAAGGAACATTGGCTCTATCTAGGCAATCTTCATAGGAATTTTGTTAATTGTCTTGACTTTTAGCTGATGAAATAGACTTTACCAGACTCCAAAGTGAGGAGTCCCCTCCCTTCCTTCATCACCTTAATTTTCTATTTTTTGTTTTGTTTTGTTTTGTCTTTTCTGTCCTTCCTCACTACCACTAGGTGGAGCTCATACACTTGAAAAGGATCTTCCTGGTAGAGAAAGTGTATAGTAGTAGTCCATGCTCATAGAGCCTCTTAGAAAGCAGAGGATCCTTACACGACTGATTTAATTGGGTGTTTCTGAGTTTGACTACCTCTTGTATTTCATTCTACAATTTGTAATGATGCTTTTTCTCTTAGGTGCAAGCGTCTGAGTTTTATTTACTTACACAATTCAAATGTCCTTTAATGAAATCTATGCACCAATCAAGCAATAAATAGCAAGATGACAGGAAGTCCCAAATCCCTGAAGATTTAGGAATAAACAAATATGGGGTGTTTTACTTACATTTGTGTTTATATTTATATGATACCGTGACCAAGGCAACTTATTAAAAAATAGTTTAATTTGGGACTCACAGTTACAGAGGGTTAGAGTCCATAGCCATCATGGTGGGAAGCATGGTGGCAAGAAGGTAGCCATGGCTGGAGCAGTAGCTAAGAGTTCACATCTGATCCAGAAATGAGAGAAGGGGGGGCAATGGGCAAAGATGCTGGTTCTGAGAACTTGACAGCCTGAGTGTGATCCCAAGAGACAGTGTGAAAAGCCTGGTGTGGTGGCACATGCCTGTAACCCCAGTACTCCAAAGCGAGGTGGGAGGTGGAGACAGGAGATTGGCTGGAAGCTCATGGGCCAGCCAGCCTAGAGCACATAGCACAGTGGAAACAAGAGCGCTTGCTTCAAAAACACAGTTGAGAGAACCCACCTTTCCTTTGACCTCCTCAAACAACCATGACATGTACATGTAAGCACACACACAGACATCACACACGTGCATGCATGTACACAGAGAGAGAGAGAGAGAGACAGAGAGAGACAGAGACAGACAGAGAGACAGACAGAGAGACACAGAGAGAGAGACAGAGAGAGCTACCTGGGAAATGTCATGGGTTTTTGAAACCTCAAAGCCTACACCCAGTGGCGCACAATCCTCCAACAAGGCCACACCTTCTAATTCTTCCCAAAACAGTTTCACCAACTGGGGGCTATTATCTTTCAAACCACCACCCAGGGATAGGAAATTACAACAAGAGATCCTTTGAAGTTAATGGATTTTCAAAAGCAAGCAATCTTGGCAACTTCATCTCCCCACCTTACACCACAAGTCCTCCAGCCTTGGAGCCAGGTAAATACTTACAAACAGAGCTGCAACATACTTCTGCACTCCCAATACCCAGCCTGACTGAACATAGATATGCATATTCATTCCAGGCAGAGGTAGAGGTTGTGATGTAAGAGGGAGTTCATCTCCTCTGAGGAACAGGAACCCCAGTGTGTACAGCAGTGCTGCTCATGAATCCATAGGTTTAAAATTACCCAGAAGTGCCCAAGAAATGCAGCTTATTGGGCTCACTCCATAGTTGTTGAATCAGAAGAATCTCTCAAGTGATGCCAGCTTCCTTCAATGCAATCTGTGTTAATACTCTGCCCAGGTAATATTTAAGCACACTGGATTTGAGAGCCGTTGGCCACCAGACAGTGAGCAGATAGAGTGATGCAGGAAGGTTAGAAGAGGCCAGGGGTCACAGCAAAGTCCTTACGACCATGTTAAGAATAATACTTTATCTCTAGCTGTAGAAAAATGGAAAGACATTAAAGCCCTTCAGCAAAGAAAATATAAGTTGGACTCAGTTTTTTTTTTTTATTTTTTCCCTTTTTTTTTTCAAGACAGGGTTTCTCTGTGTAGTTCTGGCTGTCCTGGAACTCACTCTGTAGACCAGGCTGGCCTTGAACTCACAGAGATCTACCTTACCTTCTTCTGCCCCCATGAGCACTGGGATCAAGGGTGTGTGCCACCACCACCACCTGCCTAGACTCATATTTTAAGAACAGCTACAATGTAGAAAATTGGTTGGAATATAACAACACACAAATGGAGGAACCTCTTGGAAAACATTGCAGTGGTTCAGGCTACAGATGCCAAGCCAGGATAGAGGACAGAGGACACAGAGGTGGAGTGTGGAAAACAGAAAGGAGAATGTTGGGAGGTATTGTCAATGTGATCACCTGCCAGGAGGAGAGATTTCACTTCATTCTGCATGTTCTCACCAAATATCTAAGACTCGATAATTGATGAATACCACAGTTTATTTCTTACAGTTCTGGAGATTGAGAAGTTCAAGGTCCAAGGGCTTGTATTTGAAGGGTATATTCTGTGTCATACCATAGAAGAAGGGAGAAAATATGCAAAGGGGAGTCAAACTTCCTTTTATAAGAATACTACTCTAGCTGGCTCTGATAATGCACACACCTTTAATCCCAGCACTCAAGAGGCAAGTGGAACTCTCTGAATTTAAGGCCAGCCTGGTCTAAATATTGAATTCCAGGCCAGTCAGGACTCACAGTAACACCTTGTCTCAAAAAATAAATAAATAAATAAAAAATAAAAAAGATTCCCACTGTAACTACAAAGAATCTACTCCTGCAAGGACGGCATAAATCTATGCATGAATTCATCACCTCTTATTCTTCCTGTCTCAGGACGTTGTTGCATTGAGGCTTAACTTTGCAATGCATAAATATTGGAGGACACTTTTAGACCATAGTTCCTGGAGGAGTAAGTATAATACACCACTTGTGGGGTAAATGTGGACAACCATTCACAGAGACAGGGCTTAAAGAAGAGTCATGGGAAATGAGTTCAAAATCAGATGACTTGAATTTTAAATGGGAATTTCATGTAGAAAGCTTTAGATTTTCCCCAACATTTGGAAAATAATGAACATTTTTACATGTAGGAAGCCAAGTGTGATGGTCTCTTCTGAGGGCCCAACTGGAAGAGAGGTGGTTGATAGCAAGACCTTGTTCAAGTGGCAGAAAACAAAAGGAGGTATTTGAAGGGAATGGACTGGGAGCATCTTGATGGGCCATGGGAAGGGTTGGCTATAGTGCATCATCCCTTCTATTCTCTCTCCTACATTCCCATATAGAATGGATATATCTCATGCATGATTATCTTCTTCTAAACATAAAAGGAACTCCCTTTCTCTTAGCTGCAGGAGCTTGTTCTGCCTCTCTCCGATGTCTATGTTATGGGTCCAGCTCTGCATCAGGGTCCCATCCCTCATTCTGGGCTTCTAAAACCTGGAAATCAGCTTTTCATCTCCAAGGTAGGTTCCTCTCTCAATATAATCAAAGTGTAAATGCTGGGAAGAGTAACACTTTGGGACCAGTAGGGAAAGAGAGATTGGTAGAAATTAGGACAAAGAACAACAGAGTACTAATCTTCAGAAAGTAGACAGGCAGCTCCTGGAGCAGGAAAGGAGACTGTAGACACACCCTTGTCATAACTCAAGAAGACCATTATCCAGGAGGACCCAGTCACAGTCTAGCAATAGAGGGCCAGGGAGACCAGACTAGGTAACACAAACTACTCACTGCCCTGCCTCTTTCAGGAGAAAGACCCCTACAAGTGTCACAGGTGGAACCTTCCTGTCTGTCTTCTCCTGACTCTCTGGGAGACATGAATATGGAACCTCTAGAGACAGAAGAAGACTTTAAGAATCCCACAGGGCCTGTGGTTACTGAGGTTGTAGACAAAGAAAGGAATCTATACCGGTAAGTGAGGACCTTCCCATTCCACTCCCTAAAATGTAACATTCCACCCAGCATCCACTGTTTCCTCTTCTCTTGCCAATCAAGAAGGCAGGAACAAGATTGAGCTACTGGATATGTGTTTTTTTTATTATGAATAAAGAGGTTCTTATTATGAAAAATTTCAAAAACTTACAAAAGTAGAATATACAAGAACTTCCTGTCCAACTCCAGCACCATTTTTCCAAGTTCATTTTAACTACTAACATTCTTCCTTTTTCATTACGGTTACAGCATTTTAAGGTCAAGGCAGCAGGTGCCTTCATCCTTAAATATTTCACCATGCATTCCACTAAATTAAGATAAGACCTCGCCTTCTGTCACCCGTACACCATTACCACATATAACAAAGCCGATGAGAGTTCTACATATCAACTAAACAAACCCAGTCTCCTTTCAACTTTGCTCAGTTATCTGAAATGTGGTTTTGTTGGTGATTATTATAATTACAATGCAGACATGATTTGCTCGTTATATTTGATTTGTCATATCTTATAAATTTCATTTAAACTCTTATAGTTTATATGTTCACTGTCCTAATAACCCTATGTGATAAATACCCTATTAATAGCTAGGAACCCTACCATAAATAGTGTGGCCTTGCTTCCCAAGGGTTTATAACTATAAAATTAATCAATGTCTAAAATCATAATAAGAATTTCCTACATGACACTTGGTCATTTATTAAACATTGTCATAGAGATTGTTTCAGTTGGGAGATAGTATCATTCATAATTTATATACACACAGGCTAACATCCTAGGGTCCTAGTATTTACCAGGAGGGAGTTTTGGGGGGGTCACTTAATACTTCATGAAGCACTGTTTTCAGTTCCAAGGGACTATAACTGATATTGGTATATAGGTGTTATTAATTAATGGTAAGTGGACCCTTTAAAATGACAAAACTTGTCTAGTTTATCATCATCATGGAAATAGCTAACTACTCCCAGGGAGTTAAGCTGTGGCCTTTTATTATATCACTTATTATCACAACTCTATAAGTGTTGCCATTACCTCTATTTACACATAAGGAAAATGACTCACTCAGGGATCCACACATAAAGGGCAGAACAACCAACTCTCGAAGGCAAAGCCTTCTTGAAGTTAATGATGTCCTCTTTTACCATGTCCAGACCCTGCACCTCAGTGAGTTTGTATGTAGTTCCTGCTTCTCTTTATTTTTTCCAGAGTTTACTTCCCAGCAGCTGGTTATTACCACCATCTCAACATAGGTCTCCAGTTTGTGGTGAAAAGGGCATTGACCATTGAGATTGAATTTTGTGCCTGGGGAATGTTCTGGGACAGGGATGTCCTGGAGCATGGTTGGATGGTGGCAGGACCTCTGTTTGACATCAAAGCTGAGCAAGGAGCCGTGGCTGCTGTGTACCTTCCCCACTTTGTGGACCTCCAAGGTAACCAAAGGAAAGATAGGGAGGAGGGTGATGGTGATGAGCAGGCATATAGGATGGTGGGTGATGGGGGAAAGGCTCATGGTTTCCTTAGCAAGGCAGAGAAGGTCACAGAGGTGGAAACTAAGGTATTTCCTTTCTCCATTCTTGTCTGACATATATTGTGTGAAACATGTGTCTCCAAGCCTTATAATATTTCTGAGCTTAAGTAAATGTTTCCCCAAATGGAAAATTATCTCCGTAGTAACAATATTAACTATCATTTATTAAGTGTTCTTTACTCAGACTGTATCACCCAGAGTCCCAGAAGAAAACAGGTGATAAACTAAAATACTTAAAGAGATCTGGCAATGTCAAGGGTATGTACACCGTGAAGTTAAATGAAACAAGGAATATTTAGTATCTGTCTTAGCTATAGTTCTTTTTATTTCTGCAACAAAACACTATGACCAAAAGCAAGCTCGGAAGAATGGGTTTATTTGGCTTACACTTACACAGGACTGTTCATCATTGAAGGAAGTCAGGACAAGAATTCTAACAAGGATCCTGGAGGCAGGAGCTGATGAGAGACCATCGAGGGGTGTCGCTTACAGGCTTGTTTCCCCTAACTTGCTCAGCCTTCTTTCTTATAGAACCCAGGACCATCAGCCCAGAGGTGAAAACACCCACAAACCTCCTCCATCAATCACTAATTAAGAAAATGCCTTACAGCAGGGTCTTACAGAGGCATTTTCTCAAGGTTCCTCCATTCAGATAACTCTAGCTTGGGTCAAGTTGACTTAAGATTAACCAGCACAATTTACCCTGTGACACACAAACACATTCACTATTAAGCCACACTTTTCCTTTCTTATTCATCCCCAAGATCTCACATTAAAAACATAAATAACTTTAAAAGTCCCACAGTCTTTACAAATTCAAACACATTAAAATTCAGTCTCCTTAAAATACCCAATCTCCCTAAAAGTCCAAAATTTCTTTTAAAAGTTCAGTCTTTCAGCTATGGGCTCCTGTAAAAAATCAAAACTAAATTAAATAACTTCTCACTTCAAGAGGGAAAAACAAGAGCAGAGTCACACTATGAACAAAGCAAAAAACAAACTCCAATAGTGTAAATAATTCAATGTCCAATGTCTGAGATCTACTCACAATCTTCTCTCTTCCAGTGGGCTTGGTCACTTCTCTGGTTCTGCCCTCTGCAGCACACACAGCTTGTCTTCTAAGGTCTGGAAGGCTCCATTCCATTGCTGCTACTGTTCTTGGTAGTCACTCTATGGTATTGGCATCTCTAAAATACTGGGGTCTTCTACTGCAACTGGGCTGCACTTTCACCAATAGCCTCTTCTGGACTGTCTTCATGATGCAAAGCCTCAACTTTACTCCATGATCCCTTCAGTCCTGGGGCTTCCACTGCTACTCTGGCTGCACCTTCACAAATGGCTTCTCCTGGCCTCTCACAGTGCCAAATCTCAGCTGCTCTCCATGACCCCTCATACCTTCAAAATCAGTACCACCTAAGTGACTTTTACACTATCAAGTTTGGCAGCCAACACTAAGTACAACCTTTGCCACTTCTGGAACACAGCTTTTGTGTGCTGACTCTCAGGAAACACTTCCCAGAAGATTTCACCTCAACTGCTAAATTCTCAGCTCCAGTGGACCAGCATCGAGTATCCTAGCAAAGCAAAGTTTTGCCTTAGTAGTTCTGATATTTGTTAATCACAGATGATTCTTCAGTCCCAGCTAACCAGAACCACAGATTCTTCACAGAAAAGGCTGGTAGAGTCTTTGTTTCACTCTGAAAAGTAATGAGCCGGGCCTCCATCATCTACACTGCCCTCAACATTCTTATCTTCTAAGCCCTTACAGAACAGCCCACTGAGCTTTCAACACTCAAAGGCTTTTCTAGCCCAAGGTTCCAAAGTCCTTCCACAGTCCTCACACAAAACAACATAGGTCTGTCACAGACAAGTAAACACTTCTATTTACTAGTAAAATCTAGCCTTGGTGGGGGTCAACCTACTAACATCCAGCTCAGATGGGCATTGAGTCCTTGCCATTACCACTTCCACTTTGGGCCCTGCTTTCACCTATGCAAGGGCATGACCAACAGACTCAGTGTGTTAAGTTCCACCACAGTTCTGTGTGTCTAGTGGTAAGTGAACTTGGTCTGCCCTTACTCTGAATGAGGGTATATTCTTGAGGATTAGTTGGCTTGTGTAATGAGGGACTAGAGTCAAGATGTACAGCAGGGCTCAAGGGGACAAAGTTTGCTTTAGTTGTGGCTCACAGACCATTTTTCACACTCCACGCTTTGAAGCAGTGCTAAGAACTCTAGCCATTGCCTGCCAGGCTGAAAGTTGGCAACATTGTCCTTGGAGATCTCCTGGGAAGTTCAAGATTAGGTGCCAGTAGAGACTGGTAAAGGTCTGTTTCCTTACAGATTGCATCTTCTCCATGTACTCATAGAATAGGAAAGGCCAATTTCATAATAGTATCAGTATCACTTGTGAAGATCTTTTCACCCTCTAAAACTATGGTTCTCGACCTTACTAATGTGGGGCCTGTTCCTTATGTCGTGGTGACCCCGAACCATAAAATTATTTTGTCGCTACTTTATAACTGTAATTTTCTACTGCTATGAATAATAATGTAAATATCCATAGTTTTTGGATGACCCCTGTGAAAGGGTTTTTCAACCCTCAAAGGGGCTGTGACCACAGGTTGAATACCACTTCTCTAAAAGGTTCTGCCTTCCTGTGTCATCATCCTAGAGTTAGGATTTCAACACATGAAGTATCTGGAGGACACAATCATTCAGGCCACAACACCGAGGTCTCTGACATCTTCTTTGACAGGGGGCCATGTAGATACTTCCTTATTTGAAGTGGCTCACTTTAAAGAGAAAAGGATGGCCTTGGAAAAGCCAGCCAGGGTGGAACAACACTACATAGTCCTGGAAAACCCCAGCTTCTCCCTGATGGGAGTCCTACTGAGAATGATCCCAGCTGCTCAGCGTTTCATCCCCATCACCTCCACCACATTGCTCTACCGTCCCCACCATGCTAAGGAAGTCACCATCCATCTCTACCTGATCCCCAATGACTGCACCATTCGGAAGGTGATGTTAATAACCCAAAGCCTGGGCCAGGGTGGGCTGACAGACAACAGGAAATGAGGCAGAGCTCTCTAGAGGGATCCTCACTTGGGCATGAGGCCATTGTAAAGAGAACTCTCATGTGAATGAGTGGTCCTACTTTTTGCTTCACATTTGCCTGTTCCTAGCATACCTGAAATCTCCTCTGACTGCATTTGCTGCTCTGTGCTCTCCATGAAACCTTCTACATCTCCTTTCATTGATTCAGGAAGATGTGAAAGCACCATGTCCAACCTGTTGCCTTTCTCTCTCACTTCATCTCTTGCAGTGACCCCAGTTCTACCATAAATATGACAAAGACCAAATGTGAGGCTGTCTGTGTGGCTAAACATGGGGAACACTGGTACAGAGGTGGTGTTACCTTCCTACACCCATATAGACACACTGACTTACCATCTCACCATATTCAGACCAGATTCCATGGAGCAAACATTTTGCTAAATCACCATTCTATGTGTTACTTAGGCCATAGATGATGAAGAAGAGAAGTTCCAGTTTGTGAGAATACACAAGCCACCCCCGTTGGATTCTCTTTATTTAGGCTCACGCTATACTGTGTCTGGATCAGAGAAGCTGGAAATAACTCCCAAGGTGAGCAGCCATATGTCCACCCCTCACCTGGATCAGATACTAGTCTTGGGGAACCCTGTGGGCCAATCTGAGGGATTTTCTATGGACCAGGAAAGTTGAGATTGAGGAGAAAATGTGTAGGATTTGAAACAGGGAGATAGGATCAAAGAGATGGGGAAGATATTTGGAGCTCTGAGGTGTGTTTGGCTACAGGGTATCAACGCCATCCAGTTGAAAAAAACAAGGAGCACAACTGTAGCTGAACACACTGCGTTTATTACTAACTACAACAAAACATGAACTATTAGGGACTATGGGGAAATCTTATCTTCATAAAATAGTGCTAGAAAGACTTGATTTGTGGTTGAATGCAGTTGCTATAGATTTGATAAACTCAGAGGACAAGGACAATTCTATTACTGAGAACCCCAATAAATACCATCTCTAGGAAGATAAAATTAAAGCAAGAAAAAAATTAATTGCTAAAGATATAATGATCACATATTTCGTGTGTGGCAAAAAGAAAATAAGAAATAACAGCATGAAAATAAAGAAGAACCTCTTAGTATTTTACAGGGTGTTAAATAGACAAAGACTGGCATTAGAAAAGGAGATGGGCCCAGGAGTAGCTGGTCAACACAAAACAGACTCCATGGGTTTTATTTATGTTTCTTTTTTAAATTTTCTGGGTTGTTTGTATGCTTTTTGTTTTATTACCTTTGTCTTATTGGTTTTTGTTTTGTTTTGATTTTCTTTTTTGTTTGAGAGAGAGAGAAGAGAGAGAGAGAGAGAGAGAGAGAGAGAGAGAGAGAGAGAGAGAGAGAGAGAGAACATAAAGTTGGATGGGTAGGAAGGTGGGAAGGATCTGGGAGAAGTTGGGGGAAGAGGAACATGATCAAAATATATTGTAAGAAAAAGATTTAATAATAAAAAAGAAAGAATGAATAAAAGCAGCATGTATTACAAAGAAAAAGAAAGAAAAAATAGAGATGGAAAGGGATGTTGCAGAATCAGACAATTCATTTTTTCTAAGCTCTCTGACAGAAGCTCCATTTTTTTTAAGGCAACAAACAACATCTGAAAGAATTCTGATGATTCTGCTTAGTGTTGGACCAGGTTCCAGTAGGTAGAAAGATGTTTGTGTTTTAAGTTAATGTTTTAGTTTTATTTCTGTTGCTGTTATAAAATACCCTGAAAAAATTACCTATGGAAAAAAGGCTTTCTGTTTTGTTTTTGGTTTTTTTTGTTTGTTTGTTTGTTTGTTTTTCGAGACAGGGTTTCTCTGTGTAGCTTTGCGCCTTTCCTGGAACTCACTTGGTAGTCCAGGCTGGCCTCGAACTCACAGAGATCCGCCTGGCTCTGCCTCCCGAGTGCTGGGATTAAAGGCGTGCGCCACCACCGCCCGGCTTGTTTTTGGTTTTTTGAGACAGGGTTTCTCTGTGTAGTTTTGGTGCCTGTCCTGGATCTTGCTCTGTATACCGGGCTGGCCTCAAACTCAGAGAGATCTGCCTGGCTCTGCCTCTGAGCGCTGGGATTAAAGGTGTGTGCCACTACCGCCTGACAAAAAAAAAAAAAAAGGTTTATTTCAGCTCACAACTCCAGGTACCTCATAAAAGTGAAATCACAGTGACAGGAACTTAAAGCAAGTAGTAACATCCCCAGACAAGAGCAAAGGAAAATGTGTGTGTTCACTTTCTTTTTTGCTTATGTTCAGTTTGATTTCTTGTCTTAAATATGTAAGTCAGGGCTCCTGCCTAAGTAATGGTGCTGCCCACAGTGAGCTGGATCACCATACATCAGTTAATTTAATTAAAACAGTCCTCCACAGAGGTACCCACAGGCCAACCTAATATAAACAATCATTTCAACTTTCTTTCAAGGTGATTCTAGGTTATTTCAAGTTAACAGTTGAAGCTAACCATCACTGTTGGAAAACATGAACCTCAAAATGAGTATATGGTGTTTTTCTGCAGTATCAGTTGTTAACAAAGAATGAGAGGGACATGATCTATTATTCAACAAATATAAACCCATTGCCACTATGTTTCAATAGACATAGTTCAGAAGACCTGACAGATGCCAAGACCAAAGAGGTCTCCAAATACATTTTGGAAACAGAGGAAGAACTTGGTGGTTTGGCTATTTGGGAGCAAATATGAGAGAGATTAAGAATGGTGCTTAGATTTGGGACCTGAGCGTTGAGGAGACTTTAGTGCCATTTACTGTGTTTAGGGGCTGGTTGGGGGGAGCTGATTGGGAGATAATAGGGAATCAAGAGTTCTACCTCAGGTTTGAGAGAAGGAGAGAGGCTATGCATAATGATTGAACAGTTGAGTTTAGGGTTCATTCAGCTAAACAAGCTTTGCATTTAAGATGGGAGAGGAAGAGGAAGAAGGATCCAGTTCATAATGGAATTAGAAAGATCTGTTTTATAGTGATTTTTGAAATGAGTTCTAACTCATCTATAGGATATGTACTCATCCTTCCGAGTCAGGATATATGGTTTGGTAGTGGTGATAGAACTTAGTATTGCAGATAATCAGTGTTATTAGAGGATTGAGCAAGGCCAAGAAGGTGCCAGGGGAAAAACCTCATTTGCACAATGACCAGTAGCTGCTGCTGCTGCTACTACTACTACTACTACTACTACTACTACTACTACTACTGCTACTACTACTACTACTACTGCTACTACTACTACTGTTTTATCTATATGTTTGTTTGATTAATTTTGAGACAGGATCTCACTATATAGCTCCAGATGTCCTGAAATTCACTATGTGACCAGGCTAGACTTAAACTCATAAAGATACACTGTTTTTCTTTCCAAGTACTGAGATTAAAGGCATGCACACAAATCCCAATCCTTCAGTAGTTTCTCACATGCTGATTTTTTTTCTCCAGGAACTGGAGTTGTGCTATCGAAGCCCTGGAGAATCACAGCTCTTTTCTGAGATCTACATTGGCCAAGTGGAATCAGACATATGCCTCCAATTGAACCAGAAGATTAGTGGGAGTCAAGTATGGGAGGCCTTACTGAAACCAGGTAGGAGTAGAACAAGCCCAAAGAGTTAAGAGATAGTGTAAAATCGTTAATGAGTCAGCTGATATAAAGAGAGTTTACATGGCTTTTCAAGATACCCAATAGCTGTTATGACTTAAATTCAAACTCCAAACAATATGATTCTAGGCCCAGTTTTCTCTCTCTTATTCTCTAGTACCTCCACACTGTCCTGGAATTAACAGATTTTGACATCCATGATGCCTTTGGAAAAATTCTTAGTCATGCACTGGCTGTAAAATAAAGGAACAAAGCCTAAATGATTGGGTGATTGATGAGTTAAGCCACCATTGGCAACATCAGATACTCAATCCTGGATCAGTATATATGTTTTCAGGCAGAAAAGACAAATTAAATAATATAATTTCAGTCTCTGGCTCTAGCACTCATATGCACACAAAACCCCAACCCCCCTAACCAGCACTCCAGGAATGACCAATCCTGCTGTATGTGTCTCATACAATGGTCTTGCCTAAATAGTAGCAGTGTTGTTTTTATCTTTGCATTATTCCAATATCTTCCTCTTATTCATCTTAATTGTGTCTCTCGGTGCTCACAGAAATCTATTCTCTTCTGTCTGGGAAATAATTCAGATACTGGAAGACTGTGACCACAGCATCCTTTGTATCTCCCATCATTATTCAAGATAAACATCTCCAATTCCTTCTTTCATTCCTCTTAAATCTTTGCTTTTGCACTCTTGGTCACTCACGCACTTTCTTCAGAAGGTGCTCTAGTTTAGGGATAAGTCAGAATGAACCAAGACTGAGCACTCATTAAGGAATACAAAGAACATACACATCCCTCCTAAAAATAGACCCTGGGTCTCCAGTACCATAAGCTGGCAACTTGTGTCCATTTCCCTATACTTAGGTCACACTGAACTTAAGATCTGCTCAAACTCTTATGCTGTATTCACACAAGCTACATAATCTATGGAGAATTCCCTCTTCTCTTAGCAAGTGATTTTTAAACCTATTTTTCCACTGTTGTTGTTCCTACTAATTTTTTCTTGTTATTTCCATGTGCTGTCATTACTCTGACCTTGATTCTGATGCCAAATCCAGAACACATACGCAGTGTGTGAGTGTAAAAGACCAAACAATGGCAAGGAGATAGATTTCTTCTGAGAATAAGAAGTCAGATGGTTTAAGTCATCAAATAAGGGACTTGGTTGGTTCTCCACCAAGGATTCAGTTCAGGCCAAGACAGGATAGAAGTAAGGCTGTGATATGGGGAGAGATTTGTATTGCTTTTTCATACAGCCTCTATTTGAAAATTATCACAGCCTCTAGGCCTCACTTTCTCCATATGTTTAAGGAAGAGATTTTGACTAGAACAAGTCTAAGGGCCCTTCCTATCATTATTCTAGATTATAAAGGATATGTCTGAAGTCTGTTCTCAAAAACTAAGAATTGCATACGTGAATGAATATTTCAAGGTATGTGGTATACATTCAAAACTAGAACTATCACAGGTACTTGATCATAAGAGTAAAACATAGGGACTCATCTCATGCCTGCAATCCCAACACTGGGCAAAGTTGAGGTAAGAGAAGCATCAGTAGTTCAAGGTCATCCTGGATTACATTGTGAGTTCCAGGTTAGCCTGGATTATAGAATGAGACCCTCTTTCAAAATAAATAACTTCTTCATCTCCTCTTTCCTTCAGGAGACCTCAGATCTGCACCAAGACTGGATGCCCCAACCCCTGCAGGTCAGTAACCACTGACACAGGCCACAGGAGCCCTTGATAGTTCCAGTGGGTGCCCTCTGCTGCTGAAGGGGAGGGAAGACTGAAAAAAGGACTTTGTCATTGAAAACTTCATCAGGATGGGGATGGAGAGGTGTATGTTCAGGGGCAGAGTGAAGCCATTTATAGTGGTACATGCTTGTAATCCCAGCTCTGGGTCAGTGGATACAGGTAGATCTCTAGAGATCACTAGTTTGCCAACCTACATTAATTAGCAAGCTCCAGGCTAATTAAAGATCCTGTCTCAATAAATTTCAGCACCCTGAAAAAAAACACCCTTTCCTGGCTTTCACATACATGTGCACACACATGAACACATACAAACAGAAATGGAGAACAACAGTAGAACCTACCTAGGAGCCTTTAGTCACTACCAATCTCACCTTCACTCCAGATGCCCCTGCCTTGCTCCACTTTGTGGACCGCCATCGAGAGCAGCTGGTGGCCCGAGTGACATCAGTGGACCCTGTCTTGGACAAGCTGCATGGTGCTGTGCTGAGTGAAGAGGAGTATGAGACAGTGCGGGCTGAAGCCACCAACCAAGACAAGATGAGGAAGCTCTTCAGCCTCAGTAGGGCTTGGGACAAGACCTGCAAAGATCAACTCTACCGAGCCCTGAAGGAGACCCATCCTCACCTGATTATGGACCTCTGGGAGGAATGGAGCAGAGACTCCAGGAGTTGGGGATCCTAATAGTTCAGTAACTGAGATCTGAGTACTCACCTCAAGTCCTGATTTTGCTTGACCTTTTCTCAGTTGCTCCATATGTAAGCAAATTGCTGTCTGAGATGCCTGTCAGCTTGAGATATATGCATAATGCCTCTGCTGAGTATTATGTCTGTGGCCAAGGATGCCTTATAAGCATCTAGATTGCCTCATACTATATTACACACAAGATGGAACATTAAAATGGTTACAATAATTCCACATGCACCCTTAGAAAGAAACAAGGTAGAAATTTTGCATATCTTAGAGATTCCTTAAATAAAAGTAGAAGGTTAGAAGTGAACCTGCTTTGTAGACTTAAGGTAGTAATATCTTTGCCTCCTCCTCCCTTTTGCAAAACAAATTTAGTCACAAGTATTTTCTGTATTATATTTAGAGAGTCATTTAATTACAGTATGGCAGACTATACCATAAGACACTATTCTTATTTTTTTAATACAGTCATAATCAAAGCTGAACTACTTTTCCAGAACAGGTGCAAGTAGCTGTCACCAGGACTGGAGGCAGTGCTACCCACTCTGTCAAAGCTCAGAAATAAACTAGACTGAACAGAGCAGAAAAGTATCTTTAAACTTGTAACCTGGGAGAGAGGGTGGGGAAATGATTTTAAGCCAGAGGGTCAACAAACCAGAAACAACAACAAAAAGACCAGTGATCCCATTTACTATGCCAGAGTGATGGCCAGAGATCTAGTGCTGTGGGATGGTCTGTATGTCAAATGTGTTGCTGATTGGTCAATAAATAAATCACTGATTGGCCCGTGGCCAGGCAGGAAGTATAGGCAGGACAAGGAGGAGAATAGAGCGGGGAAGTGAAAGGCTGAGGCAGAGAGACACTGCCAGCTGCCATGATGAGAAACAGCATGTGAAGATACTGGTAAGCCACGAGCCATGTGGCAAGGTATAGATTAATGGAAATGGATTAATTTAAGCTGTAAGAACAGTTAGCAAGAAGCCTGCCACGGCCATACAGTTTGTAAGCAATATAAGTCTCTGTGTTTACTTGGTTGGGTCTGAGTGGCTGTGGGACTGGTGGGTAGCTCAAACCGGCAGCTGCTGCTCATTTGAGAGAGACAATTAGGAAGCTGTTTTTAGCTCCATTTTTCTCAATCTTTTTCTCAGTTTTTAGGTGGAAACTCTTGCCCCACGTTGGGCGCCATTGTGTCTTCTAGGAGACACATTGCAAAAATTAAAAACCACAATCTTTGGCTCTTGACATCTTAAATAAGTTTCTTTTGGCTTTCAAACATGATATTTTCATTGCCTATTAGGGAATTTCACATCATGCACCCCAATCACACTCATCCCCCGTCCTCCCATGTTCACTCCCTCACCCTCGTGACATCCCATCCAAAAAAAAAAAGAAGAAAGAAAGAAAATAAAGCAAAAAATACAAGTCCAATTTGTGTTGTCCATACACTCACTGGAGCATGGTTAAACTCCCAGTGGCCATTCCCTTAAAGAAAACTGAGTCCTTCACCACTTATACCCCCAGCAGATGCCATCAATTGTGGAGAGCTACACTTCAGCATCCTTATTACAAATTTTAAGAGTTCTCTTTGATGGCTTCCTTTTTAGGCTGTTACTGTTTTAAAGGGGGCTTGGGGATAGGGGTTGTCACAGAAGCCTTCTATGTCCATCTTTCTGAACTGTGAGTCTGCAGTCATTGGTACCACTGCAAAAGTAGCTTCATTTCCCTTCACAGTTACCAGGAGCATGGATCATGGCCTTCCACATGGTTTATGGTGACGGCATGGACCACGAACAGCCACATGGTATCCAGCATCAGCACATGTTAAGAACCTACACTTGGTCTCTGGTGGCAGTACAGACCGTGGACGTCAAGATGGCCCTCTGCCAAAGCAGCACCAGCTCATTCACATGCTCCAACAGCTCATAGTTGGAGTAGATGTTGGGGTGGAATGACTCTAAGTGCTGGATCTGGGCCCAGATGGTAGCTGAACTGATCAGCCTAGGCTGCTGCCTGAGAGGCCTGCCTGCCTACCTACATCCCTCCTTTTTTTTTTAAGCCACAAATACTTTTTTTTAGGCAAAAATGATTTTTTCCTCAAAAATAATTAATGATTAGCTTTTTCCCCCAAAATAATTATGATTAGCTCAGAAAATTGGGTGTATATTATACAAAGTAAGCACAGGACCACTCCAAGGTATGGTTGAGGGGAAAGTTTTATTGGAGATATAAGGAAGAGAACAGCCAGGGACATCTGGAAGAGTCCATAGCATGGAGAGAAAGTTGCAGACTAAACATGGTCAACAGACTGGAATTGATCATGAGAGGACTCAGGGAAAGCAAGAGAGGAGGGCCAAAGGGGGAAGACAAAAGAGAGGGCAAAAAGAAAGCGCAGGACCCAAAGGACAGGGCTGTGCAGGAATGAGGAGCTGGGGAAGGGAAACTCATGAATCCTTGAGAAGTGTAGGCTAGGGGCCAGGATGAGAAGACCTGAGAAGAACCACAGGTACTGGGTGAACCTGGAGGCCAGCATGTGCTTTGGTATGCCCATAAGCACCACAGATAGCCTTTTGTCCCTTATGACAATGATGAAGAATGGCCCGGTGAGAGAAAAAAGGGCACTAGAAATTTGGAGACTAGAGTTTCCTTTGGACCTGACACATATCTTCAAAGTACTTCCCTTTAATGGAAACTTCCCTCCATGAAATCTAAATACTAACAGTTGAAAAGAAACCAGAATCTAGCATAACTCAAGGAAATTCATTGTTACTTCAAGCTTTGCTTCTTCAGGAACCAGCACTGTTACATTATTTCCATTTAGAAAAATCTGGTCTAATTTTGTATCCTTTTTCCTTCTGGTGTAATTTCAAACTATGACATCTTCAACACAATATTGACAAAGTCATCATATCCAAGAAATGTATCAACAATTTCTTTATCACTTTTCACCACGGTGTCAATTCTTGACCCTATAAAATTGTCCATAAGCTCTAGTGGCAGGAGCTACCATAGGTTCATGGTTGCATTAAAAGCCATGGCCATGCAGGAAGTGTGTTTTACTTAAGTGTGCAGTGTTTCCTTCCAGATGTGGCAGCCATGTTGGTCTGGACACAGCTGGTGAATGATCCAGCCCTCTGAATCCTCGTCACCTCCATCTTGCAGCAAGCCTGATTGCAGTTCCCAACATGCCTAACTGCAGCAAAACAAGCGAACCTTCAGAGACCCTGGGAAGGGTCTTGTGAGCCTGGTGTCACCTCTGCCACTTCACACTAGGTGGCGCTAGGAACGAAAGTTTCCATCAATTCTGGGGCAGACAGAGCCTGGAGCCTATGCTGAAACACTTGGCTCAGCCTTGGTGTAGGGAGGAGGGGACTGGACCTGCCTTGGCTGAGTCTGCCAGGCTGGGCTGACTCCCCAGGGGAGACCTTGCCTTAGAGGAGGTGGGAGTGGGAGGTGGATTGGGGGGGGCTGTGGGTGGGAGGAGAGAGGATGAGGGAATCCGTGGCTGATATGTGAAATTAAGTTAATTATTAAAAAAAATACTAAAAAAAGTAAGAGAAGGTGGGGCAACTTCAGGGGAGGGATCCATGCAAATGTCTGTGGTCTTCCATTGCTCCATTAGTAATCTTGAATAAATTTATTTCTATTCATAAAGATGAGCTTAATAAGTCATTCTTTGGACAGTGGGATGGTCAGAAGTTAGGGGCAGATATTAATTTTACATCTCCCCAGAAAAGTCATACAACAGTTGATCAACAAATATTTGAGCATACACAGGTGAGACTATACACTAGACGCAGATACAAACTAAGTGTGAAAATGTATATAATGAAATACTATTTAAAACATATTATCAGGTTATTTAAACTCAAGAAATTTAATTTTATTGTTTCTTTTCTTGTCTTAAGTTTAAACAGTTCAAGAGATGTTAGAGATGATTCTACAAAGTACATCTAGGAAGTGTGTAGTTTTCAAAATCTGGGACCACACCTTATCAAAACAGACTAAGATTTATAAAGCCAACCATGTTGTTTTATAGTAATCATGTATCATGGCAGTGTTTTCATACTATAATAACACAACTTGAAATTATTGTAATGTATTTCTTGAAAAACTTATCACATATGTTCGAGCTTAAAATAATCTATTGAACAAGAATGTTCTAAATGGAAAATGTTTTAGATGATAGAAAATAAAAGTTTTGTTTTTCTAAAGTAAAATAAAATGAAAAAAAAACACTCATTGGTGACAAAGGTATTTATTCATTGGCAAAGAGAAAGCCTTGCTAACAAGTGGTGCTGAAAAACTGGATACCTGCATGTAGAAGAATGATCCTCTCCTCTCACCCTGCAGAGCACTCAACTCCAAATGCACCAAAGACATTAACACAAGACTTGAAACCCTGGATCTACAAGAGGCAAAGTGGGGAAAACACTTCCTAATGCAGGCAGAGCTAAGGCCTCTCTGAAGAGGACTCTACTCATCAAGACACAATGGAACAAATTGACAAATGGGACCACATGAAATTTAAATGATGTATTTGGAACTCATGGATGGAGTCCATGGCCATCATGGCTAGAAGCATGGCAGCAAGCAGGCAGGCATGGTGCTGAAGGAGTAGCTGAGAGCTTACATACTGATACATGAGCACAAGGCAGAGTGAGGGCTGTGTGGGCTTTTGAATCTTCAAAGCCCACCCCTAGTGACACACCTCCTCCAAAAAGGACACACTTCAAATCCTTTACAAAGAGTTCCACTAACTGGGGACAAACATTCAAATATATAAGCCTATGGAGGCCATACTCAGTCAAACCACCACAGGGTCTCAGCACAGCCAAAATGACTGTTCGTAAAACACAAAAGGCAAATGCTGCTGAGAAGAATTCTCAATCATTGTGTGAGGGAGTTGTAGTAGTCTCAATGATCAAAATATATGGTATCTGAAACTATTTACCAGAACATTGCAGCAGAGGTCATGGAGAGTGCTGCTCAGTGGCTTGCTCTCCAGAGTTTACTCAGCCTGCTTTCTTACATAGCTTGGGACTACCTGTCCTGGAGTGGCACTGCCCATAATGGGTGTGGCCCTCCTGGATCAATCATATTTTCCCAGGAAGAAAGTCACACAATAGGCAGCTACCACCAAGCCTGGTGTCCAGAATTGAGTCACAAAGTTACACATAGTGGAAGGAGAGAACTGACTCCTGAATGTTGTCCTATGACTAGCACATGTGATCCATGACATGTGCATACACAAACACACATATACACACACCACATCCATATACACATACAGCATGCACATACCACTAAACAAATATTCATATTAAGAAATAAAGAGGTCCCAAAGACTTTGAACACCTCTGTGCTGATATTGTGGGTCAGGCACTAACTTGGGCCCAGGGAAATAATGATCAACAAACATGGTTCATCATGTATTCCAGAGATTCCATGCTCTTTGTAGGTAGAAGTGACAGAAAGAAAGCAAGCCTGTGCTGTTGGGTGGCAACAAGTGTCAAGCAGAAGAATAAAGGAGGATAATTCTGGAAGGGCAGCACTACTTCAGAAAGCAGGGAGCAATCTTCTTACTAGTGGGAAATCATTACAAAAGAATAGAGAAGCCAGTTCAAAGGTCGTGAGGTGAGCAAGTTCCTGGTGTGTTCAAGGAATAGAAAGGTAGAGCAGATAACCCACAGCAGAGTGAGTGAGGAGCATGAAGTGGGATCTAATGTCAGAAAAGGGCAGGGTGGGATGGAGAAGGTCATGTAGAGCTCGGGACCACTGACAGGAACCAGTATTTCCCTCACAGTGAGACAGAAGGGATAGGAAGGTTTGACTAAGAGGTGACTTAAACTAACTTACGTATTAGATTGTGGCTCTGGCCTCAAGACTGAGAATAGACCATGAAGCATCAGCAGGAGAGTTAGGAAGCTGGAGCACAGACCCAGGATGCTGGCTGGACCAGCAGTCTCCTGGGCACAGTGAGAAGAGTCAGATTACAGATCTGTTTAAAAAACAGTGTCAGGGCTGGGGAGATGGATCAGTGGATAAACCACCTGCTATGCAAGCACGAGGACATTTGCTCTGATCCCAGCATCCTCACTAATGCATGCTGGGATGGCTACAGGCTTGTCATCCCAGAGCTCAAGAGGAGGAAACAGGAAGTACTCCCAGCTGGATGACTAGTTAGACTAGCCAAATCCATAAGCTCTCAAGTCATACACATGTGACTCCACATGCACATTAACATGCACACACACCACACACCTGCAGAAAAAAGATGATGTTAATGAAAATCAAATACCAGATTTGAGATTAAGGAGAGTCCAGAAGCGAGAAAGACCCAGGGTTTGGGGCCTGAAAGCTGTTTCCTGAAATGAAGAGCCTGTGGGCTGGGCAGGCTACGGAGAGGAGAAGGAGTGCAGAGATCCAGAGCACAAACCTGGGGAGATCCAGGAGCCTTTGCTAAACTGGGACCTGTTGGCAAACCTGGGAGGCCCACATTAGTAGATGAGTGAAGTGAGGCTCAGACATGAGTCCTGCACTCAGGAGACAGGGCCTCTGCAGGCCTGGCTGAAGCTCTCAAGCCTGACTCCTCCTCCAGCCCAGGCATCTGCAGAAACTTCACAACAGGAAATGAGCTGAGTAATGTTGAAACTCCACTCTCACAGCTCAGAGGAAGAGCATCTGCGCAGGCTCTCTGATGCCTAGCTTCCTGGAGGGGCCAGAGTTTCTTTCACTTTCAAAGAATACATTGACTAGCTGAGGAGCCTTGGCGTGGGACACACATCAGTGAGCCTCTTAGAAGAGCAGGGTGAGTAGTGGGAACAACAGAGTCCACCAAACCATTTGAGTTGTGGGAAGGAAATCCTGGCCCAACGGCACTAAAGCATACTGTGGCAGACATGGGTGACCCGTCCTGAGAGCCAGGGCCCAGGCTCCAGCCCTGTTTGGAGAATCTGCAGGTCAGCTCTGGTGAGAGGGAGGTGGCTGGATTCCCCTGTGTGCTTCATGTGCCTGTTCCTGTCATAGTCTATCCTGCACCCTCCTCTCTCCTGTCTGACCTGAAGCTGCAGGAATAAGGGACTCCATTGGTGAGGGGTTTTGTGGGAAGCCTGAGGATGAGAAATAAAGAAGACGAAAGTAGCAGCTTGGGCCAGTAGGTGTTGCCTAAGCTGATGACTTATGCCATGCAAATTTGTTTAAAAGTACAACATCATATAAACTATTTGCAGGGGAAAGTGGCCAAGGTCAAAAGAGATCTAAGTCAGACAATGTTAGCAGAAAGAATACAGGATGTCTCAGATACAGCTGCCTTAGGACTCATAACCACAGCCCAGGGGGAAGAGTCAGGTCCCCAGAAGGCACAACATCCTCTGAGTCACTGGCTCCAACATCAGGCCATCCTTGCTAGGTCCACCCCTAGACAAAGACAGAACTAATGTCCTTTTGTCTGTTCATCAGGACCTCTGGGAAAGTCTTGGGTCTGTCTGACTCCCCACACTTTGCCATGTGTCTCCACTTCAGCAGATCAATTTCAAACTCTTTTCCTGTTACCTGAAGTCATTCCACAACCTACACCCCCTTAAATCCTAGGGACAGACCCTACCACCACCTCCATCTCCTCCTCTCACAGGAAAGAGCCAGTAAGAGAATACACCTCCCCTTCTTTTTCTCTGTCCTCAGGGTCAGATAAATGATCTTAATAACCTAAAGAAGAAACCTTGGACAAGCTAAGAACTCCCAACTCAACATAATGATAAGCACACCTGCCTGACAGGAAAGTCAGCGCAGTAAGGAGAACACCCACTGACATCATTCATGAAACTACAGAGAACATATCCACTGATAAACTTTCCTCCCAGAGTTCCCTCTTCTGCCCTATAAAGCCCAAGCCCTGCACCTGGACACACAGTCTCCATCCCCAGGAGAGACTGGAGTCCTTCAGATGTCCTGACCAGAGGACAATTGTCCCAGTAAAGGCTACTCTACTCTTTCTTTTATTTCCAGCTCTCCTCTATCAGTTCCAATCAAACACCTTTTCCCAGCACAGAAATGGCTGACAGAGACAAGAATTCACTGGCCTCCTGCTTGGAGCAACAAGAGAAGGGAAACATGAAGCTGTATGGACAAGCGCTGCACAGTCAGGCATGATCCGGGGGCCCTATCAACACAGGAGCAGCTCAGTCCCAAGAGGCTAGTGCCAAAGAGGAAGCTCAGCATAAGGGTCAAAAGCTCTTGGACCCCTCCCACCACACCTGGAAACAGACCTAGAGATGCAGCAGCCTTTTTCTCTGTCAGAGGAGGACTTAATGCAAAGTAAGTACACCAAAGACCCCAACCCACCACTACAGTGACCCCTTCATTACCACTGAGCCCTCCTGACAGGTTTCCTGGGCAGGCAACCTGTTAAAAGAGTTCACAGGTCCCAGGAGAGGCTGGAACAGGAAGGCTTTCAGAAAAGCTGTAACTGAATGCTAAGCCACACACAGTTTTGTACACCTATGCATTTCAGGCTCTCATGTGGTCCTCATAGCCCCTGTGAAAAGCAGTCAGAAGCTGTAGTGAGGAGAGGCAGGCATTCAAAAGGGCTCTGAGGAGGCTGACACAGGGATCAAGCCAACTCCCAAGAGAAGTACTTAGTGACACTGAAGTTATAAGCCCAGACTTGGAGCTGGGCAGAGGCAGACTACAACCCTCCTTGAAGTCTCCATCTGGAAAATGGGAAGGTAAACAGTTGTCTCCCTAGACTGTGCAAGTAAAGTGATAATCCACATTGAATATTAAACAATATATTATTCAATAAATGTTCAGTAATTATAAATACAAGCCCATGTGCTTGCTGATGCTCTTATTATATTTCATAACCTTGTGGGACAGAGGCTCAGAGCCCCACATGAGGGAGCTGAGGCTCAGAAAGGAATACAGACTCCCACAGAGGACTAGTGTAGAACCAGGACAGCTGTGTGGACTTCATGGTCCCAGAGCAGGACCATTTCCCAGCAGCACTTGTGACAGTGTCTTTCTCCCCATGAGACTACAGAGAAGGGTATGAGGGTGAGCAGGAAGGACCACACCCTTGCTTGTTTGGCTTCTACGGCTGCCTCTCTGACAAACACAATCACTGTATCCTTCCCATTGCACATTCTTCTTCATTTCCCAGATCCACAAACACACCCAACATACATCCCTTAGCTGGACAGAAACCTTGAACCATGAGCTCAGACCATGAGACTTGGAGACACTTACAGATCTTAAAGGGGAAACTTTTTAAATTGGAACCTGAGGAGTCTGGATTCAGAAGCAAAGACAAGCTGAGCTGAGGGCTGTGGGTGGGACTTCAAGTCCACATAGATGATGTTTCTTCATGGGTGAGCCTCCACCTGTATGGGGACTTGGGATAGGGGACTTAAGTGGAAAGGCAGAGGGGCCATGGTGGAGTGCTAAGAGTCACAGGCTAGAAATGATCCCTCCGGGCTCTGCGGTGCTGAAACTGCATTTGACACAAGGAACCTGGAACCCATGGGGTCACCAATGAGCCTAGTGTAACTGGCATTCAGAGTTCAACTCAAAACACGAGTGGGAACTGAAAATCTCAGAGATTATGCAGGCCCTGAAGTTCCAAGGTCTATTCTCTTGGGCTGGACCCCAAGAAGAGGGTAGGCTCCTGTCTCAGCTTCAGCCAGTTTCTTCTACTCCCTAGACTAACAACTCAAAAGAAGGCTTCTCATGCCTGTTTCTAGAGTTTATGTTAGATAGTCTATGGCTTTTGTGGAAGCAATGTCATCCCAAATGGAATATCTTCATTAATGTGTGTGTGCATATGTGTGTGCATAGGTGTGTATACACGTGCACTTAGAAGTAATATATGTAATTTAAGTACATATGAAACAATGTAATTCCCTAAATAATATCCTTAGTGTTGTTTATCCCTCCTTCTATTTCTATATTGTCCTCCTTCCCTCTCTCCAATTAAAGCCCTTAACTTCATTTTTCCAATTTCCCTTTTCATAGAACCTGTATCATTCTATTCCCCTCTCTAGAGCTCCTTCCCACCCCATGGTTCCTTTTCCCTTCCCTGGTTTCTGCAGTGACTCAAGGCTATGTAATAACATCTGAAGATTTGGAGCTAGGAACCACAAGTGAGAGAGAACATGAGTGTGTCTTCCTAGGTCTGGGTAACCACACTTAATATAATATTTTCTAGTTATATCCATTTACCTGCCAAATTTGTGATTTTATTTATAGCTCTGTAATAAATCTTGAAACCTGGAATGGTAATCCCTCCAGCATTGTTTTGCTCAGGATTCTTCTGGCTGTCTAGGGTTTTTGAGGCTCTATATGAATTTTAGGATTTTTTTTTCTATTTCTGTGAAGAGTGTTGTGGTGAAGAGGGCATGGTGACACACGTGTGTAATCCCACTACTCAGGAGGCAGATCTCTGAGAGTTCAATGCCAGCCTGTTCTATCTACATAGTGACTTTCTTGACAGCCAGTGATACAGAGAGAGACTCTATTGAATAAACAAAAGCAAAAACAGGAGAAAAAATGTGTTGGGTGCAGAGACTAAAGAAATTGCTCTGTGGTTAAGAGCACTTCTTATTCTTGCTGAGGACCCAGGTTTAGTTCCCAGCACCCACACAGTGACTCAGAACCATCTGTAACTTAAGTTTCAGAATCATTGTTCTCTTGTGACCTCCTGGGCTCCCGGCACAAACATGGTACACATACATACATGCAGACAAAATACTCCTACACATGAAATAAAATAATCTTTCTTGGGCTGGAGAGATGGCTCAGAGGTTAAGAGCACTGGCTGTTCTTCCAGAGGTCCTGAGTTCAATTCCCAGCAACCACATGGTGGCTCACAACCATCTGTAATGAGATCTGGTGCCCTCTTCTGGCATACAGGCATACATGCAGACAGAACACTGTATACATAATAAATAAATAAATAAATAAAATAATAATCTTTCTTAAAAAGGAAAAACGTTTAAAAATTTTTAGCAGATGTTGTAGGCATTTTGATTGGGATTGCATTGAATATGTAAGTTGCTTTTGGCAAAATGCTCATTTTTCACAATATTCTGCCAATCTACAAGCATGGGAGTTCTTTCCATTTTCTAGTGTCTTCCTCAATTTCTTTCTTCAGGGATTTGAAGTTTTAATTGTAGAAGTTTTTAACCTATTAGTTAGGCTTATTCCTAAATATTTTAATTTCTTTGATGCAGGTAATTAATGGATGCTGAGAAAGAGAGACTCAGTCTTCTCCAGAGATGAGTCCCTTGTAGGTTATCCAGTCCCAAGTGGTCAACATTAAATACACAACAGCAACGTGGAATAGACTCGGCAGAATGTGTATGTGCATGCATGTGTGTATGTATGTATGTATGTGTGTATGGATGGATGGATGGATGTAGCAATCATTAAAGAAGAAAAGGAGAATTTGAGAGGAAAGAAGGGGACACAGGAGGAATTGGAGGGGAGACTAAGAAGGGTGGAAATGATGTAAATATGGTATGGATGTAGTTAATTCTCAAAATGTAACTTAAAAGAAACTTTAAAAATGACAAATTAAACATACAAATCTAAATATAAGTATCATACACATAATATATGATTATATGTTATATGATCCACAAATAACAGGGAAAAATGTTGCATGGTTCACTAAGTAGAATATTTTCCATTCTATCAGTTTTATGTGGATTTTTATTGGCCTTTTCTTCTTCCTACATGTATATGTGTGTTTTGAATACATGTGTGTGTGCATCTTTGCATGTGTTTGGGCATACATATGTGGGGGGTTGTAATTTGTGCTTGTGAGCACCTAAATTGATATCTGGAATCTTCCTTGGTTGCTCTCCCATATTCATTGAGACAGAGCCCCTCATCCACGCCCAGAGCTTGTCTAGCTGGACACCTTGCTCTATGGATGATCCCTTGACTCAACTTTCTGAGCCTGGAATAACAGGGGCCAAAATGCAAATGCATCATGTACAGGGGATCTTGGGAAACAAATTCTAGTCCCCATGCTTTCTTGTCAAACTCATTAACTTGCTGCCCCAGATGCTTTTAGAGTATGACAAAACTGAAGAGGACTTAGATGTGTGCATGGTAACAGATACATCCCAGATGAGAGGTCTTGGAGAGCACAGCCAAGGAAGAGCTGAGCCCTTTCTTTGCACCTTGGGAAGACATGGCCTGAGTAAGGCAGACTTTGCCCATAGACATGAGTGATCAGCATGCTACACTCAGGAGATGTTAGATGTTGTCCTACAGAAGACAGTGTTAGCAGATCTGTAGATCCAGATTTCAAGGGAAGTTGACCCCTGAAAGCCAGGCTCTCAAGGGCTAATTGTGTGATAATATGCTCTCACTAAATTTTCTCCAGTACTTTGGCCAAGGCAGGACAGGTAGCTGCCTTATACTTTGGGAAACTAGCAGGTGCTGAGGATTGGATTCTGGTCCATGGGGCATCCTCCTATCTGTCTTATCTTCAGTTCCTTCCAAAGAAGATGCTGAGATGAGATTTGTGGTCAGGTCCACATGGAGAGAGGACTCTTCAGATGCACTGGTTGGAGGAAGGGGGAGTAGGGCAAGAGGGAGGAAGCCAGCGAAGTGTGCTGTATGAACAGTGGGGCATGTGACATCAAGAGCAAGTGTGTTAGTTGTTGTCCATTGCCAGGACAGGAAACAGAGACTGGGTAACTTTTGTTGTTCTTGTTTGATTGATTGATTGATTGATTGACTGACTGACTGTTTGACTGACTGATTGCAGCCCAGGATGTTTCCAAACTCATCGTATGGAAAAGCTGGCCCTGAACTCCTGATTCTCTTGCCTATTTTCTCAGTGATGAATTACAGGACTATACAACCATGCTTAGTGGCCTTTTTGTTTGTGTGTTTAGTTGGTTGGTTTTTTGTTTGTTTTTTTTAGAACCTGTATATTTAATTATACTTCTGGAGTTTGAAGTCCAAAAATAGAGACTACAACTACTCTCCTTAAGAAAAAAAAAGTATACAGGCGAGAGGCTGCCTGCAGGAGAGAGAGGGAAGCCCTTCCCACAACAGCTTGCCCATTCCTAGAAGAAAAGTATTGGTCAGCTAATAAGGGGCCTGCCCCCATGACTCTAAACCCTTAGTGCCTTATTAGACCCTTGTCCCCTTAGTGCCATACTGTCAACTGAGTTTCAGTGTGAACTAAAGACATCCAAAAGTAGTCACAAACAAGGCTTGTTGTTACCAATGATATCTGGAAGGCCTGGGGAGAGGGGTCCAAGTCTATGTCATGAAACATGAACCCTAAGCATCCCAAGATGATCCCTTCAGACCCACAATCTCAGGACTTACAGAATGATGTCGTCAGGACTGCAATGGTGGGGGCCAATGTGATCAGTCAGGAGCAGACATTGGCTCCAATGTCTATAATCTCCCCAGTACTCCATGGCCTCTTGCAGTAGAGATCACGGCCCCCAATTACAGATGGGAAAGCTGAAGCACAGTGGAGCTATGGGATCATCCCATAGACTGAATGAGGACAGAGCTGAGCCTGTGAACTCACTCTTTATTCTCAACCACTAGAACAGACATGGCACAGAGTAAAACATTAATAAATATCTAAAGTGTGAATGAACATTGTACAGCATTATTATTAATTAGACAAGTGAAGACTTGAACTAGATCCTTCTAGTCTAAATCTCACATTCTTTGCACTGCGCTTTTCAGAATATCTCAGCGCCCACAGCCAGTATGTTGTCCAGCTTAGACAGATGTTATCCAGGTGTTGAAGGGTGAAAAGAAAAGAAAGAATGAAAGGAGAAACACTCTACTGTGGACAGTTATGCTCCATCATTCTTCCCTAATTTATGATTCATTTCAGAAATACATCAGAATGAAGAGAGAGAGAATCTTTACCACACTGCGTCCTGGAAAACCAAGGATTTGCTCCAAAATTTCACACAGCTATTACTTCTACAAAAATCTTGCCCAAGAGGCTGGGACACCTTGGTCTGGAAAAGATGGCGTAAAAGTAAACCAGAGGAGAGGGGACACCTGATTGAGATCCAAGAATTATTTTATCCAAACCCAGATACCCAGGAAGAGCCTCAACTAGTCGTATTAGAGGGGGCTGCTGGGATTGGGAAGTCAACACTAGCCAGGCAGGTGAGGAGAGCTTGGGAGGAAGGCCAGCTCTACAGGAATCGCTTCCAGCATGTCTTCTACTTCAGCTGCAGAGAGCTGGCCCAGTGCAAGCAGCTGAGTCTGGCTGAGCTCATAACAAAAGACCAGACTGTGCCTGCAACTCCCATCAAGAAGATCCTGTCTCAGCCCGAGAAGTTGCTCTTCATCTTGGATGGCATAGATGAGCCAGCATGGGTCTTGGGAGAGAAAAATCCCAAGTTCTGTCTGCACTGGAGCCAGCCACAGCCTGTGCACACACTGCTGGGCAGTTTGCTGGGGAAATCCATCCTGCCTGGGGCTTTCTTGTTGCTCACAGTTCGGACCACAGCTCTACAGAAGTTCATTCCTTCTTTGGGGCAGCCACGTTGGGTGGAAGTCCTGGGCTTCTCTGAGTCTGGGCAGAAGAAATATATCTACAAATATTTCACAGAGAAAAGAGAAGCAATTAAAGCTTTTAGATTTGTTAAATCAAACCCAGTGCTCTCAACACTGTGTCTGGTGCCCTGGGTATCCTGGCTGGTCTGCACTTGCCTGAAGCAGCAGATGCAACAGGGAAAAGACCTCTCACTGACCTCACGGACCACCACAGCCCTCTGCCTGAAATACCTTTCCCAGACAATACCAGCCGAGCACCTGGGGACCCATCTCAGAAGGCTCTGCTCACTAGCTGCTAAGGGAATCTGTACAAGAAGGACCCTGTTCAGTGAATTAGCTCTCCAGCAGCAAGGGTTGTCTGAGGATGTCATCGACAATTTCCTGAAGGTGGGTGTCATTCAAAAGCAGCCCAGCTCTCTGAGTTACAGCTTTGCCCACTTGTGTCTCCAGGAGTTCTTTGCAGCAATGTCCTGCATCTTGGTGGATAGTGAAGATAGATATGGTGATATGGAAAACTACAGAATTGTGGAAACACTGATAGAAGTGTATGGAAAACATGACCTGTTTGATGCACCCATTTTGCGCTTCCTATTTGGTCTTTTAAGTAAAAAAGGAATGGGAGAAATGCAGAAGATCTCTGCCTGCAGGTTTCCTTGGAGGACATGGTTGTACCTGCAATGGCACATCCTAGAGGAAGCCCTGTACCATCAACCATATTCTCTGGGTTTGCTCCATTGTCTGTATGAGATTCAGGATAAGGAGCTCCTGACATTTGTGATGGAAAATTATCAAGAAACAAGGATGCATGCCCCAGTGGATATGCTACATCCAAGGTTCCTGACAAACATGAAGCATTTGCTGGTCCAGACAGACATGGAGCTCATGGTGGTCACTTTCTGCATTAAGTTCTGCTGCCATGTGGAGAGGCTTCAGCTGAATCATGGTGGACAGCAGGAGAAAGTGCTGATGGCCCCGAGGATGGTTCTGTGAGTATCCAGACACAGTACTCTCTCCAGCTTCCCTGTAGATCCCATGAGCACACATGTTCTGAACTCCAGCAGCACTCTTAGCTGGTTCCAGGGCAGCAGGATACAGGTCATCAGTAACATCTAATTGCTAAATTTGATTATCTTTCTCTACTTCCCTCTGTGTGCCTGACTATGTGATGGATTATGAACTTTTATCTCTCCCTATGCCTCAGCAAGGACAACCTACCTTCTCTGATTCAAATTTTCCTCACCCTTCACAAGGTTCAAATGGCGCAGAGTGACTCATCCTCTCTCTTACCATGCTTTCTCTCTGAGAGACTGCTCATTCAGCTCCTACGGACACCATCCCCTATCCCCATAAAGATGACCTTAGCACTGAGGTCTTTCTATCATCACCTCAGAAGGTATATATATATATATATATATATATATATATATATATATATATATATATATATATATATATATATATGTGAGAGTCCTTATATTTTTCCTGTCCAGATTACTTCCCTGTGTCAATGAAGGCTGCATGGGCCTGGCACTCAGCCTGAAGGCTTCCTAACTTCCTGCCAATCCAGCAGCAATGTAGACCTCCCCTTCCAGAGTCTCCTACTGCTGTGCAGAAGTGATGACTCAGTATCAATATGTGTTTCTCTCCTCTATAGATGATTCATTAAGTGCTGATTTTTATGTCACACCCTACCAATCAATTGCAAGAAGAGACATAGAGTTGCTGCCCCCGAGGATTTCAAAACTGGGAGAGAAGACAGCGAACTACTCTAATTAGGGCATGACTGTTGCAATAATAAGGAACATGCTAGTTATTTTGAGTTGAGGACTTTAACAACACAGCAAGAACCCATGTGAAAAACTCAAAAGTAGTGGAGCAAAGGTTGGAGAACAGGAAGAAGATGAAGAGAGGGGAAACGGGTCAAAAAGAACAAATGTGATCAAACTTTCTTTCATGTAGGAAGTTGTCTCAACGACTCTCACTTTATATGATTAGAATGTACCAATAAAAAACATGCTTGTTGTAGAAGAGTGTGATTTACCAATTATCAAAACAATAAAAATTAGTATCTGTGGTGATATAGTGTGTACCCTAATAAAATTGCCTGAAGTTCAGAGAACAGAATAAGCCACTAGATTAAACACAGAGGCCAGGCAGTGGTGGCACACACCTTTAATCCTAGCACTCAGGAGGCAGAAATCCATCTGGATCTCGGTGAGTTCAAAGCCACCCTGAACTACATGAGATTGACTCAGTCTAGGAGGGAAACAGAGCCAGGCAGTGGTGGCACACTCCTTTAATCCCAGCACTTGGGAGTCACACACCTTTAATCCCAGCACTTGGGAAGCACACATGCCTTTAATAGCTGGGCAGAGAAAGGTAGATAAGGTGTGAGGAAGCAGGAACTAAAACTTTTCAGACTGAGGAGTCCTAGAGGTAAGACGTGGCAGTGGCTTGTTCCTTTATTTCTCTGATCTCTCAGCATTTGCCCCAATATCTGGCTATGGGTTTTCTATTAAGACCTTTAGAAATTCAAGCAACAAGTATCCTCAAGAATTCAATTAAGGACAGCATTAAGGACTGGGATAGCTGAGCTTGGTCATACACACCTGTCATCCCAAATTCAGAAGACTAAGGAAAGGTCAGAAGTCCCAGTCCAGCCTGGGCTACATAGTGTGAGGCTGTCTCAAAATATTACAGGCTAAGGATGTAACTCATTGATAGAGGGATTGCCTAGTGTATTGGTTAATTTTCTGTTGCTGTGATAAAACAACATGGCCAAGACAACTTATAGAAGACTTCATTTGGGCTTATGGTCCAGAGGGATCAGGGTCTACCATGGCAGAGGAAAAGGATGCTAACTAGAGCAGCATCTGAGAGCTCATTTCTTGAACGACAAGCAGGAAGCAGATGGAGTGTCCTGGGAATGGCTCAAGGCTTTGAAATATTAAATCTTGCCCCACTGACATATTTTCTCCCACAAAGTAACACCTCCCAAGCCTCCTCAAAGAGTACCACCAATTAAGAGCCAAGCATTCAAATGCCATTGATTGGGTAGCATCTCATTCAAAACACCATACCTAATAGCCCAAGTCCCTAGGTTTGGTCCACAGCATGAAAGAAAAAAATGTGACATGTCCTTTAATATTTTCTCTATATACTTTTATATGGGAACATTAAGCCACACTATCTCTGTTGTCTTATATTCACATTTATTTTCTTACTGACTCAAGGATGTCTTCTCTGGTTGCTAATGGTCTAGTACAATATCATTCTGAATAGCCTTATGATATTGCCTAGGGAGAATACCTTGGTGAATTGGATCATTTTCTTGTTCTTGGCCAGTATAAATTGTTTCTAAGTGTATATGGTTATAAACAAGTGAGTCTTGAAGGACCTTGATACAGATGTTGCAAGTAGAAGTGGTCTGCTGTGGGGCTTCAGAAGAATTCTGAATATATACCGAGACAGAGACCAGATAGGGCGAGAGAAACAAGAACACCAGCCTGCTTGCAAAGGACAGTGGCCTTAAGAGCCTGGGGACAACACCAAGGGAAAGGGAGAGGCTTCAGCTGCTAGTAAGAAAGAACAGTTGAAGGGAAAAGTCAGACAAGGCAGGGAGATCAGCAAGGAGGCCTTTGCATACTAAGAAAACAGGAGTGGAGGCTGGCCAAAGTCAAGGAATCCAAAATGGCAGGTGAGTGTCTTAGTTAGGGTTTCTATTGTTGGAAAGAGACACCATGACCACAGCAACTCTTACAAGAAAACATTTGATTGTGGTGGCTCACTTACAGTTCAGAGATTCAATCCATACCATCATGGTGGCAGTGTACAGGCAATCACGGTACTGGAGAGGTAGATGCTACATGTTGATATGCAGGCAATTGGAAGAACTGTGTCACTGTGCATGGCTGGAGCATATATGAGACCTAAAAGCCTGCCTCCACAGTGACATGCTTCCTCCAGCAAGACCACACCTACTCCAGTAAGGCCACACCTCCTTAATTTGCTACTCCCTTGGTGGGGGGGCATTTTCTTTCAAAACACCACAGTGAGCAACAGCTTCTGTGTGTGTGTGGCTCATAATGGTGCCTTGTGTTTTTTTGAATAGCACATTCTGAAGTTCCACTTTCAGTCAGTATAAATACTAAACATGCATCAAAACTAACATCTTTTGGGGACTGAGAGAGTGGTTCCACCCTTAAGAGAGCCTGATGCTCTTTCAGAGAGTGTGGGTATTTCCCAGCACCCACATCAGATGGCTGACAACCGCCTTGCTCACAACCACCTTTATCTATAGTCCCAGAGGCTCTGATGCCCTGCTTCAAGCCTCTGCCGGTTTCTGCATACATAGAGTACACACAGACAAGCAGGCATACAAACATACACTGTCTTAGTTCAGGTTTTTATTGCTGTGAAGAGACACAATGACCAGAGCAACTCTTTTTTTTTTTTTTTTTTAGTTTTTTAGTTTTTTTTGAGACAGGGTTTCTCTGTGTAGCTTTGCGCCTTTCCTGAACTCACTCTGCAGCCTGGGCTGGCCTCGAACTCACAGAGATCCGCCTGGCTCTGCCTCCCGAGTGCTGGGATTAAAGGCATGCACCACCACCGCCCAGCCAGAGCAACTCTTATAAGGAAAACGTTTAATTGAAATGGCTTGGCTCGCTTACAGTTTCAGAGGTTCAGTCCATTATCATCATGGTGGGGAGCATGGCAGTGTGCAGGCCGCAGGAAGTTGACGAACATCCTCAGTGGTATCCTGAGCAAAGGAGACCTCAAAGTCTGCCCCCATGTGACACATTTCCTCTAACATGGCCACACCCACTCCAACAAAACCACACCTCTTAATAGTGCCATGCCCTATAAGATTATGAGAGCCAGTTACATTCAAACTTCCACACATACAAAAAGTAAAAAATAAATAAAACAATTTTTAAAACACCATCCTTCAAAGTTTAGTATTTGGTTTTTCTTAACATCTTTGTTTATAAAAGAATCCTATACTTTTGTTTCAGTCAAAGTTGGCCACCTTTAATCCGTGTTTTTGAACTTGTGGTTTTATTTTGATTTTGTTTAGTGTTAGGGATCAGATGTTGCACACACCAAGTCCTTGTGGTTTGGAGCTCAGCCTGATCTAAAATTCACCATTCTCCTGCCTCTGTAAACTTAGTTTCTGGCATTAAAGGAATGGACTACCACTCAAGGTGGTTCTCACTCTCTACCTCTCTGTCTTTCTCTATCTGCCTGCTTGTCTCTCTCTGTGTGTGTCTGTCTCTGTCTCTCTCTGTCTCTGTGTCTGTCATTTACTTCTATGTATGTCTGTGAATTTCTCTTTCTCTCTATCCTGCTCTGTCCTCTCTATGTATCTCTGTCTCTCCCTGTCTCTATCTCTACCTATCTACTTATCTATCTCTCTATCTATCTATTCATCCTCTCCCCTTTCTATTGTAAAGATATAGGGACCATATGGACCAACACATCTACAATAATGTTTATGACCATGCTTAACATCCCACCACAGAGTTGATCTCAACCTCTTCCTCTGTCCAGTTTTCTTTTATGAGATTCTAGAATTCTGTTCCAAAGAAAGCAGTTATATTCTCATCAAAAGGAAGAGGTTGAGTTACGAAGGTTCCCCCTTAGTGCCAGGGTCTGTGGTTGGTATTGTAGATTATAAAGAAAAGATGCTAGCCACCTGTTCATACCTTGTGGGACACTTAGACAGAGTCAGAAAGAGACATACAAAATGAACACACAGCATGCTATAAGGATGTAGATGAGGAACCATCTATCAAAACATTGGAACAAAGGAATATGTAGAAGCTGGTGAATCCTGGGGGTTGCATATTGAGGCCTGGTGCTCAGGGTAACAGAAACCTAATCTGCTGTGTGGGGCTCTGTGAACACACAAGTTACATCCCTCATGTCCTTCTCTTTCTCTTTCCCCCTCAGGTCCAGGTGGACCCCAATCACTAATGACAGTTGGAAGATTCTCTTCTCCACTCTTAAGTTCACAGGAAACCTGAAGGAGCTGGACCTAAGTGGAAATCCACTGAACAACTGTGCAATGCAAAGTCTTTGTAAGACCCTGAGGTACCCTGGATGTCACCTAAAGACATTGTGGTGAGTCTGGCTTGGGTTCTTCCCTGATGCTAGGATGGATGGCAGAAGAACAAAGTAAAAGCTGGGTCTGGAGTGAGACTTAGTATTCTTCAAATATTCACCAAATGTTTTTGACCACACCTGTAACAGATGCCAGACTTGTTATGATAATCAAATGGCTTCTACTCTTGAGGATCATGAAAGACTGACATTCAGCAAGGAGCCCCACTAGCTATTGCTAACAAGAGGCTCATGAGGTCCGCAGTGGAGCAAACTTCCTAAGGAAGTGGCTACAGGAGAGCTGAAGAACACGGAGTAAGAGGCTAAATGAATCAGGAGGGAAGAAAGCTCCAGGCCCAGGGAATGGCGTCTCCCCATTTCCTCCTGCTCTCTGCCCTTGTAACCAGCCTTCTACTCTGTTTGCATGGACTCCATCTTTACCAAGATTTCACATGATGAGTGATATCATGCCCTATTCTATGGCTGGTAAATTTCACTTCAGATGGCTCTTGAAATATACCAGTGAGCTGTTCTGGGCCTCATGGAGCTCTGCCAGGGCAAATCACAGCAGAGAAGTGGTCCCCAACCTGTACTCCATTGATCCTGCAGCTCAGCTGTGGGAAACATGGAATTACCCACCTAGACTAGAAAAGGCACTCCAGAGAGCTAAACACTGGTAGCACCTCATGCCAGGGCTCATAAAGTGAGACCGGAGCTCGGTTCCCAAGAGCAGTAAGCCTGGAGAAGCTAATGGTGATCATCTCCCATGCAGCCTTGTCAACTGTGGCCTCACATCCATCTCCTGTGCGTACCTGGCCTCAGTGCTCAGGGCCAGCTCCAGCCTGGCTGAGCTAGACCTACAGCTGAATGACCTGGGAGACCGTGGTGTGAAGCAGCTTTATAAGGAGATCAAGAATCCTGACTGCAACCTCAGAATCCTGTGGTAAGTAAGACCCCAAGATTCCTTCTGGGCAGAAGATAAGGCAATGGACACAGGGGTATTATTAGATGACAAGACATAGAAAAGAAAAGGGACAGATAATGCACAGTCAGCCTGGCTCCTGGCCAGCTGTGCCACTACTACCCTGGGACTTGGGTAAGTCATTGTCTTCTTTAAAACTCAGTTTCCTCATCTATTAAATAGAATGTCATACCTACCTCATAGATTGTAATGACACAAAATGTACATATGTAAAAACAAAGATAATACCAAGTGGGTAGCTTGGCAGGGTGGAATCACATGTTTTAGCAAGGATGTATATCCTGAAAGACTCCCAGGTTTGCCTTAGTCCAGGACAGTGATTTCCTCAATTATTCATACATGAATTCATGCATGCATGCATTCATATCAGGACTTCTATGTGTAAGCATTGATCCAGACCCTAGGGATGCAATCACAAACATGCATGGCTCTGTCCCCTTGAAGCTATGTGGAAAGAGACAGACATAGGTCACCCATCAGCACATGACTCTGTACTGACAAGCTCTGCTGAATGATGTGGAGTCAACAGTATTGTGAGAATGTCATGCTGTGAGAGATTCCACGTTATTGAATGGCTCAGGAGGGTTTTCTGAGTCCTGAAGAAAAAGTATGACTTGGGTGGGCCAAGCTGAGGCCAGGGCCCAGACAGAGGCAGAGTTGGGGAAAGCTCTGGAAAAGAAAGAGGCAAAGGCCTAGAGAGTCACCAAGTTTCACTACAGCAGCCTGAGATAGTCCCCTGTACCAGAAATGGTGCCATTCCCCCTGCACTACAGTTTCACACAAGCTCAGAAGCCTCAAACTACAGCCCTGGAGAACCTCGTCCTCCACTCAGCTCCTTCATGCTGTCTCTGAGCTTCTCCCTCTCCTGTTTCTCCACCTCCCCAGCACAGGCCACAGCCAGTTTCTAGTGAACTTCCCAGAGGTTGCTGGCCAGTGCCCTTCATGGACTCAGAGAACCACGGAGGCTCCCAATCCCTGTATCCAGATCTTCTGGCTCTTCCAGCCAGCAGGAGAAGCCCATCAGGCCTGTTCCCCGAGACTTCCTTTGTCAACCCTTCTTCTTCAACTCTATTATTGTTATTATTATGTTATTTATGTGTATGTATATGTCACTGGTTCTCAAGCCTCCAAATGCTGTGACACTTTAATATAGTTTCTCATGTTTTGGCGACCCCAAACCATAAAATTATTTTTTTCGTTACTTTATAACTATAATTTTGCTACTGTTATGAATTGTAATATCTGATGTTTCCAATACTCTTAAGGCAACCTCTGTGAGAGGGTCATTAGACACCTCCACACACAAGTCGCAAACCACAGGTTGAGAACCACTGGTATATATGAGTATGGGTGCCCCTAGAGACTAGAGGAGTCAAAGTCGCCCAGAACTGGAGTTACAGGTGGATATGAACTGCCTGATGTGGGTTCTGGGAATTGAACTCAGGTCCTCTGGAAGAGTAGTATGTGCTCTTAACCACTAAGCCATCTCTCCAGCTCTCTGGTTTAAATGCACAGAAGCAGTTGGGCAGTGAAGGGTCTTCTTTCCACCTCTCTGGGAGCTGAAACTAGCCCAGCTGCTTGGCACCTTTGTTCCCCAGCCTGCTTTCAGCCATGACTGTTTCTCATAGGCTGAAGAGCCTGTTCAGAGCTGGTGTCTGCTGCATGTGACATTGCTTAGCCTCTCACGGGTGCAGGACCCTTTCCCCTCCATCCTTGTCTGTGCCCCACAGTAGGTAGATGGGAGTGATATAGCTCTGGTTATGGACTGAGAATATGAAAACCCAGAGAAGGTCACTACCCTAACACCAGAAATCCTGGAACTTGAGGATCATAAGAACGGGACCAGCAGACCTCAGGTAGTGGCTGCTGTCTAAGGAAAAGGCTTCCTCCCTTAACACCAGAGGGAAGGGGGAGGGAGGTGAGAATGGAACCAAGGTTCTTTCCCTCAAGGAGAATACCCATGATCCCAGCACCTTGTGTTTACTTTAAAGAACTGCCCAGAGAGGCAGCATGGGAATATGGCCATGGCCTCCAGCTACAAAGAATGCCGATGGCTACTCCGTGGCCCCTTGTTAATATGATTCCCCTCATCTATGGCCATGTTCCCTTCCCTGGGACAGTCTGTCTCCAATGACTGACCTGGGGGGAAGGGGTTATAAATGTCAAGACCCTTATTTCAGCTCTGGAAAGTTCCAAAGGTCCTCATCCTGGCTTCAGATTTCCCTGCACATTGACCAACCTTACTAAGACTGTATCATGGACACATCTCCCTCTACTCAGCCTGCTGCTCCCTCGCTCTCCTTTGTCATAATTTTGGCTCAAGAATAATATGGCTCCTCACTGGCTCCATCTATGGACAACAGAACCCAGAATTCTGGACCCTGAGGCCTCATGATCCTGTGGGGGATCTCAGAAGAAACATCCCCCTCTGTGCTTACAGGCTGGACCAGGCCCCTCTCAGTGACCAGGTGATGATGGAGCTCAGGGCCCTGGAGGCAAAGAATCCACAGCTGCTCATTTCCAGCACATGGTAAGGAGTGGGCACAGAACTCCTATAGGTCAACCCAGGCCCTATGTGGCTGGTCCAGAGCTGAGAGGTGGGAACCGGGTCCTGAGATGATGGAAAAGACAAACAGATCCAGAGATCCAGGAACCACAGCAACAGAAGTGAGATTGTGTGTGTGTGTGTGTGTGTGTGTGTGTGTGTGTGTGTGTGTGTGTGTAATAGTTGTATAACCTTAAGAAATAGAACCATATAACATGTCTTCTTAATTTCTTCAATTGGGAAAAAAGAATATGAAAAGCTGATTTAGTGGTGAATCCTCTGGCACAGCAAGTGTGATAATAGTAGATAAGAGTAGCCAGCAGTGAACCGAGACCACTGGACAATGAAAGCAGTCACCACATCGAGGAGAGAAAGAAACAGACAGAAAGACTCTTAAGGAGAAAAAAAAAACCACGATGTGCATCACTGTCCCAACCCCAATACTCAGACACATGTGCACGCGCACGTGCACACACACACACACACACACACACACACACACACACACACACACACTGTACTGTGGGATTGAAGAGAAGCCACAGGACAGGAAAGTCATCTTCCACTCCAGAGACTGTGCTGAAGCCCCATGTTCTTCCACTTTGGCACATTTCATTTCATGACCATTAATCCCATCTGTTCTCAAGTTCCTAGCTGCTGTGACACACGTGAGATGGAGGGTGTGCTAAAGACTCAGGAGGGTCAGCCACTCATTGAACAGGCATTCCCGCAGACCTGCTGTGTTTCATACACTGTTTTGGGATCTGAGGGCACATCAGGGAACAAGGCAGGCGTGACCTCAGTCTGTCAGGGAGGAGGAGACATTTATTCCTCCACAGTCACGTAATTGTACCCGGGAAGGACATTAGTGCAGTGCTGGTCTGTCTGACCTCATCGAAGGCTGGGGTGAGCTGAGGTGAACTCTCAAAGATGGGAAATGAGGGATGAGCCAAGAAGGAGAAAATTCCAGGCAGACACAGAGGTTCTAAGGGAGCAGAGAGAGCAGCTCCACTGGGGGACAGGAAACAATGTGTGAGACCATCTGCTCCGCCTCACCATTACCTGGGAGCTCCACAGAAATGCAGGTTCTCACTCCATCCCTGCTGACTCAGAATTTTGGGTGGGGAAGCTTCCTTCAGTGAGCTTTCTGACTGAGCACCCTGTCCAGGTGACATTTGAGCATAGTGATTTGAAAGCCACTGGTCTACAGGTCAGTGAGCAGGAAAGGGTGACATAGAAGGACCCAGAGGTGGACAGAGACCACAGCAAGAACTATGACCCATCCTAAGAACCTTCTGTTTCTCCCCAGAGGAAATGAGAGGCTTTCCAGCACCTCAGCTATGAAGGGGCATCTCCACCCATTTTTTATGGTCAGCTACTACATAGAAAATGAGCTAGAAGGAACCAGATCAGAAGCAGGAATGCCTGTCAGAGGATGCTGCAGAGGTTCAGGACAATGCTCGCTTCATCCTAGGACAAGGATGGAGTCTGTGGAGGGGGAGAGTAGGGAACAGAAAGGAGAGAGATTTGGGAGATACTATCTAGGTGATTAGCATTCAGGGTGAATGGTCATTAGTTTGTATTGTGCAATTATAACACAATGTCTGACACTGGGCACTTAACAAAGAATTGAGATTATTTCTTGCAGATCTGGATACAGAGAAGGGTAAGGGCATGGACTCTGCATCTAGAGAAGCCCTTCTTCCTGTTCCATCCTACTGTGCAATTGGGAAGGCTGAGAGTGAGAGGCCAAGGTGGCTTTTGTGACAAGTCCTGTCAGGCCACAGGAATCTATGTCTGTGATGATGACATTAACACCTTCCTGATAGCAGAGCACTCATGATCTCATTGTGTCTTATCCTTCATCCCATCAGCACTGTGGCTTTGGGGATTACCATTCCCATGTATGAACGTTGGGATACACATTCAAACTAGAGCAAAGGAAGGGTTGATGTGCTCCCAGTTCTGGGGTGTGGACACCCAGGATAATGGAGGCATTCTTAGAGATACAACCCAGAAAAGAAGCATAAAACTGAGTTCAAATTCAAATGACTTAGATTTTATGTGGGCATATCATGTACACAACCCCAATTTCTCTGGTTTTTCCTGACATCTGAGGGAAAGAACTTGTCTGTGTATAGGAAGCCACGTGTGATGGATCCTACTAAGAAGCGGGATGGAGAAGAAATGGATGATAGCCCAAAATCACGTAAGCGGCAGAGACTACAGACAGGTATGTAATGAGTTCAGACTCAGCATAATGATTGCCAGATGAAGGGACATCTGTGAGAGGAAGTCATCATTTCTTTCTTTTTTAATTTCATTTTTTTTAGAATTTTAAATATGAGTATGAGTACTGTATTTAGATCATTTCTATTCCTCTATCTGCCCACTTCAAGTCTCCTTGTGACCCGCCTACAAACTCTCTCTCTCTAATTCATGAATTCTTCTTAAATATTATTATTAAATATATGTGTGAATAAATACATGTATGCATATGTGTATATTAATACAACCTGATGACCCCACTTGGTGTTGATCATGTATGCACCTTTAAGGCTGACCATTTGGGGTTGGATAACCTATTATGGAGTTCTTTCTGAGGAGGACTGATTTTATTCCTCTCTAGCAGCTGTTACCTATGACTGGGGCCTTGTGAGATTCCCCCCCATCCACAGTATCATGACAACTGGTGTAGTCATTGTGCCTCTTGTAGAGGCAGTGATATTGTGGAGATTTCATGAGTGCAACTTCCCTCTCACATACAGAAGACATGATCTCAGGTGTGCTGGAAATCATTTCTATCCCCCTGTCTCTGGCATGGACCAGGACAGTTCTCCACAAAGAGCCCCACCCCTCTAAAGGTCTTCCGCAACTAGAACGCAGAGGGAACACTGCTTCCTTCTCTCTCAGCCTTGGGGGTTGGCGCTGCCCCTCTATCAAGTCTCTGGCTTACATCAGGCTCTGTACCAGGGCTCCATGTCTTATTCTGAGCTCCTATGACCTAGGAATTACCTCCTCATCCCTGATTATTCATCTATTCAGTTAGGTTCTTTTCACAACCTACCCATTTGGAGACATGTTAGAAAAATTATCACTTATGGGCCAATAGGAAATGAAACACAACACCTGGTAGGGAGCAGATATTAGGGTGGTAGGATCACTCAGAAGGCAAGCAATGGTAAGAAAACAATACAAAATGCAATACATGTACTATATATAGTATATATAATATGCATATAGAGTATATCATATATATATATATATATATATATATATATATATATATATATATATATATATATATCATACACACAACCTGGAAACAGTGTTTAGCCTTGGGCCTACACTAGGGAGGGCTGAGGAGACATAAAGTGACCAGTGCCTGGCTTCTTCTAGAGGAGGGGTGCTCACAACTTGCACCACAAGAGACCTTCCATCCATCTCCTCCTGAGTCTCCAAAAGACAAGCACCTGAAACCACTGGGCACTGAAAATGACTTCTGGGGCCCTACAGGACCTGTGGATACTGAGGTGGTTGACAGAGAGAGGAACCTGTACCGGTGAGTGAACTCTGCCTGGCAAAGGCTGACTTTCCCCAGCACACTTTCCACAAGGGATCCCCACAGATGGCACCCACCTAGTCTCTACTGTGTCTCCTCCTCACTTCATCAAGGCAGGTAACAAGGCCAGGACTAGAATAAGAAGTGTGGGCTATTATAAAAATAGGGATCTTTATCATAAAAAATTTTCAAACATTTATAAAACAGGAGAGCACAAGAACTTCCCTGTCCAACTACTCAGCTCTAGCAAACATTTTTCCAAGTTTGTTCAACTACTCACATTCATCCTTTGTCATCACTGTGACAGTATTGTGAGTCCAGGACATCAGGTGACTTCACACACAAACATTTCACTATGCCTCCCCCGTAGTTAAGACAGGACCTTGTCTTCCATGACCAGCACACCATTACCACATCAACAGAGCTGACATAAGTCTTTCATTCCATCTAAACAGTCTGTGCTATACTTTGCTTATTATCTGAATTGTGATTTTTCTGCAGATTATTTTATTCATGATGTAAACAGCATCAGTCCCCTCATTATATTTCATTTCTCTTGTCTCTTGGATATCCTTAAATATATACTTCAGGAACATAGAGTCTATAAACTGAGGATGTACCTCAGTGGTAGAGCCTCTGACTAGTGTGAAAAGTCCTAGCTTGATCCACAGAACTTCACACACACACACACACACACACACACACACACACACACACACACACACACATACACACACACACACACACCTCTTTCATCACCACAGGAATATCTAACTGCTCTAGGTATATGTTACCTGTAGGTTTGCATTAGATCACTCAGTACTCATAGGTCCATAAGATGATGTTGACGTTGTTACCCCTATGTATAGATGAGGAAACAGATTTGGGAGTTAAGTGACTTAATCAGGGATCCACAGACAGACAGCAGAGGAACCAGACCTCAGAGCCATCTGGCTGAAGTCTGCTGTGTCCCCAGCCCTGCACTGGGTCTGCACCCAGCAGAGGAGCAGAGCTGGTGTTCACTGGTGTCTGCCTCTCCCTCTTCTAGAGTTCAGTTCCCTGTGCCTGGTTCCTACCACTGTCCCAACACAGGACTCCGCTTTGTGGTGACAAGGGCAGTGACCATCGAGATTGGATTCTGTTCCTGGAGCCAACACCTGGACAAGACTCCCTTGCAGCACAGTCACATGGTGGCTGGGCCTCTGTTTGACATCAAGGCTGAGCAGGGAGCTGTGGCTGCTGTGTACCTCCCTCATTTTGTGGCTCTCCAAGGTAACCAAGGGAAGCATAAGGAGTAGGGTGGTGGTAATGGGAGGTGTTGACATGTCACATAGCAGACAGTAGAATGGTGGTGATGAGGAAAGGTCTCATGGCACAGCAGGTTATGAAGGTGGACACTGAGATGTTTTGTCATCCCTTCTTGTCTGATATATCTTCTTTGAAGCACATGTCTCCCAGCCTACTGACCTTATTTCTGTTTTACCTGAAGGAGTCCCTGAATGGAATCCAGCTCAGAGCAGAGGAAGATAGTGTTTGTTCATGGTGATAAGGATTATGAGTAGCTCCAAAAGTGATCTTAATAGGGTAGATACAACAGCTGAAGAATCATAAAAAATAAGGTAGAAATACAGACTGTTCCAGGTTATATAAGATCCATGAATAAAAAGGTTCTTAGAATGACCTCTCAGCATTCTTGCAGGATCTTTGACTCAGGCACATTGCCTGGCCTCAGCTGCTTTCTGAAACTGTGCAGCATGACTCAGTGATCCACGAATGTAGCATCTTTCAACCCCCCAAAAACACAAAAACCTATAGTGATGATACTGCCAAGTTTTGTTGACAGTTTGAGATGTGGCCACCTTGGACCACATTTGTATGATGTGCTGACCATGGGAAACACTTCCTTGCATTTGCATTTGGGGAACAGGGAACACCATCACTTCAGGCTTTCTGCCTTTAAATGAACGTGGATCTTCACAAGATGAGTCTGTGAAGAGTGAGATTGTCCCTCGGGACCCCTTTCCTGTTGTCACCTGCACTGCAGCCTTCCCCTCAGTGACGCTGCTCTCTCACAGCTACAGTGGGTTGTGTAGAAACATCCTGGGTGTTTTCTGTCCTGAAACTTCTCCTTCCAAATTAGTCCCTTGTGTTTTAATTCATCTTCACTCATATTTCAGGCATTAACACAAAAAATCTAGACTCTTGGCCAAACTGTCACATGAATGGAACCTTAGTTCCCAATAGAAACCTTGCTGCTCTCTGCAACCTCATGGACTGGCCTCCACTGCCTCTCTCAGCATTCTTGTCTTCCTGCTTCCACCAGAATGTCCCCATAAGCTCTGCTCTCAGCATGGAAGAGCTTTCCTAGTCCTAAGTACAAAACTCTTCACATTCCAGCCACAAAACAGTTCCAAAGCTGAAGAACCACATGATTAGGTTTATTACAACAAAAACCTGAATCCTGGTGTCAATTTTCTGTCCAGGTTACTTGACTTGTAGCTCAAACAAAATACTTGACCAAAGAAACTTGGAAAAGAAGGATTTACTTTGCCTCACAGTTAAAGTCATGACATAGAAGTCTGGGAACACAGAGCATGTGTCAACTGGTAACTTATGTCAACAGAGTGAGCAGAATGCTTGTGCTCATGTGACCTTCTCCATTTTATACAGTCCTGGGTCCTAGTCTATTCAATGGTGCTACATACAGTGGGTAGGTCTTCTCTACTCAATTGATCCAATCAATATAATCTCCTCCCATCATCCCCTGAGGCCTGTATCCAAGTTGATTCTAGATTTCATCAAGTTCACATTTGACATAAACTATTCAAGAGATCCATCCAGCTTGTCTTCAGTGAACAAAAGTACCCTGGGCCTCTTTCATAATGTCAAAATTCTATTCTGCAACTAAGAATTTAGAGGACACTGCCAAACCCAAGACACTGAAGCTGTAATGGAAGCACCTCAGAGAACCTCCTGATTGTGAAGTTTCCGACAGTAGCCTCTGAGGCTGTATTCTTTATAGCATCTATAGATGAGACCATGAAGAATGTCCACTCTACTGTAAATACTCCCCCATCAGCTAGGCAGGACTGAGGGTAAACTGCCTCCAATGAGGGTCAGTCTGCATGAGTCACCACTGGCAACAGCCCACACTCACACTCTGCCATGGTGATTGATAATGAGGAAACAGTTGATGGTTCTGCTGTGCTGTCACTGGAAGTTAATTAATAAAACTTACATTTTGGTCATAGTTCTCCTCATAAACATCAAAAAGAAATACAAACTAAATAGAAATCATAACCAAAGCAACTTATAGAAGAAAGATTTTATTGGGACTTACAATTTCAGAGGCTGAGTCCGTGATCATCAAGGCTGGGAGCATGGCAGAAAGCAGGCAAATTGGCACTGGAGTAGTAGCTGAAAGCCTATCTACAAGGAGGAGGGAGAGAAAGAAAATTGACGAAGGCAAGAGATTTTGAAACCTAAAGCCCACCAGTGACAAAGCTCCTCCAACAAGACCACACCTTCTACTCCATCCCAAATAGTTCCACCAAATACAGGGGCCCATTCTCATTCAAACCACAACAATCTTCTAAATCATAGGGTGCTATTTTTCCAGCCTACCATAGATCAATAGGAACGTTAATTCTACATCTCTTGAATCTGTTCTTTCACAGGGGGACAAGTGGACATCTCCTGGTTCCATGTGGCCCACTTTCAAGAGCATGGGATGGTTCTAGAAACCCCAACCAGGATAGAACAGCATTATGCAGTACTGGAAAACCCAAACTTCTCCCCAATGGGAGTTCTAATGAGAATGATACCTGCTTTTGGACACTTCATCCCCATCACTTCCATCACATTGATCTACTATCACCTCAGTCTCAAGGAAGTGACATTTCACCTTTACCTGGTCCCTAATGACTGCACCATTCGGAAGGTAACACTGAGGACCACAAAAGTGAGTCCAGGGTGGGCTGAGAGAAAACTTGAGATGCAGCTAGTGAGCTCCTTGGAGAGATTCTTACTGGTAGTGGGGATACAGTTCTATAAAGGGAACCCATGTACATGTGTGTGTGTGTGTGATTCTTCCCTCTTCTTGGCCTCCCTCACTTCAGAGTTTCCCCCAAATGGCTTTGATGCCCATTTACTAATCCCTGCACATCCTTCTATAGCCTCTTTCCACCCATCAGAAGGATGGGAATTCTCCATGCACAATCTCTAGCCAATTCCCTTCTTCTGTGGCAGCATCCCTGTTCCCACAATGAATGTGACAGTGGCCAATAAGTCAATTATCTGTGTTGCAGAATACCAGGTATAAGAGTGTCTAGGGCGTGTCACTATCCCACCCCACAAAAAATCTACTAAATGATTATCTCACCTTATTTAGAACAGATTTGTGGGCCAGAAATCTAAATAAATCCCTGTCTGCAATGTTCCCTAGGCCATTGATGATGAAGAAATGAAATTCCAGTATGTTCGAATAAACAAGCCACCCCCAGTAGACTCTCTTTATATTGGTTCCCGCTACATTGTGTCTGGTTCTGAGAAGCTGGAAATCATCCCAATGGTGAGCATCCAGGTGTTTGCTACTATTCAAGGTCGGATGGCAGGCTTGGGAAACCTGTGGGGCAGGTTACAAGGCTTTAACAGCAAACTGAGATTCAGGAGAAAAGAATTGGGATATGGGATGAGCAAGAATACATCCAAGTTAGGTAGAAAGCAATTTAAGGGACCAAACAGGAATACAGAAGGCCTGGAGAAGTGAGAAATTAGATTCAATATGGCACAAAGAAGGGCTCAGCATAACATGGAATAGAGAGCAAGGCCTGGCTTAGGCTGTGTGAACAGGACTTTCAGGATGAGCTCTCACTCATCCTTAGGTGTTTGCGTTTGAATCTAAAAGGTCTCCTACAGGTGTAAATGTTTAAATACTTGCTCCCCAGACAGTGGTAGTATTTTGAGAGTTTGTGGAAACAAATATGTGAGGCCTGGCCATTAGACACCGATCATTAGTGTTAGGCACTGAGGGTTGTAGCCATGCCCTGCTCCCAACCTCATGGTATTATTTGCTCATCCCCTGGGATATTATGAGCCCTGCCATAATCTCCTGCCACCAAGAATGGAGCTCCAGCTTACATGAATTTCCCACCATGAAACTAAACAAAATAAACCCTTCCTCAAGTTGCTTCCTGTGAGGTTTTTGTCAGAGTAATGAGAAAAGAAACAGCAAGATGGGGTCCTAGCTGGGTCCTTAACCTTCTGAATGTGTGTTCAAAGGCTGTGGGTTACCTCAGTACAAAGACAGCCAGTGTCTGATGTGGTATGCAAGATCAAGAAAGTATGGGGGTGGGGACAGCCCTCCTTCACAGGACGAGTAGTTCATCTCACATAGTAATTCTTTCTCTCTTCAGGAACTAGAGCTGTGCTACCGGAGCCCTGGAGAATCCCAGCTCTTCTCTGAGATCTACATTGGCCACATGGCTTCAGGGATTAAGCTGCAAATCAGAGACAAGAAGCATATGAATCTCATATGGGAAGCCTTGTTGAAACCAGGTAAAATTAGTTTAAGTCCAGATACCCCAAAAGTTGAAGAAAGGCAATGAGTGGGGAAAGGTATATTGTCATTAATTCCTGGTGTCATGAAATAGTGAGATTCGTTATGTGTCTTTTGCTAGATCCAAAACAGGTGGTCTGACCATAGTTTAAACTATGACCCTGTGTTAGTCAGCTGTTCCCAATTGTGAGAAAACAACTTAAAAATAGAACTGTTTGTATTGATTTATGGTCTTAGAACCAAGTTTCAGTCCATGGTCAGCTGCCTCCATCTCTTTGAGACTAAGGAGAGACAGTATATCATTGAGTCAAGCTTGTGAGAGAGGAGGCTGTTTGCCTGGTAGGTCTGAAGTACGGAGGGAGAGGCAGTTAGAGTGAGAGTGAGGGAGGAGAAGAAGGGGAAGAGAAGGGGAGACAAGAGAGAGGGGAGAAGGGGAGAGGAGGGGAGAGAAGGGGAGAGGAGAGGAGGGGAGAGGAGAGAAGAGGAGGGGAGAGGAGAAGAGAGGAAGGAAAGGAATGAAGTCCTTGCAAGATGTTCTCTTCCAGGACATCCCTCTAGTGCCCTGCTTCTTCCAATGTAGACTCATATAGTTTCCATTCTCAGCACTCACATTAATGACTGCATTAGTGTATGGTTTCATTCATATTCACAGCCCTCAGGACCAGACACCTTTGAATAAGGTTGCAGGACTAATCCTTCAACATATCTGCATTATCATGGAACACATCATATCTAAATTACCACATACCCTAAAGCCCCATTTTCGCAGTCTTCTGTCCTGATTTCCTCCCCAACTACCCTTGAAATGACAGATTTTGAGATGCACAAATCATGCACAAACCAGTTCATGTAATAGCTCAGCCTTAAAATGTAGGGGAATTTGCTAATATGAGATACTTGGTCTCAAATCCTTACAAAATTTTAAATGAATTTTGTGTTTTGACAATTTTATCCATATGTACAATGCTTTCTAATAACTCCACCCTACACACACATTTTTATCTTCCTCCTACTCCTGCCAGCCCCTCCACTTTGATACAAATTTCTTTCCCACATTCAAAAAGTTTTGCTTTGTGTCCCTCAGAGTCTAACTGGGACCATCTGTATGCACATGGGTTTTGCAGTAAAAACCTAGTGAGCTTACCAGCAGGGATACACATGAATTGTATACCTCCCTTGTCCCCATCATCTACTATTTGTCAATAGTTTAGCAGTAAGTGGTACTGTCCCTGGGAGCTGCTTCCCCATGTCCAGCCGACTAATGGGCAGGTCCTACTTGTGTGGGTCCAGAGACAGTCGGTGCAGGTGATATGAGTTCATGATGGTCATGGTCATGTCATGCTTAGAAGACAGCACTTCACAGGCCTTCTCCGTATCTTCTGTTTCTACATTCTTTCCACTTACTTTTCCACAATGTCCCTAGAGCCTTAAAAGTGTGGTATAAATATCTACTTATAGGGATGAGTACTCAACCATGCCTTATGCTCAGTATCCTGCACAGCTGTACGTGTCTGCATTCAACCTCCATTCACAGCAAAGAGAGGCTTTTCTGATGAAGGCTGAATGTAGACTTTGTCTGCTGTATAAATACTGATATTTAGAAGGGCATTGATACTACGTCTACCTAAGCATCAATACCAGCTTCTCTCAAGGGACTAAGACCTCCACAGATAGGGGTTTTTAGAGTTTTACTAACTCTATAGTGCTAGCGATGGATTCTACCTTGAGGAGTGGGGCTGAAATTTAATTGGGAGCTACTGGTTGCTCCCATCACAATTGTGCCACTGTTGCAGCTGTGGGACCATCTTTCCTGGCGGTTTTTTAAAGATCATAGAGTACAGAGCTGGGTTAGACTGTGGTTGATGACTTTCCTTCTTCAGCAGCCTACATAACACTATGAAACCTTAGCAACAGGAGGGAAGCTTCCCACACAGTTCCAGCTTCAATTATCTATACCACGTATCCATGATGTATGGTGTCTTCAGCCGGAAGGTCTTGTCCACCAGTTCTGATGGGGAACAAAGGAAAATGAAATGCACCTGCATTGTCTCTGGAACCTCCAGGGCCTCCCTGCCCAACAGCTCCTATGGAGATAGCTCACTCCTGGAACTGGGGTTTTGTTCTGAAACTCACTACTGCTAAGACCTCCCATTTCAAGCACTGTAGCCCTGAATTCAAATTCTTTTATGTTTTTTCATATTGGGTTATGAAAGATAGGTTTCCTTGTAACTTTTAAATGCTGTCTTCATTTTTAATACAATCTCCCACCATCTTCTTTATCTCCTCCACCCACCACCCCACTTCTTGTTTGACCATTTCTGACCCCAGCATTCCCTCTCTTTTCTCACGTTACCTCTACCCTCATGACACTTCTGTCCTCCTTTCCCTCCTCAGGCCCTGCCCCATTTCTAGTGTTCTGGTTACCAGGGCACACCATGTTAACACCACAAAACTAAAGATTCCAGGACAGAAATTGATGTGATAAATATGGTGTTTTCTTTCTGGGCCTGGGTTATCTTGCTAGATGTTTTTCCTATTTTGTATGCTTACCTTTCATAATGTCATTTTCTTCACACCTGAATAAATTTCCATAGCATACATGTGCCACACGTTCATTATCTAATCATCTGTTGATGGACATCTAGGCTGATTGCATTTCCTAGCTACTGTGAACAGGACATGGTTGAGTGAGCATAGTTGTGCAAATATCTTCATAGTAGGATATAAATTCCCTTAGATATATTACTGGGAATGGTAAGGCTGGGTTTCGTGGTAGTTCTAGTACTTAAGAAGCCTCCAGGTTGACTTCCACAGTGGCTGCACTAGTTCGCACTCCCACAGGCAGTGTATAAGTGTTCCTCTTTCCCCACATCCACTCCAGCACTTGCTATCATTTGTATCTTCAATATTGGACATTCTCAAGAAATGAAATGGAATTGTAAGTAATTTAACCTCCACTTCCCTAATAGCTAAGTGTTTCCTAGCCTGTGTATTTTTTCCTTTGAGAATTCTCTGGTTTCTCCTATGGCTCACTTTGTTGTTGGGTTATTTCCTTGGAATTTGGTTTTTGAGTTCCATGTATATTCTAGTTCCTAATCTTCTGTCAGATCTTAGCTGGGAAAATGTTTCTCCCATTCTTGGCTGCATCTTCACTCAAATAAGTTTCCCATGCTATACAAAACTTTTTTTAGTGTCATGAGATTCGATTTAGAAATCGTTGGTTTTACTTCCTTATTCACACAATCCTTCCTTATGCTGCTATGTTGAAATATTCTCCCTACATTTTCCTCTACCTGGTTCAGGGTATTGGGTCTCCCATTGAGGTCTTTGGTTATTTGGAGTTGATTTCTAAAGGAGAGGTATAGGCACCTGGTTTAGTTTTTTTCCATGTGTTGCTCTCTAGGTTTTCCTGTATGATTTGTTGAACAGGCTGTCTTTTCTCATATTTTTGGTTTCTTTGTCAAAAGTCAGGTGGCTGTGGTTGTGAGACTTTTATTATGTCCTCTATTCTATTCCATTGGCCTGGGAGTTTTGTGTGCACGCCATGCTGTTATATTTACCATGGCTGTAGTATTAATTTGAAATCATGTGTGCTGACGCTTCCTACAATAGTGTTTTTATTCAGGATCACCTTGGCTATCCTATGTCTCTTGTGATTTAATGTGTATTTCAGGACATTTTTCACTATTTGTAAAGCATGTCCCCAGAACCATGATTGGGACTGCACTGAATCTGTAGAGTGCTTTTATTAGTTAGGGTGACCATTTTCACAATATTGATTCTTCCAAACAGTGATCATAATGGGATGTCTTTCCATCATCTAAGGCCTTCCTCAATATAATTCTTTGATGTATATCTTAAAATTTTTGTTGTAGAGTTCTTTCATTTCTATGGTTATGTTTTGTGTTCAGAATTTGTTTTATACATTTATTTATTGTTTTGTTTGTTGGCTCTTGTAAGACATCCATATTTTCAAGCTTACATGGAGAAGAGAAAGTCAAATAGTGACATTTCTTTAGTGCATCAACAATACAGTCTTAGTCCAGCACCCACAATGCCAAAACCAAACTCCCCTAACCAGTACCTCTGGAGAGGCCCAGCCTTGTCAGCTGTCAAACAGTGGTTGTTCAGCTTCTGAGCTGCTACAAACAGGCTACATATGTGGTCAAGGAGTAGATTTTTCTCATCCTTGAACTGAGTGACCCACAGGTGGAAAACTAACATGCCCCAGCATCAGGCCAGGGTTTGAATCTTACTCCAGCACTTCCTCATCAGGGAATCTTGTAAAATGACTTAACTCATTTGAGTCTAACATTCCTCACCTATAAACTGAAGATCAGATTGAGTAACTCATAGGCTAGTTGGAAAGGTTTAATGCTGTTCACACACAACTTAGAGTTGATCCTTGGCTGATAGCAATGTTGCTATTTTTATTTATATTAAGTCAACCTCTTCCACATGTTTTTCTTAATTCTGTTCTTCAGGACTCATTAGGGTCTATTCCCTTTCATATGAGAAAGTATTCTAATACTAGAAGATTATAATCATGGCTCTCTTGTGTCTACAATCTTATATTTTAGTTTTTAAATTCATTGTCATTCGGGGATTTTTTTTTTCTCATTAGATGCTCCAGTTTATCTATAAGTCAGGATGTACCAAGATGTTCCAGCTAGCATGGAGTGGAAGCAATATCATCCTTCCTTCATAAAAACAGAACCAGGGCTTCCAATACTACAAACTGGGTCCTTGGGATGACTTCCTCTAAACTCTTAGAGCACAGTGAATTTAGGGTCTTCTCACACTCTTGGGGCTTCTACATGAGCTGAAATTTATTAACCTCCTTCACTTGTTCCTAAAATCAACTCACTGTTCCTATGTGCTCAGTCTTGCTTTGTATTGATTCAGCCATCAAATCAAGAACACACATTTGTGACATGTGAGCATACAAGGTCAAACAAGGTCAAGAAAATAGTTTTCTACCAGAGTTAGATGTCAAAAAATTTAAACCAGGCTGGGTGGTGGTGGCGCACGCCTTTAATCCCAGCACTCAAGAGGCAGAGCCAGGCAGATCTCTGAGTTCAAGGCCAACCTGGTCTTACAGAGCAAGATCCAGGACAGGAACCAAAACTACACAGAGAAACCCTGTCTCAAAAACAAAACAAAAAAAATTTAAGCCAACCAGTAAGAGACTTAGTTGTTTCTCCACATGGAATTTATTATAAGATAAAATTGAGGCTGTGATCCTGTGGGAGAAATTATCTATTGCTCACTCACATGCCCTCTCTCTCTATGACAATAGGCTCAGGACCTAAAATTCCCTGCACACCTGAGGAAATATTCACCTTCTAGATTATATCAGAATTTCTGTACCTCATTCTCAAAATCTCAGGCATGGTTGGGAGTTTCATAGAGTGCACTGAGTATTGGTGACAGGCACCATTACAGATACATCATCTCTCCTTTCTTCCAGGGGACCTCAGGCCTGCACCACCCATGATCCCTGCAGCCCACAAAGGTCAGTAACAGGTATAAGGAGTCCAGAGGGGCCAACAGTGTTCCACTGGTAAATCATCTGATTCTTGAAAGAAGGGCAGTGAGAAAGGAGAGAACCTCTCCTTGTAAATTTCACCAGGATGGGTAAAAAGAGGTACATACCCAAGGCAGAGTTGCTCCCATGCACCTTGCTGCTTCCCATGGAGACAATAACTCCACCCACTCCTAACTTGAACACCCCAGGAAGAACCCCTCCCCCGATCAGGTAATTGTCAGACTAGTAACTGGTCTCAGGAAGGTAAGATATTCTTCAAATGACCTTCCAGAGGAAGAAGGGATCCGGGGGGACAGATGAGCTAGGTGAAAAGAACAAGAAGTGGGCAGCCCATCAGAGAGCCCATGGGGGAGCCTTTCTTCTCTCAGTGCCAGGCTCATCTTTACCCCTAGAATCTCCTGCCTCACTACACTTCCTGGACCAGCATCGGGAGCAGCTAGTGGCCCGAGTGACATCAGTGGACCCTGTCTTGGACAACCTGCATGGTGCTGTACTGAGTGAAGAGGAATATGAGGCGGTGCGGGCTGAAGCCACCAACCAAGACAAGATGAGGAAGCTCTTCAGCCTCAGCCGGTCCTGGACCAGGGCCTGCAAAGACCGAGTCTACCGAGCTCTGAAGGACACCCATCCTCATCTCATCATGGACCTCTATGAGAAGTCAGGTGGTGTCTCTGAGGAATCCTGACATCTTAGTAGCTGAGGAGTGAGCATTCTCACTTGAGTCCTGGCTCTGCCTGACCTTCCTTTGGCGCTTGGTTTCTTCATCTATAAACCAGTGGCCACCAGTGTTGCCTTTCAAGTGGCAATGTTTCCAGGACAACTCTTGGGGACCCAGATGTTCCTTCCTGGCCTCCCCCAGTCAGACGTTTACATTGGGTGAGCATCTCAGTAAATGTCCAGTGGAGCCAGCAAGTCTATACAGGCCTTGTCCAGCCTACTTTGTGGTGTGAGTGGCCAGCCTTGAGCCCATCTGACCCACAATAATTCCTGGAGAATGGAGACAAGGAGATGATACATTTCCCTGAAAAGTGAATGTTGTGGTGGCATTCCTGCTGAGCTGCACTTGGCCTGGCTCCAGAGAGCAGCACCTAGCCCTAATTCATCTTTTGTTTAGCAGACACCTTTTGTTTTCTTTGTTGCCCTCCATGTGAATCCTGTCTTGGAGTTTCCCAAAGATACAAAGGCCCATGCAAAATTTGGTTCAGGAAACCCAGAAAACCATGGTACCTGAGAAACCGAGGAATTTGCACTTGGCATTGTATTGTTGGGAGCCCATTTCAGGTTGTTTTGAGCATATGGAAATTAACTGGCTAAACTGTATTGGAGAGAAATAAAACTGCCCTAGGCGAAGGGTTAGTGCTTCATTCCTTTGAGGTTGAACCCCACCCCCCCCCGCAGCCATGAAAGGCTAGATTCATTCTTAAGATGCCTCTCAGTGTTCATTTCACAGACCCGTGTGAACCCACACACCCGTGTCATGACCACACAGTTACAGAATGTCATATGAATAAGAAAGGTAGGGGGCTTCTCAAACATTTCCTACCGTCAAAAAGCCCTTTATCCCAAATAATTTCCATATAACTCAATCAAATGTTTTTACTAAAATTAAATCTTAAAGAAATTTATTACAAACAACTCTTTGTTGTGATATAATTTTTACCATTTGTTAAAAATGACAGCAAATTTGCAAACTAGTGAAATGCTTGTATTTGTTTATGTTTGGCATAAGGAATTAAATCTTGATGGAATATTTGATACTGTAGACATTGGGAATCTTCAGTGTTTCTCAGAGTTGATGGATATTTTACATTTCTGGTACTTTACACTGATGTGCAGCACACATTCCAGAAGCTGGTAGAATTCTACTCCAATCCCAAGCCAAAATTCACTTACAATCTCTTTATATCACTCAAGTCAGCAACTCAAAACACCAACTTGTAAAACGGAATGTTCTCACATAATGCAATGCAAAGATATTTTAACTTGATTCTTACATGCTAGATAATGAAAATAAGAATATATTTAAATCTTTACATTCCAAAATTAAGGTATCATGTTTCTATGAGAACAGAAAATCTCATATGTACAGGGAAAATGCTGTAAGCAGAGCCAACAATAGCCTAGACTCTGAGCCAAGGTGTTTCAGGAGCATCATAGAGATTGTATGGTGCTCGAACTCAATCAGTGCAAAATACTCATATTGTGTGCTCAGAACTATAGGTGTGAGGAAGTCACATGGTACACACTGCAGAAACACCTCAGACTCAGTGCACATTTGAATTAATCTTGCCCACTGCATGTACACAAACCTGTTGCTCTTGTCAACATTTCCCAATCCCACATTTAGTTAAGTCATGCCGTATGGAAGTGGGATTCACAGCTTGAGAAACTGATGTACAATGGTAAAAAGGTGGGGACCAGAAGGCTCGGTGGCTAAGAACTGCTCCTGTAGAAGATCGGAGTTCTACTCCCAGAACCCACATCAGGCAGCTCACACCGTAACACCAACTCCATGTGGAGGAATTCATGGCACTCACACACAGGTGCACACTCAAATACACACGCACACAGAAACACACAAATATGTACACAAGTGGGCACACACAAACACACAAATCATTTTTTTTTAATTTTTATAAAACAATGACAAAATTGGATTCCTCTCCACTGCTCACCCATCTACCAGAGTAGGACTTGAGACGTGGCAAGGCTGTGTGTTTGCCACAGAGTAGGCCTGCCGGTCTCTATCCCCAGGCCACCCAGTTTCTTTCTGGATCAAGCTTCTGCTCCCCTCCCAGCCAGGTCATGAGTCTGGCTTCTCAGTGCCTCCCATCTTCTCTGGGCTCTGCAGGTGTGCTAGCTCTGACTGTGGGAAGCTCTGAAGCTCTCCCTCTTTTTCTCTCTTGGAACACAGTATTTTCCTTATTCTAACTCCTATCCTGCACTGTGTCACAGGCAGGTGGCTTCTCCCCAGACACCTTACCCAGAATCTTCAGGGGTTTTATTTGACAAGAGATAATTCCAAGTTTTGACCTCCCTTTCTGCTGTATTTATTTCATCAGAAGTTTAGAAATGACTTAAAACTGAACGAATTGAGTAGTTACAAGTGAGGTCAAGGTTCTGTTTGTTTGTTTGCGTGTTAGTTTGTTTTTTGAGACAGGGTTTCTCTGTGTATCCCTGTCTTTCTGAGAAATCACTCTGTAGACCAGGCTGGCCCCAAACTCAGAGATCTGGCTGTCTCTCCCTCTCGAGTGCTGGGATTGAAAGCCTATGTCACTACACCCAGCCTGAAGTCAAGGTTGTGTATGACAGATGAAAACACTGGGGTTATTTGTAAATAAGTGAAAATGCTAAAAAAAAAAAAAATCAATAGCTAAATATCAATTTCTAGGTAGCCCATGCCTCCTTACTGATGTGGTTAGGATGCTCTGAGAAAAAAAGCCATGATAGAGCAGACTCTGTGTCAGGCAGAGAGACATAGTCTCTATAACTGAGTCTTCAACTTGGCTCCTCTGGAGGACCTGTCATCTGGACAGTTGCAAAGGTTTTGTGGCTTCAGTCCGATACTGGCACATTCACGGGGAAAACAGAGAATAAAATATCTCAGTATTAATTTTCCTTCCAAGAAATGTTATGATGCCCTTTCTGTGTTGGACGTCTCAAGATGCGATCTGTGCAGGCTGCACAGCTGTTGTCATTTTACAAACACACTTCGTGGTGCCACCAAGAGACTCCTGAACCTGCAGTAAGTTTCAGATCCTTTAAAAGGTCTGAAAGGGACAATAAGTATTTAGAAATAGACTTTAAAGTATACTTTAATCCAACAGGAGCTAGTGATTTGAGAAAAAAATGTGTTTTATATAATGAAAAAGAAGTTTATTGACATGTCTACATCTTTTGTGTTAATGATAATTAAGCACAATTATAAGGGTAAAACTCTCAAAATTGAACTTTAAGATGACTAAGGGTTCATCCTTTTTAAATGTCCTGTAGTCCTTAGCTTTCATTAGGAAAATTTATGTGACATTAGGTTTTAAAATGGCAACTATCAGCTCAAGTAGCAGTCTGGTCGGAGGAACAGCTTTTTTTATTTTTTAACTGCAAATACCCTTTAATGAAGACGTTTTGGGATCAAGTTACCAGCTGTGGCTTAGCTGTGAATAAAATGAGTTTTTCAATGTCACCTGATACCAATAGTCACAATAAAGAGCTGAGGGAACGTGCTTCTTTGCTTGAGGTGGGGGGTGGGAGGTGGCTGTGTTTTCATTTTGCCTGGTCCTTCCTTACATTGTTAGAATATTTTATTTAACATTTTGTGTCTTCCAGGAGAAATATTACAAAATTAAAAACCATAATCCTTGGTTCTTGACACCTTAAATGTTCTATTTTTTTTTTTAGCCAAAAACACCTTTATTTTTTAGTCCATATATATATATCAAATCTTCTTATTCCTAAATTATCAGGATTAGACTAGAAAATTGGATGTTTTCCTTCAAAGTATTTCCCTTTGACAGAAACTTCATTTTATAAAATCTAAACATTAATAGTTTGAAAAAGAACAGACTCTAACATAACTCAAGGAACTCCATTGCTACTTCAGCCCTTCACCAGGAAGCAGCATTGTTACATTGTTTCCATTTAATAAAATCTGATGTAATTTTGTATCCTTCTTCCTTCTGGTGCAATTTCAATCTGTGGCATCTTCTAACAGCATATTGACAAAACATCATCCAATCCTAGAAGTGTACCAACAATTTTTTATCACTCTTCGTCACAGCATGAGCTCTTAATCATATACGCTTGTACATAAGGTCTAGTGAAGGAGCTGCCACAGGTTCCTGGTCATGTTAACCACCATGGCCATTCAGGAATTATGTTTTACTTTAACACATGTACAGTGCTTCCTTCAAGGTGTGGCAGCCATGCTTGGTCTGGGATGTGTATAATCTGGTAATCGAGCCTAGACCTCTGAATTCTTGTCACTCCATCTTACAACAAGCCCAAATGTCCAACATGCCAGAATGCGGCAAAACAAGCTAACCTTCCCACGGTGAACAATGTTGGCTCAAACCAACAGAACCCCTTTTAAGGGCAAGGGCAAAGTATACACAAACACACTAACTCTTATCAGTGTGATCCTGGGGTCACCTCTGCTGCTTTCCCACTAGGTGGTGGTAGGAACAAATGTTTCCATTAATTCTGGAGCAGACAAAGCCAAGGTAATAAGAGCTTGGTGAGAGAGGGTGGGGCAACTTCAGGAGAGAGGTCCATGCAAATGACTGGACTTCCATTGCTCTATGAGTAATCTCTAGTAAATATATTTCTATTCACTAAGATAATCTTAATAAAGAATTCTTTGAGATGTGGAAATGTCAGAAATTAGGAGCAGATGTTAAATTTACATCTCTCCAGAAATATCACACAACTGTTGGTCAACAAATATTTGAGCATACATAAATGAGGCTATATACACTAGATGCAGATACAGACTAAGCATGAAAAAGGTATACATTCAAGTGTCACTTAAAATATATTATCAGATAATTTGAACTCAAGGAATTTAATTTTACTTATTGTTTCTTTCTTATACAATTTCTTTCTAAACAATCCAAGAAAAGTTAGAAATGACTCTACAAAGAATATGTAGCAAGTGTGTGACTTTTGGACTTCTGAGACCACGACTTATCAAAGCATACTAAGATTTATAAATCTAACCATGTTTTTTTATGGTAAGTTAATCACTGTCTTTATTACGGTTTCTATTGCTGTGAAGAGACACCATGACCATGGCAACACTTACAAAGAAAAACATTTAAATACCATAGCTTACAGTTCAGAATTTCAGTCCATTACCATTATGGTAGGACATGGTGGTGTGCAGGTAGACATGGTGCTGGAGTAGGAGCTGAGAATACTACATTTTTGAACTGCAGGCAATGGAAAATAAACTGAACTAGGCATAGCTTGAGCATAGGAGACCTCAAAGCCTGACCACACAATGACATATTTCCTCTAAAAAGGCCATACCTACTCCAACAAAGCCACACCTCCTAATAGGGCCACTCCCTCTGGGGGTCATTTTCTTTCAAACCACCACTCCCTGGTCCCCAAAGACTTGTAGCCATATTAAATACAAATGCATTCAGTCCAACTTTCAAAGTTCTCATAGTCTATAACAGTCTCAAACTTATTTAAAAGTCCAAAGTTTAAAGTTTCTTCTAAGATTCATGCAATCTCTTAACTGTTATGCCCTGTAAAATCAAAATCAAAATGCAGATCACATACTTCCAACATATAATGGCACAGGATATACAATATCGTTCTGAAATGGAGCTATAGTGAGGAAATACTGGAACAAAGCAAGACCAAAATATAAGCTGGGCAAACTCCAAACCCTGCACCCCCATATCTGATGTCAAAAGCTCTTCAGATCTCCAACTCCTTTCAGCTTTGTTGACTGAAACACACTTCTCTCTCTTGGGCTAGTTCCACTCCCTGTCAGCAGCTCTCCTCAGCTCCTCCATAGTTCTGGCATCTACAACAACTTGGTGTCTCCAAGGCAATCTAGGCTTCACCTTCACAGCTTTGTGAAATGGCCTCTCTAAGTTTCCATTCAGGGACACCCTGGACACATGCCTGGCCTCCGTGACTTTCCTTAGTCCCTCCTTAACTCTAAAGCCAGAACCATGTGGCTAAAACTACCAAGTTCTGCTACTTGCTAGGGCTGGAACTTGGCTCCCTTGTTCAATTGCATTTTCACCAGTTTTCTGTTTTCAATGCTTTCCTCCACTGCCTAAGCTTGGCTGTTCTGGAACTTGCTCTGTAGACCAGGCAGGCCTCGAACTTAGAGGTCCACCAGCCTTTGCTTTCCAGTGCTGGGATTAAAGGCATGTACATTCACACCCAGCTCTAAGCTTTTCTTAATGTATTTTCACAAGTTGGAAAGTTGGCTGAGTGGGGACTTGCCCTGAGATCACCACTCCTGTTATTCCATTTATTAATCTGTTTATCTCCTTGAAAACAGGACTTAGCTCCATTTCACATGCTGATGCTCTTTTTCTCCTAGAATTGTACATCTTATGTTTTTCCTTGTTCATCTTGATTCTTTTGATTATATATATTCATTAGAGTTTTTCTGGTGCCCAACATTCATGGTATGAATTCACAAAAAAGCTGCCTGCCTGTGGCCTTGCAGGACCCTGCTCAGACCCAAGCTACCCTCAGCTAGTTGTGGTGAAGCACACTGGTTGGATTTGCTGAAGGAGGCAGAGGCAGGAGGATCCTTTGAGGGCAGCCTAGGAGGCTTGCTAAGGAGAAGCTTTGGCCAGGGCCCAGGCACAAACGGTGACAGCAGGACCACGGAGGCAGAGGCTGCTGCTCCGAATTGCTGGCTCCTTCTCATCATGTTGGTGACTGCGGTGATGCTGCTACCTGGGACAAAGAGTTTACTGCTGCTTGTTCAGAGAAGAATTGCCATGACCATCGTGTTACAAGAAAGGATCGGCAAAGGTCAGTTTGGAAAAGTTTGGCAAGACAAATGGTGGAGAGACATTGCTGTGAAGATTTTCTGTTCTAGGGAAAACATCATGGTTCCAAGAGACAGACATTTATCAGACTGTGATTACTCCAAACCACAGACGAGGCACACACACACAAAAAAAAATCTGCAGGGAACCATGACCACGCCTAACAGCAACTTTGAAATCTTCAAAAAGAATGATGAGACCCCACAAAGATGATTCCACATGGACTACGATAAAGCCATTAAGCCATTCACACCACTGAAAGATCGACTTTGGACAACAAACTGCTCAGGACAATTTGAGATGATCCAGCCTGACAGACTACTTGAACAAGGACTTGAAACAAGCCCTGCACTTTCTCATGATGCAGCAACTGGACAAATGATACAGGACTTGACAATTAACCCAAAATTTTCTTTTCAGGATTCCCTAAAGATATCTTTGCCCCTAGAAAGTAGGAAGTAATTTTAAGAAAACGACGCCCACATTCCCAAGAGGTGGGGTGGGTGGTTTTGGGTTGTTTAATGAGTTATGGATATTGTCGTTGTTTACAATGGTTTGTTACAAGTTGTTAATTGTTAATGGTCAGGAAAAAAAGCTGAACAAGGAGATTAGATTCAGAGGTTTTGTTTAAAGAAAAAGGAAAAGGAAAAGGAAAAAGAGAATATAGATATGAGGTAGATCATCGAATCTGCTCTGAGAAAAAAGATAAAGAAATAATAGGATAAATGGGTAGATCACTGAATCTACACTGAAAAGAAAAAGGGGAAGATATAAAAATGACAAAAGGTAGATTATTAAAACTTTTATGCAAAGAAAAAAGAGAGAATGTGAATATAAGATTAAAAAAAGTCAATTTTTTTTAGCCGGGCGGTGGTGGCGCACGCCTTTAATCCCAGCTCTCGGGAGGCAGAGCCAGGAGGATCTCTTTGAGTTCGAGGCCAGCCTGGTCTCCAAAGCGAGTTCCAGGAAAGGCGCAAAGCTACACAGAGAAACCCTGTCTCGAAAAACCAAAAAAAAAAAAAAAAAAAAGTCAATTTTTGAATCTACTTTTAAAAAGGAACTACTTGTTTTAAATAGGATAAGTAATGAAAATTTTTTTTGTCTGAGTTTATCAAATGTTACTGGACTGGACATCATTAATACATATAATGGAGTTTTTGTCTGAATCTGTCAAATGTTAATGGACTAGACATTATTAATGTAATCTTGACTGTGTATATTGTATATACTTATTGAATATAATTTTTCTTGTATTAGTTATAAGTCTTTTTTTAATTTTAAGCAAAAAAGGGGAAATGTGGTGGTATTGTGTTCCCCAAAGTATTGTGCACCTTAATAAACTTATCTGGGGTCAGAGAATGGAACAGCCACTAGATACAGAGGCTAGAAAATGGTGGCACTCACACTTTTAATCCTAGCCTTCTGGTGGCATGGATCTCTGTGAGTTCAAGGCCACACTGGAAACTGCCAGTCATGGTGACACATTCCTTTAATCCCAAGAAGTGAGCCTTTAATCCCAGGGAGTGATGGCAAAAACAGAAAGATATATAAGGCTTGGAGACCAGAAACTAGAAGCATTTGGCTAGTTAAGTATTTGCCTGGTTAAGCATTCAGGCTTTCCAGCAGCAGATCAGCTGAGAGCCATTGGGATGAGGACTCAGAGGCTTCCAGTCTGAGGAAACAAGACCAGCTGAGGAACTGGCGAGGTGAGGTAGCTGTGGCTTGTTCTGATTCTCTGATCTTCCAACATTCACCCCAATAACTGGCCTCAGGTTTGATTTTATTAATAAGACCTTCTAAGATTGATGCTACATCTTATATACAGCAGAGTAATGTGTATACTTGGCAATATTGAAATTTCCTTAGCCAATGCAATTAATTCAAAACTTGTTACTCTGGGGTCCAGCAGACATTTTGGACAAGGGCAAAAAGAAGCCACATTTTCCACCAAAATATCACAAGAAAGATCTTTAAGCAACATCCTAAAATTCTTCTCCTCTGAAATCTCTTGAGCCAGGCCCTTACAGTTCATCAAATCACACTCAGCACCTGCTTTCTATGCTCCTTCCAGTGTGGCCCATTAAGCAGCACTTAAAGCATTCAATTGCTTTTCTAATCCACAGTACCAATGTCCATATTCTTTCAAACAAGAGCATGAACAGGCCTATCACAACAATATCCCAATTCCTGGTACCAACTTCTGTCTTACTTGAGTTTCTATTATTGTGAAGAGACATCATGACCATGGTAACTCTTATAAAGGAAATAATTGCATTAGGGTGGCTTACAATTCAGAGGTTCAGTCCATTTTCACCATAGTGGCACATAGCAGTATGCAGGCAGACATGGTGCTGGAGAAGGACCTGTGAATACTACATCTTGACCTGCAGGCAGCATGAAGTGAACTGAACTAGGTATAGCTTGAACATAGACTTCAAAGCCCACCCCAGAGTAACACACTTCATCTAACAAAGCCACACCTCCAAATAGGGCCATTCCTTTTGGGGGACATTTTCTTTTTTTTTTTTTTTTTTTTTTTTTTTTGGTTTTTTTTCGAGACAGGGTTTCTCTGTGTAGCTTTGCGCCTTTCCTGGAACTCGCTTTGGAGACCAGGCTGGCCTCGAACTCACAGAGATCCGCCTGGCTCTGCCTCCCGAGTGCTGGGATTAAAGGCGTGCACCACCACCGCCCGGCTTTTTTTTTTTTTTTTTTTGGTTTTTTTTCGAGACAGGGTTTCTCTGTGTAGCTTTCTTAAAAGCCACCACAATCACCTATACTGCAATGTTTTCATCCTATAGTAACAGTTTGCAACTATGTTAATGCATTTCCTGAATAACTTATTATCAGGGACTATGGGGGTTCAGCTATTCAGGGTCCAGGAAGAATCTACAACCATCTGATAATCTAATCTTTGATGATATTAAATGAATCTATGTACATGAAACTGTTTAGTCCATTCACTTTATTTTTCTGAGTCAAGATTCTTTCTACACGGCTTCAATTCTATTCTTATACTTACCTCCTCTCTGTCATTTCTCCTCCTGTCCTCTCATAACTCTAACTCTTTTCCATCTCCATCCTCACCTTCATCCTCTTTCTTCTCCATCGAGGTTCCTTCCTGTTTCTCTCCCAGAATCAGTCTCTCCCTTCCCAGCAGCCTGACTCTTCCAATACAATGCAAAGCTCCCAAGGTCCCTATAAGAGCCATGATATCCAGCTTGATTTGCAACCCAAAAGGGGAGTGAATAGAGGAGGTGGGATCAGATAAAACCTGGAATAAGTCAGAAAGGGAATTTATGTGCTCAAAATATTCTTATAAGTGGTTAGGTGAAAAATTACAAGTCTGTCATAAATGTGCTCAAACTACAATCTTACAGGTGGTTAGATAAAAGAGTCTATAAGTCACTAAAATAAAACTGCCTCTATTTTTTATGCTGCCATATACGGGCAGGGCAAGGTACCTTTTCTCAGAGCTAGGAAACCTGTCTCATAACTACATTGCACCTGGTATGCAAAAAACCCTTTTGTTCTGAGTCAATTGCTCTGGAATGCCATTTAGGCTTTGAGAGAAAGGAGGGTCTGAGCTTCATTTGCACAAGAAACAAAGCTAAGCCTAGGAGACAGGTGGTGTCTCCCTAGGGGTGTTTACATTAATTCAGGAAACAACAGTTGGTCTGTTTGCTATTTTGGCCTAGGATGCTTGAGAAGAATTTCAGGTGAAATACACTGTTGAAAGATCTTGGGGAAGTTATGAGTGTACACGAAATTCATAGCAGAGGACAGCTGATATATTAAAAGCTTAATAGCACCAAATATTCCTTGATGTTTGGCTTCTCCTCCAGAAGGATTCCTTGATCCTACTAGGTGTTGGTTATGCCGCCGAGCTGCCCCTCGTGGCTGGTCACCGCCCGCGGCGGCCATGCCCGCAGAGGAGCATGCCCGCGGAGGAGCGTGCTGATTGAAAGAACCATAGCCATGGTTACCTTTTTAGAGCTTTATTGGGGTGGGGGAGAGACAGAGAAAGACAGAGAGAGAGAGAGAGAGAGAGAGAGAGAGAGAGAGAGAGAGAGAGAGAAGGGGGGGAGAGGGAGAGAGGGGGACCGACAGGGGGAAGGAGCGCAAAGGAGAGGGGACAGAGAGAGCCCACAGGGGGCTCAACCGCTTTTTAGGCTGGGAAGCCGGCGAAGGCTGATGACGTAATTAAAGGATGTAAATAAGGACCAAAACCTTACATCTCAGACTTTCCCTTATTATAAAAAAAAGCAGGTAGATGGGACTAGGGGCGTCGTTCCTCTCAAAAACTGCTTCCAGCTGACTTTTGGACGTTGGTTGGCTCTGGGGGGAATGGAGAAGGGGAGTCTTCTGAGGTAGACAGGCGTTGTGGGATGCTGTCTGTCATCCGTTTGCTCTGGAGACATGTATCCCTCTTGGCTGTGGCTGGGAACTTTCTGTTTGACAAGATGCTGGTGACACAGAAAAAACTTAGAGAGAGAAAAGAATCATTATTATTTTATGTTGACATTTATGTGAGGTAGATCCGGCCCGTCCCTATGGATTTTGAAACATGTTAAGCTTTATCAGAGACAGATTATTTTAAAGTACCTGTTTCCTTTACTGGTTCAGCATCTAGGAGACAGGTGATCAATTGTTAAAAGCATCTCATAGTAATAGATGTTAACATTAAAGTCTTTTTGTAGCGCCCAGACGCTTTTGGGTCTGGGGGTGTAAATACCTTTTAGCTGTTACAGTTTCTTATTTGATGATCTCTGGTCTCCGGTTCTGTGGTGGTCCTGTACCATTAGCTGAACAGTGAGTTAGAACAGGGAACTGGGAAGAGAAAAGCTTGTGGTACATGAGAATTTTTTTTTTTTTTTTTTGGAATTAGGGACAAGGCAAAGATCAGGGCCCTGTCTGTATGCACATGAGAAACACAGGCAGTGGATCTGGAATGAAGCAATGAGCTCTTATTTTAGGTGGAAATCTTTTTTCATTAAGTAACTCTGAAAGTGCAATTAAATCAGGTGAAGTGGTAAGGCTGTCCTCTGTACCCGACAATAAAGGAGAGGTGGCATCCCAAAACTCCCAGGACTGAGTCAGTGGCTCTGGTGTCCAGAAGGAAAGAATTGGATCGCTTCCCTGCTGCGTTCTGGGTTCCCTGCCATGTCTGTAGCCAAGCCTAGGTCTGCTGAAGGTCTTAGCTTGATGTACCTATGCATCTTGGTGCCTGGGGGCAGTCAGCTGACTCTGTCTTTCTAGGTGGCACTTTTAACAAGGCTATCGATGGCCTGGCAGGGCATTCTCTAGCCCGTGGCCTTTTCCTCACTTAAAACAGGGACCCAACAGCTTTTGGGAGTCAGCGAGTGCCAGCACTTGGCAATTTTGTTTTCGGGCTTTTATTTCTTCCCTGGCACACCTTAAATGCCACAGATGACTCTTTTGCCTGTGGGGTCAGGAGCCTTGCTCTCCAGATGCTTAAGTTTTAGTCGGGGAGGTCTGGGGAACAAGAGACGAATTTTATTCTATGTCCTGAATTTTTTTTTTTTCCTGCTGATTGATGGCTTAAGGACAGCTTTTGGAAGATCTGCCAGTAGGCAGACTATAAACCGATCCTTTCCGGAAGACTTGTCTGAGGCTATAAGCAGTTTTTTTGGCTTAAGAGCCATCCTGACTACTGTAAACTTATTTGTATGGATCTTAGCCGCTTTTAGACCCGTCTGTGCTTCTCAAGGCAGTTTGAGAATGAGTGGGTGGAGTTAAGGTGAGTTAGGGCGAGTCCTAGAAGCCGCCCAAGCCTGCCCACTTGAGCCTGCCCACCGCCTGTGGAAGTTAGACAGAAAAGGTTGCACGTGGAGACGCAGAAGTGGGGAAGGAGCAGGGTTTCAGAACTTTAGCAGAAAGCTTGGAGATAAAGTGACTCTTATTTGCCCGTTCTCTGGCAGAAGTTCCCGCGACTCTGTTATGCGGCCAGATTTACACTGTTATGAGACCAGGTTTACCGGTGCCCGCCCCTATCCACCAATATATCCGCCCTTTTGTCGCATGGGTGTAGCCGAGAGAAAAAAAATAAAAAATTAAAATAACAAACCGGGATCAGACTACAATCTTGGGTGTCCCCAAAGAGTGGAGAGAGATCCATGAATCAGCTCAAGTTCACCATCCTCTTCGTCAAGGGATGTGAAGGGCTGCAGCTGCGCCGCAGTTGATCCACCCGGTAGACCAAGACAGCATTTACTTTCTCGTCAGAAACGAAAATGTGCCCGTTGCTGGTGCAGCTCGAGGACAACCCCCGGGGTGTCCGTCACAAATAATATAGCTCAGACTACAACTGCGCGAGAACGGCGGACTTACTGTGGTGAAGAATCATGGCGGTGGCGGTGTGGGGGTCCAGCGGAGGCAGTGAGGGACGCACGCGCGCTCGCGGTCTCGCGGTCTCGCTGGATGGGGGAAGAGGCGGCAAGCAGCAGCAGTCAGCAGGTCCTCGGTGTTCGGTGGTATATCCGAGTCACGGCACCAATGTTGGTTATGCTGCCGAGCTGCCCCTCGTGGCTGGTCACCGCCCACGGCGGCCATGCCCGCAGAGGAGCGTGCCCGCGGAGGAGCGTGCTGATTGAAAGAACCATAGCCATGGTTACCTTTTTAGAGCTTTATTGGGGTGGGGGAGAGACAGAGAAAGACAGAGAGAGAGAGAGAGAGAGAGAGAAGGGGGGGAGAGGGAGAGAGGGGGACCGACGGGGGGAAGGAGCACAAAGGAGAGGGGACAGAGAGAGCCCACAGAGGGCTCAACCGCTTTTTAGGCTGGGAAGCCGGCGAAGGCTGATGACGTAATTAAAGGACGTAAATAAGGACCAAAACCTTACACTAGGTATAGTTTTATCATATACAGCTGAATCTCTATTTCATATTCCTGCAGCCCATAGCAACTTATCAAATATATTCTAGCTTAAAACAATCTATTGAATAAGAATGTTTTGGAAAAAATGTTTTAGACACAAAAACATTTCCCACAAAAATCAACTAATTTGTGTAGGGAAAAGGGGCTGGCTAAGAAACCCTCCCTGACCCTGGAGCCCAGAACTAAGGAAAGATGGTTCAGATAAGTCCAGTGAAAGAAACACAGTTTGGTTCAAATAAGAGCCATCTATGTCCCTGGCCAAGTGACTCATGAAACCAACCAATCACAGAGCAGGACAATAGAATCCTAGCCCTGGGGCCTAGGACCAGGGAAAGAAACACAGCCTGGGATTGGGACCTGAGCCAGAGAAATGAACCAAGGAAACATGCTCTGACTCTGAAACCAGTACAAAAGAAACATTCTTGGTCCCTAGAATCAGAGACAGTGAAAGAAATGTGCCCTGGCCTTAGAATTAGCTAAGTAAGGCCAGTGAAAGAAACACAGTATGGCTCAAATCAGAGTCATCTCTGCCCCTGGCCAACTGACTTGTGAAACCAACCAATCACAGAGCAGCACCCTGTCCCTGGGCTCAGTGAGATCGGAGCCATCTCTGATCCTGGCCAAATGACTTGTGAAACCATTCAATCACAGAGTAGGACAGTAGCATCCTGGCCCTGGGGTCCAGGACTAGGGAAAGAAACACAGCCTGGGTTTGGGACCTGAGCCAGAGAAATGAACACTTTATCTCCAAATCCAGAACCAAGAAAACATGCCCTGACTCTGAAACTAGTGCCAAAGAAACACTCCTGGTCCTTAGAATCGGAGTCAGTGAAAAAATGTGTCCTGGTCTTAGAGGCAGTGTCAAAAAGCCAAGAAAGGCCAGTGAAAGAAACTAAGTTTGGCCCTGAAATCAGGACCATCTCTGTCCCTAGCCCATAAAACTGCCAATCCCTGGGCAGAAAAAAACTAACCAATCACTGGTTTACTCTGCCCCCAAGACTTCCAATATAATCCATGCTGCCTGGTCAGTTGTGGGCTGTTCTCTCCACCCTGGTAAAGGTAGTTACTCTCCTGGACTTCTCCTTCCCAAATAAATCTCTTTCTCAAAAGTTTTGGATGTGAAGATATTCATTCACTGGCATAGAGAAGGTCCTTGCTAAGACATCCCTCAGTAGACAGAGCAAGGAGTAGTTGAACAGAAGACCCTTGCTGAGATGTCCCTCAGTGGACAGAGCAAGAAGGAGCTGAACAGAAGATCCTTGCTGAGATGTCCCTCAGTGCACAGAGCAAGGAGGAACTGAACAAAAAATCCTTGCTGACATGTCCCTCAGTGGACAGAGCAAGGGAGAGCTGAAAGAGCTGGAAAAGTAACACTTTTCTTCTGAGCCAGAGGAGATTGCTACATTTCTGCAATTTCTTAGGCAGGAGAAGCAGAATTCTGCTAGGAAGACCCCTTAAGTGGGGGCTGAGCAAAGCTCAGCTGTAGTGGCTCTCCAGGAGAGGAGCAGGATTGTAATATCCTACAGGGAGACCATCCCCCATCACACCAGGTATAGCCTGACTCTCCAAAACAGTTAGGATACCCTTCCCTGCAGAGCTGTCCTGGCAGCTTCAGGCCTGACTTTCCCAAACAGTCAGGATACCCTTCCCTGCTGAAGCAGTTTCAGGCCTGACTCTCCTGAGTCAAAAAAGCTTCCCTTCCAGGGCTGAGCTATCTCTTTGCAGCTCCAGCCATCAGAGCTGTCCTAAGCAGCTCCAGGTGTCTGGGACACCTCTAGGGTAGAGCTTTTCTGAGCAGCTCAAGGTATTCTGGATACTTTGCCCTCCAGGGATGAAATGTCTCTTTGCAGCTCCAGCCATCTGTGCTGTCCTAAGCAGCTCAGGGTGTTGCCTGACTCCCCAGGTAGTCAGGATAACTTTCCCAGAGTTGCAGAACTCACATTTTGATGCCAAACCCTGGGACCAAACCCATAGAGTTGCAACAAATTTACTTACAATTAGGATTCATAGGGGATCACAGATACTGAAGCAACAATCACAGAGCCCATATGGGTATGAGCTAGGTCCTCTGAGTATATGGTATGGTTGTTAACTTGGTGTTACTGTGGGACTCCTAACAGTGGGAGTAGAGGTATCTCTGAATCTTTTGACTGCTCTTGGGATCCTTTTCTTCCTACTGTGTTACCTCATCCAGCTTAGATATGTGGGTTTATCCCCAGTCTTATTGTAACTTGTTATGCCATGTTCAGTTGATATCTCTGGTAGGCCTGCTTATTTCTGAAGGGAAATTGAGGAGGAGTGGGTCTGGGAGAAAGGGGAGGTGTGGGGGTAGACTTGTAGGAGTGGAGGGGGAAGAAGTTATCATCATGTGATAGATGAGAGAGGAATAAATTCTTTTAATGTTTTAGAAGAAAAACTAAGGGCTTTGTTCTAAAGTAAAATGACAAGCAAAAAACACTCCTTGGTGACAAAAGTATTCATTGACAAAGAGAAAACCTTGGTAACAAGTGGGGCTGCAAAAATTATATATCTACATGTAAAAGACTGATTTCCCCTCTACCCTGCAGAGCAATCAACTCCAAATGCACCAAAGACATTAGCGCAAGACTTGAAATCCTGGGTCTGCTAGAGAGAAAACAGTTCATGGTGCCAGCAGAGATAAAGGCCTTTCTGAAGAGGATTCTACTCATCCAAGAAATGGGACAAATTGATAAATGGTACCATATCAAATTAAAAACTTGAGGCTGATGTTTTGGAGTCCATGACCATCATGCGAGGAACATGGCAGCGACAGGCATGGTGTTGGGACAGCAGCTGAGATATTACATCCCTATAGGCAAGGAGAAGGTGGAAAGAGCTGTAGCAAGGGATTCCACAGAGCCATTGCATCTGGCTTGAATTTCAGAGTGATAGCACCTAGACTTTGAACTACTTTTTGTTTAGAGTCAATGATTGTTACCTTTTATTTAAAATCAGGGATAGATATCTGAGTTGCTCTTTTGAAGGATTTACAGAGCCTTTGCCTAACTTACTCTTGGATTACCTGGCAAACAAGGAGGTTTCATGGCTGAGAATTGTTTAGGCAAATGGTTCCTTCAAACAAATCCAGATAAGAGTTCTTGGTATACAGAAATTGGCTTGCTAGAGGTGCGATTTGTGTAACAATAAAGGAGATTTTGCAAAGCTACAAAGAGTCAGTCCATCTAGACTTTTGCTAAGCCTGAATTACATTTTGGAGTGACCTCTTTTCTTCAACTGACCCACAATAAGCAGAACACTGACATGGGTACCCAATGTGGTGTTTGGAGAAAGAAGGGATCTGGACACTCCAGGACTGGAGGTTAAAATTGTACTTATGTGTGTAAGTAAGGACTCCAGGATTTGGTAGGGACACGAGGAATTTAAACTCCCCATCTCTGAAGCAACATTATGTGCAGTTGTTAAAATGCTTGTAAAAAGGAAAAGCATTAACTGCACAATTACTGCAAATATAAAAGATACACATAAAATGGCTTCCAAGACAAAGAATAAATCAAGAGAAAAGGCCCTTCTCAGTAGAAAAGGGGGAAATGTTTAGTCAAGAAAAAAACATTTTCCTGGTAGAAGAAGGGGAATGAAAATGCTCTCCCCAATAGTTATTAGTTTGAAATTACAGACATAATAGATCTGAAGCAATTTAAAGAAGAAATGGTTGCATATGGAATGCATTCACCCTATGTAAGAGTTTAAATAATGAGGCTGCTCAGAATAAAATTATTCCAAAAATTGGAAGAGATTAATGATAACTGGAACCCAGAGCTCTCTGGCTGCACACTGCTGTCAGCTCTTGTAGCAGAGGGCCCACCAGCAACTGAATTTCAAGACTGATAGGCAGGGACCCACAGCTGTAGCATGAACTAGCACAGCAGGCCTAAAACTTAGAATTTTCTTGTTTGTTTATTTACTTAATTTTGGTTTAAATGATTGTAATTTTTCCTTCAGAGCAGGAATAAATTAATATTAAAGGTCCTTTCATGGGAAAGTTTTTGTTATTCCCTAATGTCAGGAATAACATAATACCAATGATCTTTTCATGTGAGAAAAACATCCCGAATTACAGGAATAACTTAATATCAATGATCTTTTCATGTGAGAAAAAATTAAAACATGCCCAACTTCTAGTAAAAAAAAAATAACAATCAGGACATAAAGTACTGAGCCACTGCTGTTTGAATTTTCAGAGATATTAGTCATTGATTGTATGGAGGATGTTCTCCCCTCTTGATCATCTAATTAATGCTTAAATGAATGCTTAATTTTCATAGTAAACAAATGAAGAGAGTAAAATTCATAATTTTAAATTATATCATTGTGTATGCTATTATCTAATTGTCCCTGCTTGGGACTTGGCTCTGCTCTTTGGGCTGCTTTCTGGAGACTTATGGTTGAATTCTATAAAAATGTAACAACTGAAACAGAGCAGATTCTCAGCTTATTAAATAATGTGGCTGCTAAAGTGAAAGCTCATAGAAATAAACTCTTACTGATAAAGAGCCTAAGAAATTATTGTTCCACAAAATTAAATGCAGGTAAATTATTTGTTCCACACTATTAATAATCAACAGGTCAAATTAACATGTTACTTGGGATCTGTAAAAAAAAGTTTCCTTTTTTTTTAAGATTTTATAAAAATGCTCCATGGGTATCACCTAAAGTAACCTCTTAAAATCCTATTGAGATTGTTTTTAATGTTTTTATTAATGACTTTTGAAAAGCACAAAAAGCATATTTACATACAAAGTCCACATGTTCCACAAAAAAAATTGTACCCACTGTGGGTTATACTGCTCAAATTAATATTCCTACATTTCAGAAACAGCTTATAGAATCATGTTAAAAAGTAGATACATTCCTGGAAAAGGTATAGGAAAGAATTATCAAAGAAAATCCCAGGACCAGGGTGCTGCTGTTCTGCTCTGTGATTGCTTAGTTTCACTGGTCAGTTGGCCAGAGGCAGAGTTGGCTCTGATCTCACTGAGCCCAGGGCCAGGGTGCTGCTCTATGATTGGTTGGTTTCACAAGTCAGTTGACCAGGGGCAGAGATGGCTCTGATCTGAGCCAAACTGTGTTTCTTTCGCTCCCCTTATCTGAACCATCTTTCCCTAGTTCTGGGATCCAGGGTCAGGGTGAGTTTCTTTATCCAGCCCCTTTTCCCTACACTAAGTGTGAAAAATGTATATAATGAACTATTTAAAACATATTGTGAAATTGTTTAAACTCAAGAAATTTAATTTTACTTATTGTTTCTTTTCTGGTCTAAGTCTACACTGTTCAAGAGAAGTCAGAAATGATTCTACAAAGAAGATGCAGCATGTGTGTGGTTCCCAGAGTTCTGGGACCATGCTTTCTTAGAACAGACTAAGAGTTATAAATCTTACCATGAAGTTTTATGGTAAATTAATCACCTATCCTGGCAGTGTTTTCATCCTGAAGTAAGACAGTTTGAAATTATTTCAGTATATATCTTGAACAACTTGTCAAATAAGTTCTGACTTAAAACAATCATCAAGGGGATGTTTTACTTTTGTAATAGATATTTTATCTGTAGCTCTGAGAAAGCGAAACTAGAGGCAGCCAGCAATATGGTTTGTATAAAGAAAGCAAGCAGAGTAGGTAGCAAATACACTTCTGGGGTCATGCCCAGAATTATGAAGCAAACTATACATTGGCCTTGCCAAAATGGGTGAGTTTCTCCAGGGTCTTGCCACAAGGAGAATTTGTTCATGCTATTCTCAGGCCTTGTCCCCTGAAGAAGTCACATGGCTCCCAGCAATCATGGCTAGGAGCATGGCCACAATCATGCAGGCATGGTGCTGGAGGAGTAGCTGAGAGCTTACAACCTGATCCCTGAGCAGCATGCACTGGGACCTGTGTGGGCTTTTGAATCCTCAAAGCAGATCACTGGTGACATACCTCCTCCATCAAGGACATACTTCAAATCCTTTCCAAACAGCTGCACAAACTGAGGACAAACATTCAAATATATGAGCTATGGGGACCATTATCACTCAAATCACCACAGCATCTTAGCACAGCCAAAATGACTGTTCATAAAAAAAAAAAGACAAATGCTGTAGCAGATATGGAAAAATAAGAATTCTTAATCATTGTTGGTAGGAGTTGTAGTGGTCTGAATGATCAAAATATATTGTATCAGAAAGTATTTTACCAGAACACTGCAGCAGAGGCCACGGGAAGAGTGCTGCTCACTGGCTTGCTCTCCAGGGCTTGCTCAGCCTGCTTTCCTATACAACCAAGGACCACCTGCCTAGAGATGGCACCACCCACAATGGGCATGGACTTTCTGTATCAGTCATATTTTCCCAGGAGTAGATTCACAACAGTCACCTGCCACCAAGCCCAATGTCCTGAATTGGATCACAGGGTTGTATGTGGTGGGAGGAGAGGACAGACTCCTGAATGTTGTTCTACAACTTGCACATGTGATCCATGGCATGTGCACATACATATATCACCCACTACTCTATCCCCCTACTCACACAAATAATCAAATGTTAATATTAAGAAATAACCCCTCTCTGAATACTCATTACCATACAGGCTCAATCGTGTGTGAGCTGCAGAGTTAACTGCTGCCAAAGATCTCAAAGTGGTGCTGGGCTTGCAATCTATGTGTTCGACACAGAAAAGACCAACAGAAGTCCTAACCCACCCATAGCCAGTAGGCTAAAGGCAACTGAGCCATTCCCTTCCTTAACGAGCCTTACTGCAAATTGGAGTCCTTGTAAGATGGTATCTCAAAAGCAAATGGAACTTGAGTTTATAAATTTATAACTTTCAAAGCCAATTGAAATGTATATAACTATTGAATTAAATTTATCATGTCCAATAGAATGAAAGATTAACTAACTGTGGTAGGTACTTTTGCTGGCAGTAGTAATTGGTTACTACTAGCTGTAGTAACCACAGCTAGTAGTAACCAATTATGAAATGGTAATCCCAGAAACAGTAGCAGCAGTGGCCGCTACTGCTATAACAGCAACAATGGCAGCAGCGATGTCAAATTCTCTTCTGGAGCATGTGGGCATCCACTGGCATGAACACAACTCCAGGAACACGAACTGCCAAGGCCTATTTTTCTTGATCCCAGCATGACTTAAGCTGGAGCTCTGCAAAAGAACAACTAAGAACCATAAAGAAAAAGCAGGCAGCTCACAAGGAGCAGAACTAATGGTCTCATAATGGCTACATTCAGCCTCACAAATTTTAAGGTATCTTCAAAGAGGGCTAAATGAATTTCAGGAGGTCAATAAATGTTGCACAGAGCCACTCCTGAAAAGTAGGTACTACACCAGCTTGAAGAGAATTGCGAAAATGAAAAGGCGGGTAATGCCTGCGGGGCACTCACCAACCTAAGACAGAGCGCCTGTGTGGCCTGGGCAAGTGTCTCCATGATGGGTAAGGTGACCTGCTGACGTCCTACTCAACCTAAGTCAGAAACTCATTTTTTAGTAAAAGGGAAGACTTGTAGGTCCCTGGCCCCAGTTTTGGGTAACTGTTGCCTTGCTTGCTGACCTTGACCTTGATATCCTCCCTATGCTAATTCCCTGCCGGGTTCCACCCTCCTGAATGCTTAAGGGAAGTTCCTTGTCTGTGTATCCTGCATATTGGGCATTAACAGCTTAGATGCAAGTTTGTAAAACATCAGTAGCGAACTTCTGCTCTCCAGGGTTCTCCCATTGTGCTGTAAGCCTGTATTTAAGACCTCCTCCCTCCTTCAATAAATGGCATTCAGCATTAAATAAATAAATAAATAAATAAATAAATAAATAAATAAATAAATAAAAATAAAAAAGAATCAGGAAGATGCTTTGCATGAGCAAACACAGCCCATTGGGCAGAGCAATGTCATTAGGAGCCCAGCCTTCCTGTATCAAACAAAAAGATGCATATTCAAATCAGGGGTGTGATGATGTTTTATTTGTGCTGAAATGTGATATTTTATTTGTTAATAAATAAAGTTTTCCTGGAAAAAAAAGAAAGAAAGAACCACCTCTCAGTGTAAGCACTTCTGTGCCAATATTGTGGGTCAGGCACTAACTTAGGCGCAGGGGACATAACAATCAACAAACAAGCTAAGTCCTGTTTTCCAAGACTTTCCATTATATTTGTATTAGAAATGACAGAAACAAATCAAGTCTGTGCTGTTTGGTGGTAACAAGTGTCAAACAGAAGAATGAAGGAGGGTAATTCTGGAAGGGCAGCTCTGCTTCAGAAAGCAGGGAGCAAGCTTCTGAGTAGTGGGAAGTCATTCCAAAAGAATGGAGAAGCCAGTGCAAAGGTCCTGAAGTAAGCAAGTTCCTGGTGTGTTCAAGGAATGTGGAGCAGTAGGAAGGTAGAGCAGACAACCCACAACAGAGTGAGTGAAGAGCAAGAAGTAGGATCTAATGACAGAAATATGGCAGGGTGGGGTGAGTCAGGTCATGTAGAGCCTTATGACCCAGTGGAAGGAACCTGTGTTTCTTTCAGAGCAAGACAGGGAGGATTGCAAGACAGAGGTGAGGAGGTGATTTAAACAAAATCTATATATTAGCTTGTGACTTTGACTTCAAAACTGAGAATATAAAGCATCAGCAGGAGAGTTAGGATGCTGGAGCAGAGACCCAGGATGCCGGCTGGACCAGTAGTCTCCTTGGGCACAGTGAAGAGTCAGATTACAGATCTGTTCAAAAGCCAGGGTCAGGGCTGAAGAGATGGATCAGTGGATAAAGCACATGCTATGCAAGCATGAGGACATTTGCTCTGATCCCAGCATCCTCACAAATGCATGCTGGGATGGCTACAGGCTTGTTATCCCAGAGCTCAGGAGCAGGAAACAGGAAGTACCCCTACCTGGATGACTAGCTAGACTAGCCAAATCCATAAGCTCTCAGATCACACACATGCACATACATGTGACTTGACACGCACATGAACATGCATACATACCAGGAGTGAGAAAAGACCCAGGGTTTGGGGCCCTAGAATCACTTCCTGAAATAAAAAGCCTGGGGGCTGGGCAGGCTACAGGGAGGAGAGGGAGTGCAGAGATCCAGAGCACAAACCTGGGGAGATCCAGGAGCCTTTGCTGAGCTGGGACCTGTTGGCAAACCTGGGAGGCCCACATTAGTAGATGAGTGAAGCGAGGCTCAGACATGAGTCCTGCACTCAGGAGGCAGGGCCTCTGCGGGCCTGGATGAAGCTCTCAAGCCTGACTCCTCCTCCAGCCCAGTCATCTGCAGAAACTTCACAACAGGAAATGAGCTGAAATAAATTGAACCTCCACTCCCAGGGTTCAGAGGAAGGGCATCTGCGCAGGCTCTCTGATGCCTGGCTTCCTGGAGGAACCAGAGTCTCTTTCACTTTCAAAGAATACATTTGCTTGCTGAGGAGCCTTGGGCAGTGACACGGACATCAGTGAGCTCCATAGAAGAGCAGGGTGAGTAGTGGGAACAAAAGAATCCACCAGTCCATTTGAGTTGTGGGAAGACAAGTGCTGGTCTCACTCTACTAAGCCATACTGTGGCAGACATTGAGACCTCATCCTGAGAGCTAGAACCCAGGCTCCAGCCCCTGCTTGGAGAGTCTGCAGGCCAGCTCTGGTAGATCATAGCTTACTGGGTTCACCTGCATGCATCATGTGCCTGCTCCTGTCTTACACCCTTCTCTCTCCTGTCTGACCTGAAGCTGCTGGAATAAGAGTCATTAATAGTGAGGTATTCAAAGGCTAAGAAATAAATAAGACAAAAGCCATAGTTGTGTGCAGCAGTTCTTGCATAATCTGATACTTATGCAATACAATTTTATTAAAAAGTACAGTATTGTATGAACTAATTGCAGGGAAGAGTGGCCAGGGTCAGCACAGAGATAAGTCAGACAATGTTGGCAAAAATAACAGGATCCCTTAGACACAGATGCCTGGGGGAAGTGTCAGGTCCCCTGTCTTCAGTCTCATCTTACTCATCATAGCCCTGTCTATTAACTGTTTTCACATGTTTCTCCAGAAGTAAATGACAGCAATCACGTGATTCACTGTAGCAGATCAAGTTAAAATTCTTTTCCTGGTTCATGAAGTCACCCTAACCTGCACACCCTTAAACCCTAGGGACAGAGACTAGCCCCACCTCCATCATCCCCCTTTTGCAAGAAACAGCCAATGAGAGAATACACCTCCCTCCACTTTTTTATAAATCTGTCTTCAGGGTCCGGAATGAAATGTTAAACATTAAAGAAGAAACCTTAGATAAGCTGAGAGCCCCAGACTCAGCATAACAGCACACCTGTCTGACAGGAAAGCCAATGCAGTAAGGAGAACATCCACTGACATCATTCATGAAACTATAGAGAACACATCCATTGATAAACTCCCTCCCAGAGTTCCCTCTTCTGCCCTATAAAGCCCAAGCCCTGCACCTGGACACACAGTCTCCATCCCCAGGAGAGCCTGGAGTCCTTCAGTTGTCCTGACCAGAGGACAATTGTCCCTGTAGAGGCTGCTCTGCTCTTTTTTTTTATTTCCATCTTTCCTCCATCAGTTCCAATCAAACACCATTTTGCAACAAAGAAATGGCTGGCAGAGTCAAGGATCCACTGACCTCCTTGGAGCAACAACAGATGGGTGTCGTGGAGCAGTATGGGCCAAAGCTGCACACTCAGGCATTATCTGAGGAACCTATCAACACAAGAGCAGCTCAGTCCCAGAAGGCAAGTGACACAAAGGAGGCTCAACATAAGGGTCAACAGGGCTTGGACCCCTCCTACCACACATGGGAACCATTGTTCATGGAATTCCAGGGACCCCTTTCCCCGTCAGAGGAGGACTTAATGCAAAGTAAGTACACCAAAGACCCCAACTCACCACTACTGTGACCCCTTCATCACCACTGAGCACTCCTGACAGGGATTCCATGGCAGGCTAACCTCCTGTCAAAAGAGTCCCAGGCCCAGGAAAGGCTGGAACAGGAAGGCTTGCAGAAGCCCCAACTGAAACCTAGGGCCACACCCTCTTGTACACCATGCATTCTTATGCCCCCAGCTGGTGTTTACAGCCCCTAGGAAGGAGCACTCAGAAGCTGTAGTGGGGAGAGGCTATAATTCAGAGAGGATCTGAAAATGGGTTCAAGGTTCAAGCCAGCTCCAAAAAGGAGTGCTTGGTGACACTGATGTTACAAAGCCAGACCTTGGATCTGGGCAGAGGCAGACTCCAGTCTTGGCTCTACCCATCAATGGACAAGTCACTTTACAGCCCTCTGCCTTCACCTGGGAAATGGGAGAGTCAACACCTGCCTCCTTGGGCTGTGTGAGTAAAGTAATAATCCACATCAAATATTAAATAGTCTAATATCCAATAAATGTTCAATCGTTATAAGCACAAGCCCATGCAATTGCTGCTGCTGTTATTATAGTTTGAAACCCTGTGGGACAGAAGCTCAAAGACCTACATGAGGGAGCTGAGGCTTAGAGAGTAATAGAGACTCAGGGCAGGTGTGTGAACTTCATGATCCCAGTGCAGAACCATTTCTCAGCACCATTGGTGAGAGAGTCATCCTTCCCATGAGACTGTGAAGAAGGGTGTGAGGGTAAGTAGGTAGGACCCAAGTCTTGCTCCCCTGGCACATACCTTTGCCTCTCTGACAAGCACACAACCGCTTTCTCCTTCCCACAGGACATTCTTCCTCCTTTCTCGGTCCCAGAAGCACAGTTAACATAGAAATCCCTAGCCTGCCCCACTTCATGGAACTACAGAGCCATAAATCTTGGAGACATTCTCAAATGCCAAAAAAAGAAATTGTTAAATCTGATGAGCCTGAATGCAGAAGCAGAGGTAAGCTGAGCTGAGGGCTGTGGGTGGGACTTCCGGTTCACATAGATGTTGGTTCTTTACAGCTAAGCCTCCACCCGTATAGGAACCTGGAATGAAAGACTTATATGGAAGAGCAGAGGAACCATGGTGAGGTGCTCAGAGTTACAAGCTAGAAATGATCCCTCTGGGCTCCACAGTGCTGAAGTTTCATTGACAGATGAGGAAACTAAACCCCAGGGGTCAACAGTAAGCCTATCCAATTGACAGCCAGAACTCAGCTCAGAATCCGAGTGGGCACTAAAGTCCCAGGGGTCATGCAAGTCCTGAAGTTTCAAGAATGTCTAGTCTCTTGAGATGGACCCTATGAAGAGGGTAGTTTTCTGCCTCAAATTCATCTAGTTTCTTCTACTGACTTCCCTTATTTCAACTTAGGCTGGCCACATCCTTGCCTTTTCCTCTTCTCAAGCATCGAAGTAGCCACTTCTCTCCAGTGCACAAGGTCTAGAGAGAGGTTAACTTGTCCAAACTCATAGCACGTAGAGACAGACAAAGGGATGGAATCTAGAACACTGGGAGCCTGAGAAATTATTTCCTTCTCTTTCATCCTGCTGCTATTTGGTGAAAGTCCTGCCCATGCCTAACCCTTGTCTCTCCCTTCAAAGTCCATTCTTCCCACCCCACATTAAGTTATAGAAATGTTGACCACAGAGACAAACTCCATTATCCTCACTCCACCCATCTGTATCACATCTTCATCATTTGAGCCTTCAGGCTGCTTACCCTTAGCTCCACTGCCACCTCAGCAACAAGTGCAGATCTCACATGTTCATGATCCACACAAATCCCTTGCACACAGAGCTTAGGGAAGACTCCATTGATGATATTATAGCAGAGGTTGAACTGTTCATGTCTCTCTCCCCACAAGGGTTCCTCTTATTCTTCCACTAGCATTCTTCTCTCTCCTGCCTTTTCCTACACTGTTTCCAGATACCCAGTTGTTCCATTTAGAGCAATTCCACTCCATCTCCAACTTGTGTGCTCAAGTTTAATTGGCTGTCAAAACTGTGCCTGACAGTAAAGATGCCCACCCATCATGGGATATCACTTAGTAACTGTCAGCTATTATTTGAAATATGGTTCTCAGCCCCCAGGAAGTTCATCAGAATATCTCCATTTTCACCTAGAAGTTTTAGATCAAAAAATAAGAAAAATCATATGGCCTAACACTAAGATTATTAACTATGCAGAGACATATTCCTGTAATCTCAGAACCAGGGAAATTGAGGCAGGAGGAACCTAAGTTCAAGACAACTTGAGCTACAAAGTGAGATCCTATTAAAATTTGTTAATTCAGATGTATTAGTTGCTTGTCATGTTATTGGAACATAATGTCTGACAAACCATTTTAAAGAAGAAAGGGCTTATTTAGCTCACAGATCAAGAATGTAGTCCATGACCCCAGAAAAGCCATAGTTGCAAGAGACTGAAACAACTACTCACATTGTGCTTAGTCAGGAAACAGAGAGATGAATGCTAGTGCTCAGCTCACTTTTCCTTTTTATTCACTCTAGGACTCCAGCCCTTGGGATGGTGCCATCTGCAATTAGGGTGGGCCTCAGTAAACCTAACCTGTCCCTCAAAGTGTTCCCAGGTGTTTGTCTGCTAGGAGATTCTAGATCCTATGGTATAGAAATGCTAGCCAATGCACCATCTCACAGGATCATTGTAAGAGTTCAAAATTCAAGAGTCTGAAGTACACTGGGCGTTGGAAAACTACCTGCTTCTTCCCTGTCTTTTCTCACTGGTAGAGCCCTAATCACACCTTCACCAAGCTTTTTCAGCCACACCCTCAGACCATGAGTTTCCAGGCCAAGAGTCACCCAGTCTTCCAACATCAGAGGGTGTGTCTGAGAACTGGGAACCTCCTTCTAACCCATAGCACAGCAATCAGGAACCTCCTGGGATAAGGCAGCCTCTGCCTGAAAGTTTAAATTCACTATTCAGGTGACATGAGCTTCTTAAGATGACACAAAAACATGAGCAAGACTCAGTTACCTGGGGCAAAGTGCCAGCATAGCACCCCAGATCAAGAGAGCCCTAGAGAGCAGTCAAGCAATCCTGCCCCTGGAGCCTCACTGGGCATGGCACTGCTCCCTGGAGGCCCTTGGAATTAAGGGCAGTGTCTTCTCCAGCACGAGAACACAGCTGGGTTTCTGGGTAGGGAACTGACAGACAGGAGAATCCATTACCACACGATCCCTCATCACTCACCATCTCAAGTGGCCAAGGGGTCATCAGGGGTTTGCTGAGCACCCACTCATGTCAGGCCCTGTTCCCAGGACTTCCCTTGCATCTCACTCACACTTAAATCTCACAAACACTCTTGAGAGAGAGACTGCTGTTGTCCCACCTTGGGGACAAGAAGACCAAGGCTTAGTGAAGTGGAGGTTCACAGTGGAGGAACTGTATTCAGCCTTCACTGTCACTATTCACACACTGAATGCCTCTGTCTCACTCTCTCTGGCTTCAGGACAATAAGGACAGTCACATCAAAGCCAGGGAAATGCATACTAAGGGCCTGACCTTGAGCAATACCACCTCTCAGTACTAGAAGATGCCACCTTTGAAATCTGAGCTACACTCAAAGAAAAGCATTCCTTCTACTGCCAGCTTGCAGTAAACTTGTAGAATCCAGGGCCTTGAAATATGGCCCAGGCTTAAAGTGTATCAACTCACTTAATCAGTCCCATCACTTCCCATTCAAAATAGAAAGAGGGGAAGAAAAATAGGAAGGACTTGAGACATCTTATGGAAACATACAAATGCACTTACATCAATGTAATACAGTAACCTTAGAAATGAAAATGGCAAGTATGAAGCTATGAGGATTAAAGAGTTGCTGTAACTAAACAACCCATTGGATTAGAGGATCCTGGCAGGCAGAGTGATAGGGAAGTGGGTTTCGTATTAGCTAATATCAGCCGCAGAGAAAAGACTGATTGAAAAGGAAGGTACTTTTCATTGATTCTAGGTCCCAATGGGGTGTCTCATCTGAGAACTTGAATAATGTAAAATCCAACAACAGCTTCATTGTAAATGCTCAATCTACATGGCATACTTTGTGATTATATCAAGAGGGAAGGAAACTCTGAGTCAAGTACATGACAGGTGATATCATACGTTTTGTGGGTCTCTGTCACACCTGTACAGCTCTGCTGACACAGTGTCAAAGACAGCCCGGACAACAGAACAACAACACAGCCATGCTGCACTCCAGTGATCCTTTGTTTATTAACACTACTTTTTTGTTTTGTTTTGATGTTTTGCTGTGGTTCTGGGCAATGCTGTAGCTGTGTGGTCGCTACACGTGTGTATGGGTTCATGCTGGTCCGTGGAATGAAGACACAGAGGCATCTTAAGAATAAATCTAGCCTTTCATGGCTGCAGGGGGGTCCAGCCTCAAAAGACTGAAGCACTCTTCCCTTCACCAGGGCATATTTATTTACTCTTTTTTACAGTTTAGATAGTTAATTTCCATACCTTCAAAGCAACTCAAAAGGAGCTCCCAGAGACCAAAAGTCAGGTGCAAATTACTTGATTTCTCAGGTACCTCGGTTTTCCGGGTTTCCTGGACCAAGTTTTGCATAGGCCTTTGATCCTTGGAGGACTCTCTGATCCTTGACTCTCAAATAAGATTCTCATAGGGCGATAAGAGAAACAAAAGGTAAGAGAAACAAAAGGTGTGATTAAACAAAGGAAGGATTAGGGCTAGGTGCTGCTCTCTGGAGCCAAGCCAGGAGCTCAACAGGAATGCCACTACACAATGCCATGCTTTTCTTAATTTCTTTTTCTTTAATTTTTTTCCTTTTGCTTCCAGAGATGGATTCCATGACATTTTCACATACAAACATCATCAAATTCTGTTATTTTTCTCCTGCCGTCCTCCCCTCTGGCCCTCCCTCTCCTCCTCGCCCCTTTCTTTCCCCAGGTAGCCTCCTTCCTTTCATGACATACATGCTGCATTACAGTTTCCTGTCCCCTTCCACTCTCCGCAGATTTTTTCTGCTGATGCAGAAGCCATGGAGAAGTGCTGTTTACTGGCTTATTTCTCATGGCTGGTCAGTCTGCTTTCTTACAGAACACAAGATCACCAACCCATGCATGGCACCACAATTAATGTACTGAGCCCTCCCCCATCAATCACTAATTAAGAAAATGTCCACAGGCTTGTCCACAATTTCATCTTATGGAGCCATTTTCTCCATTGAGGCTCCCTCCTCTCTGATGACTCTAGCTTGTGTCAAATTGACATAAAACTAGCCAGTACAGTAGGACTTCCAGTACAGCATCTTCTCGAACTAAGAAAGCAGGTCCTCAGGGAGAAGGCTTCTGGACCAGATATACCTTGAATCCTCCAAGTCTTGTCTTCAAAGTGTGAGGTGTTTTCAGCAATAAGGACTTACCTTCAACTTCTAAGAGGCAACCAAAGGCAACAGCAATAGCCTCTGTTGTTTTGGGAGCCCCTTGTACCCCATTGATTAACAACTCACAAGGAGGTTTCTCATGCCTGTTACTAGAGTTTATATTAGACAGTCTATGGCTTTAGGGGAAGCAATGTCATCCCAAATGGAATATCTTTATTAATGTGTGTGTATGCATATGTGTGTACCTATATGTATATTTACATGCACTTAGAAGTAATATATGTAATTTTAAGTACATATAGAACAATGTGATTCCCTGAACAATATCCTTAGTGTTGTTTATCCCTCTTCCCTCTACTTCCATATTGTCCTTCCTCCCCCTTCCAATTAAAGCCCCCCCACTTCATTTTTCCCATTTCCTCTTCATAGAATTTGTACCATTTTATTTCCCTCTCTAGAGCTCCTTCCCACCCCATGATCCCTTTTCTCTTCCCTGGTTTCTGCAGTGACTCCAGGTTATGTAATAACATCTGAAGATTTGAACCTAGGAACCACAAGTGAGTGAGAACATGAGTGTGTCTTTCTAGATCTGGGAAACCACACTTAATATAATATTTTCTAGTTAAATCTATTTACCTACCAAATTTATGATTTCATTATCTTTACAGCTATACAATATCCCATTTTGTACATGTGCCACATTTTCATTATCTATTCATCAGTGGAAGCATTTGCATTGTTTCCATTTCCTAGCTATTGTGAATAGAGACTATGACCACAGCTGAGCAAGTTTCTGTGGAGTATGATGTTGAGTCCTTTGAGTATATGCCAAGGAGTGGTACAGCTGGATCAGATGTTAGATCCATTTAAAGTTTATTTTTACAATTTCCTCACTGATTTCCAGAGCAGGTGGGCCAGTTTGCAACCCCACCAACAGCGAATGAAGGTTCCGTTTTCCTCACATCCTCCCTAGCATTCATTGTTTGTTATTTTCTTAATCATAGCCATTCTGACTGGAGTGAAATGAAATCACAAACTTGTTTTTGTTTGCATTTTCCTTATTCTTTGTTAATTCTTTATTATTTTTTTTTCATTCTACATACCAACCACAGATCCCCCTTCATCCCTCCTCCTGATCCCCCCAGCCTTCCCCCACAGCCCACTCCCTATCCCCTTCTCCCAAAACATATGGCCTCCCATGGGGAGTCAGCAAAGCCTAGTACATTCAGCTGAGGCCGGTCCAAGCCCCTCCCCCTGCATCAAGGCTATACAAGATGTCCCACTATAGGTAATGGGCTCCAAAAAGCCAGCTCATGTACCAGGGATAGATCCTATTTCCACTGTCAGGGGCCCCTCAGACCAAGCGACACAACTGTCTCGCCCATGCAGAGGGCCCAGTCCAGTCCCCTGCAGGCTAAATGCCCTAACTGTCATCACAGAGCCTTCATCCAATAACTGAAGGAAACAGATGCAAAGAGCCATAGCCAAGCACCAGGCCAAGCTCCAGAAGTCCAGTTGAAGAGAGGAAAGAGGTATTCAACAAGCGGCATCAGGACCATGATGGGGAAACTTAGAGATGCATTTCCTAATTGCTAAGGAAATGATGAACACTTTTTCAGATATTTCTTCTCCATTTTTATTTCTTCTTATGAGAACTCTTTTCAAATCCATAGCCCATTTTTCAATTGGACCATTAGGTTTTTTTTTTTCATTTTTCTTTATTATTAAGAAAATTTTTACTCACTCTATATACCATCTACAGATCCACCTCCTTCCTCCTCCTACCCCCCCGCCTTCTCTCCCAAGCCACCCCACATTCCCACATTCCCCAAAACAAGGTCTCCCATGGGGAGTCAGCAGAGCCTGGCACACTGAGCCTAGGCAGGTTCAAGCCCCTTCCCACTGCACCAAGGCTGTGCAAGGCTTCACACCACAAGCACCAGATTCCCAAAAGCCTGCCCATGTACCAGGGACAGATCCCAGTTCCCTACCTGGGTGCCCCCCAAACAGTTCAAGCCAAACAACCATCTTCTGTATCCAGAGGGCCTAGTCCAGTCCCATGGGGGCTCCACAGCCACCAGTCCACAGTTCATGGGCTTCCACTAGTGTGGCTGGTCATCTCTGCACATCTTCCCATCATGATCTCGACGTCCCTCACCTGCAGAATCCCTCCTCTCTCTCATCAATTAGATTCTTGGAGCTCACCCTGGTGCCTGGCCATGGATCTCTGCATCTGCCTCCATCAGTCATTGGACAAGGGCTCTATGATGACAGTTAGATTATTCGCTAGACTGGTCACCAGAGTAGACCAGTCCAGGCACCCTCTAGACCACTGCCAGCAGTCCAAGGTGGGGACCATTAATTTTTTGACTCTTGTTTTCTGAGTTCTTTAGAAATTCTACATATTATTCCACTGTCAGATGTATAGATAGCAAAGATCCCCTCCCTCTCTGTTGACTTCCTCTTCACTCAACTTAAATCCAGTTTCAACTCACAGAATGATGGATTATTAACAAGCAATTGAATTTGATGTTCAAATTATGTGCATTTATCTCTAAACCCAGTGCATAACTATTGAGCAGCTCAATGTCTACCATACAGTAAATGAACTCTGTTGGAATGAATTTAGAAGAACATTGCCCTTATGAAGCAATTAATTAGTTTTCCCAATTAGTTGATCCAAATCAATTACACTTATAACCAAGAAAATACATCCAGATTCACTCATGACATATTTATTTCCTCTAAATATTGGGCTTACATGTACCTCCTTACAACTTCCTAAGAACTCAGTACTAAAAGCGTTTCTCGAAACAAGGAAAAGTATTCATGTCTCTAAAAATACATTTGAAAAGATATAACTTCAGAGTTTTGTTCATGAGTCAAAATATCCTGAACTCCAGGCATCTATTTAAAAAATTGTTTTCTAAATGTACAAAAGGGTTTTAGTTTGATGGGGTCCCACTTATCAGTTGTTGGACTTAATTCCTGGGCAAATGGAATCCTATTAAGAATGTCCTTTCCTACACCTATATCCTTTAGGGTACTGCCTATGTTTTCTTCTAGCAGTGTCAGTGTTCAGGTTTCAAAGTTATGTCTTTGAGCCATTTGGATTTGATTTTTGTGCAGGATGACATAGAGGGGTCAAGTTTCATTCTTCTACACGTATGCGTCCAGTTCTGCCAGGCCCACTTGTTGAAGATGTTGTCATTTATCCAGTGTACATTTTTGGCATCTTAGTTAACTGTCAGATGGCTATAGTTTTATGTGCATGTGTGTTGTGAGCTTCTGCTTTGTTCCACTGGCCTACATGCCTGTATTGAGCTCGTATCAAAATGCTTTCATCACTACAGATCTGTAATAAATCTTGAAATCTGGAAGGGTAATCCCTCCAGCATTGTTTAGCTCAGGATCACTTTGGCTATTTGGGGTCTTTTGTGGCTCCATATGAATTTTAGGATTTTTTTCTAGTTGTGTCAAGAATGTTGTGGTGAAGCAGGCATGGTGGCATATGTCTGTAAACCCAATACTCAGGAGGCAGAGGACGGCAGATCTCAGAGCATTCAAGGCCAGCTTTGTCTACATAGTATGTTTCTGGACAGCCAGAGCTATAGAAAGAGACTCTATCTAAAAAAAAGAAAAAAAGAAAAGAAGAGTGTTGTGGAGGGTGCAGAGGCTGGAGAAGTTACTCTGTGGTTAAGAGCACTTATTGCTTTTGCAGAGGACCTAGGTTTAGTTCCCAACACCCACACAGTGGCTCACAACCATCTGTACCTTGAGTTCCAAATTCATTGTTCTCTTCTGACCTCTATGGGCTCCAGACACAAACATGGTGCACATATGTACATTAGGGCAAAATACTCCTACACATGAAATAAAATAATCTTTCTTAAACAGGAAAAAATGTGTTAAAATTGTTTTCCTCTACCACATCCTTTTTTCATTTTTTTTATTTAAAAGTTTTCTTTTTTTTCATTTTATATACCAACCACGGTTCCCCCTCCCTCCCCTCCTACCGATCACCTCCCCACCTTCCCCCCACTCTGCCCCACCCCCATCCACTCTTCAGAGAGGATTTCAAAATTTTTAACAGGTGTTGTGGGCATTCAAATTGGGATTACATTGCATCTATAAATTGCTTTTGGTAAAATGCTCATTTTTGACAATATTCTGCCAATCTACAAGTATGGAAGCTCTTTCCATATTTTTTGTCTTCCTCAATCTGTTCATTCAGGGATTTGAAGTTTTCATTGTAGACATGGTTCAAATATTTTATTTTCTTAGATGCTATTGTAAATGGGAAAGTGTCCATGTTCTCTTTCTCAGCATATTTGTTGGCCATGCATAGAAAGGCTACTAATCTTTGTTAAGTTGATTTTTTTTTTATCCTGCCACTTTAGTGAAATTAGTGACATTTAAGGAAGTCTTCTGGTGGAATTCTTGGGATCTCCTATGTATAATGTCATATCGTGTGTAAATAGAGATGATCCAATTTATTTTCCTTGTTTTCTGTTTATTTTCCTTCTCTTGATGAAATGGGGGGTGGCTAGAGAGGAGAATCAGCAGTTGAGAGCACCAGCTTTTCTTCTAGAAGACCTGGGTTCAACTCCCAGCACCCACATGGCAGCTAACAACTGTCTGTAAATCCAGTTCCAGGGGATCTGACACCCTCTCCTTACCTTTGAGGGCACTGCACATACATGGTGCACAGACATACATACAGGTAACACACACATACACATAGAATAAAAATTACAATAAAATGATTTTAAAGGAAGAAAAGGAGTGGGAATAGGGGACAACCATGTCTTGTTCATGATTTTAGTGGGATTACTTTGAGATTTTTTTCACCATTTAGGAAAATGTTGGCTGTGTGTTTGTTGTAGAAAGCCTTCATTATGTTGAGGTTTAGGTCCTCTGATCTTGTTCTCTCTATAACCTTTCTCATGAAGGAATGTTGGATTTTGCCAAAGGCTTTTTCTGCATCTACTGAGATAGTCATGTAAATTTATCAGGAGGCTTATTTATATGATTTATTATCATAATTAGTTTATATTTTGTCTTAGTGTTTTTATTGCTGTGAAGATACACCTTGACCATGGCAACTCTTATAAGGGAAACCATTTAATGGGGCTGGCTTACAATTTCAGAAGTTTAGTCATTATCATCATGGTAGGACATGGTAGTGTATAGTCAGATATGGTGCTAGAGAAGGAGCTAAGAGTTCTACATCTTGATCTGCAGGATGTAGGAATCTGTGTTCACATGGACATTACTTGAGCATAGGAGACCTCAAAGCCTGTCCCCACAGTGACATACTTCCTCCAGCAAGGCCACAACTACTCCAACAAAGCCACACTTCCTAATAGTGCCACTCCCTATGGGGACCATTTTCTTTCAAACCACCACATATGTGTTAGTTGAATCAATCCTACATCTCAGTATAAAAACCAACTTGATCATGGCAGATGATCATTTTATATATATGATTGTATCCAGTTTACAAGTATTTTATTAAGGATTTTTGCATCTATGTTCATCAGAGAAATGGGCATGTAGATTTTGAGAGATTTTTGTTGTTAATGTGTGTGGGGGTTGGGTATTAGAGTCATACGGGCTTCATAGGAGTTTGGAATTGCTCCTGTTTCTGTGGGGATTTTGATTGTTAGTTTTGAATAACTTAAGAAGGATTGTTGTAGATCTTGTTTGAGAATCTGGTAGAACTACTGTTAATCTGCCACTGTCTGGCTGGTTTTAGTCAGAAGGCTTTTTATTAATGTCCAGTCTCCTTATTTGTTATTTGTGTGTTTCAGATCTTTTCTTGGTTTAACTTTGGGGACTTGGATAAGTCCAGAATTTTGTGAGTTTCTTTTAGATTTTCCAACTCAGGTTTTTTTCTCCTACCATTCTGAATTTCTTTGGTGTCTATTGTAATGTTTCCATTTTCATTTCTGATTCTGTTCATTTGGATCCTCTTTTTTATTTTGGGCCAAGATTCTGTCAATTTTCTTTATTTTCTCAAAGAAACAACTCTTAGGTTCATTGATTCTTTGTACTGTTTCCCCTGTTTCTATTTCATTAATTTCTGCCTGTTTTGTATTCTTTCTTGCCATCTACTGGATTTGGGGTTGGTTTGTTCTTGTTTTTCAAACTCTTGAGTCTCTTCATTAAGTCGTTCATCTGTGCTCTTTCTGGTACTTAATGCAGGTACTTGGACCTACACATTTCCCCTGTAAAACTGCTTTTAACTCATCCCAGAGGCTTTGTTCAGTTGTGTTTTCTTTTTCATTTAGTTACATAATTTTTCTTATTTCTTTCTTGTTTTTTTTTGTTGACTTATTCATTATTCATTGATGAGTAGTTTAATCTCCATGAGTTTGTGGATTTAGATTTGTTTGCTGTTGATTTTAATTTTTATTTCCTTGTGGTCAAATACATTGAGGTATTTCAACTTTTCTGAATTTGTTAAGATATGCTTTGTGTCTCAGGATGTGGTTTGTTTAAAGGAAACCTCCTTGGACTGCTGAGTAGAAGTATATCTTTTGTTGTCTTGGTGGAATATTCTGCAAATATCTGTTGAATTCATTTGATTTATAATGTTATTTAATTCTTTCATTTCTCTGTTAACTTTTTTTTTTCCAGATGAGCTGTGTGGTAGAGAAAGGGGAATATGAAATCACCTGCTATTCTTAGGTTGATGTTAGTCTGTGCTTTCATTCCAGTACTACATTTTTTACAAAATTGGGACCACCAGAGTTTGGTGCATATATTTTTAGTATTGTAATGTCTTCTTGGCTAATTGTTTCCCTGGTTATAATTATAAGAAGTGTCCTTATTTATCTCTCTTGATTCATTTTAGTCTATTTTGTCAGGTACTAGGATAACTGCTTGCTTCTTGGTCCCAGGTGCTAGGAATAGTTTCCATCCTTTCTCTGTAAGGTGCTGCCTATCTTTAAAGCCAAGATGAATAATTACAGACAATAAAAAGAGTGATTTCCTTTCTTAATCCATCAAGCTGGCCTTTTATGAGGGAACAGATGCCATTGACACTATTGAAGTTACTATGGAAAGTTGTGTATATTGATCATCATGATTTTGTTGTTGTTTGCTGTTGGAGGTATTAGTCACACTATGTGTTTCAGTAATTATGTTTTCCTTCTACTGTCTCTTAACTATGCTTATTCCTCTCTTCAGTAAAAGTATTGCTTACAGTATTCTCTGCAAGGCCAGCTTGGTAGACATGAATTATTTTAGCCCATTTGTATCATAGAAAGCTTTTCATTCTCCTTCAACTATGACAGACAGTTTTGCTGGGTACAGTTAGTCAAAGTTGTCATCCATGGTCTTTAAAATATGGAGTGCATTACTCCAGGACCTTCTGGCTTTCAAAGTCTCCATTGAACAATTAGCTGTTATTCTGCTGTGTTTGCGTTTATATTTGACTTGAATTTTTTTTTATCTTATAACTTTCAATAACCTATTTTGTTCTGCATATTTAAGTGGATTTGGGGTTGGTTTGTTCTTGTTTTTCAAACTCTTGAGTCTCTTCATTAAGTCATTCATCTGTGCTTGCGTTTATATTTGACTTGAATTTTTTTTATCTTATAACTTTCAATAACCTATTTTGTTCTGCATATTTAAGTGTCCTATTACATCAAGAGAAGTCTTTTTATGGTGCTTTCTACTAGTGATATCTGGGCTACTTATATCTGTGTGGGGCCCCACTGAGACTGTGTCATGTGTAGCTAGAGTTTTCCTGCCTGGCCCACAGTCAGGACAAATCTTTGTCACCCGCCAGTCCCACAGCCACTCAGACCCAACCAAGTAAACACAGAGACTTATATTGCTTACAAACTGTTATGGCCATGGCAGGCTTCTTGCTAACTGTTCTTATATCTTAAATTAACCCATTTCTATAAATCTATACCTTGCCATGTGGCTCGTGGCTTACTGGCATCTTCACATGCTGCTTGCTATGGCAGGGGCTGGCAGTGTCTCTCCCATTCAGCCTTCCATTTCCCAGAATTCTCCTCTCTCCTTGTCCCGCCTATACTTCCTGCCTAGCCACTGGCCAATCAGTGTTTTATTTATTGACCAATCAGAGCAATTTGACATACAGACCATCCCACAGCAGTTCCTGATGGAGAAGGATATGTGATCTAGTGAGTCCTAACTAAAGGGAGAAGAGCCAAGAGGAGTTCATGATCCATCAGAAGCAATTGCAGACCTATCAGGGTTGAGTGGGGGATGCTCTAGAGAGTACATGTAGAATATCTAAGTCTTCACACCACCAGGATAAGTTAAGATGTTCCTAGTGATCAGGTGGGTCCCATGGGGAGGGAGAGTGTCTAGAAGGAGATCAGCATCCCTGAGAAGCAGCTATAGAGTGAGCAGAGGGAGGGGTGCTGTGTCTGAGAACACATGTCTAGAATATCTTTTATTTATTTGTTTGAAAAGTTCATATCTTTTTGCACTGTACCTTGATCATATTCACTCTCAAATCCCTTCTACTCTCTTCCCCAGAATACCCTCTCAACCACTGGCTCCCATTTTCATGTCCTCTCTGTTTTTTCATTTTGTTGTTGTCATTGTTGATTTGCTTGGGTTTTGTTGTTGTTGTTTTTAACCTCTCAATCCAATTAGTGCTGCCTGATATAATAACTTTGTTTGGCCGGCCTTGTGCAAGTCATGCACAAGCACCTATAGCTGTAGTGAGTTCATGAGCACAACAGCCATGTAACATCCAGAAGAACACATTTCACAGGACACACTCTTTCCTGTCCTCCAGCTCTTTCATTCTTTCTGTCACTACTTTTGCACTGTTCCCAGATCCTTGGTGACCCACTTAGACATTCCACTTAGGGCCAAGCACACAATATTCACTTAGCATTTTGACTATGGATCTCTACATTAACTGCTGCCCACAACAGAGAGAAGCTTCTCTGGACAATGTTGAGAGAAACATTATTCAATGGGTATAACCATAAGTATTCAGAAGGCAGTTTAACAATACACCCATTTTTCAAAATAGCAATAAGTCTTTCCCTCAGGGCCATAACCTCCTGAGCCATAAGCAGTAGACTGTGTTTACAGGTGTGAATTCCCTCCTGTGAAATTCAAATCTAATGTGAAATTCTTCAAATCTCATCAGGAGGGAAATGGCTACCCTATAATCTCCATGTCATTATTGCATCTCTAGGCATGTCTCACCTATCAGGTCAGTTTTGCAGCATCCAGGGTCACCGTCAGATAATATCATTGATGACTGTCTCCCCCAGTGTCCTCATAGCACCTCCTAGTATTATGACAGTTACCCAGCATGAAAGAAGTTTCATATCTGTTCTAACTTGGAGTCTCTAAGTCCTGTAACAAATGTTGTGTCTTCAGCAATAGGGTCTTAACTGTAGTTCTGGTAGATCACCAAGAGCAACAGCAACAGGCTTTGCTGCTTTTGGAGTCTCTGAATCCTCCCTGACCAGTAATGCCTAGGAAGGTACTCCATGCTTGCCACTGGGATTTCTCTTTAATAATTCATGTCTTCTGAGGAAAGCACCATGCACTCATTACACAATAGTCTATATTTATTTGTTATGATTAGCTTACAAAGTGGTGTGTGTCCATAGGATGTTTCATACACTGTTAGTTTTGGTTTATCATCTCACCCACTCCTCTCCCCTATCACACAATCCCTATCCTCACTTCAACCTTGAGCCACATAAACCTCACTTAAACATTTTCACATCAAAATGGTTCTACTCTGTCTCCACCCCTTAAGGTTTGTTACCCTACCCCTCTATTGGGCTTATTATAATTTCCTTATCTCTAGAGAGTCTCCAAATAAGTCTCACATGGTCCCACCTCTAGATGAAAAGCTACAGGCAATTAATAGCTGCTGAGAGAGGGAGAATCAGAATTCTCCAGAGATGAGTCCCTCATAGGTTATCCAATCCCAAGTGGTCAACATTAAATATATAACAGCAACACTACATAGACTCAACACACTGTGTGCATGCATGTATGTATGAATGTATGTATGTATGTATGTATATATGTATGTATGCATGGATGGATGGATGGATTATGTGTGGATGTAACAATCACTAAAGAATAAAAGATAAATTTGGAAGGGAAGGAGGTGACACAGGAGGAGTTGGAGGGGAAAAGACTAAGAAAGATGGAAATGATGTAAATATGGTATGGACTAGGAAATTCTCAAGTTTTAAATTAAAAACCTTTAAAAGCAAATTAAACATACAAATCTAAATATATGGATCATATACATAACATATGACCATTTGTTATATGATCCACATACACAGAGAAATGTGACATTTGTCTCTCTGGGCATGGTTACTTCACTAAGTAGGATATTTTTCATTTCCATCCATTTTCTGTGGATTTTTCATTGGCCTTTTCTTCTGTTCATGTGCATATGTGTGGTATGTGTACATGTGTGTATGCATCTTTGCATGTGTTGGGTCACACATATATAGGAGTTCACACTGTGTGTGCTTGTGAGTACCCTAAATTAATATCTAGATTCTTCTTCAGTTGCTCTTCCATTATTCCTTGAGGCAGAGGTTCTCATTCATTCCCAGAGCTTGTCAGTGGAGCAAGTCTAGCTAGCTACCTTGCTCTGTGGATCCCTTGACTTAGCTTTCTGAGCCTGGAATAACAAGGGACCAATGCAAATGCAGCATGTACAGGGGATCTTGGGATCCAAATTCTAGTCTACATGCTTTTTTTGTCAAACTCATTAACTTGCTACCCCAGATGCTTTTAAGTGTGACAAAACCGAAAAGGACTTAGATGTGTGCATAGTAACAGATACATCCCAGATGAGAGGTCTTGGAGAGCACAGCCTAGGAAGAGCTGAGCTCTCCCTTGGCACCTTAAAAGCAAACATGGCCTGAGCCAGGCAGACCTTGGACACATTCATGAGTGATCAACCTACTACACTCAGGAGATGTTAGATGTTGTCCTACAGAAGACAGTGAAAGCAGATCTATATATCCTGATTTCAGAGGCAAGTTGGCCCCTGAAGCCAAGGGCTAATTGTGTGAACTGATGCTACACTCTGTGCTCTCACCAAATTTTCTTCAGCACCTTGACCAAGACAGTACAAGCAGTTGCCTTGTACTTTAGGTAACCTGAGGTGCTGAGGCATGAACTTGAATTCTGGTCCATGGGGCATCCTCCTGCCTGTCTTGAGTTCCTTCCAAAGAAGATGTTGAGAGGAGATTTGTGTTCAGGTCCAAACTGGAGAGAAGACTCCTCAGATGCACTGGTTGGAGGAAGGGGGAGTAGGGCAGGAGGGAAGAAGTCAGCAAAGTGTGCTGTAAGAATGATGGAGCAGGTTATATCAAGAGCAAGTGTATTAGTTTGTTTTCCATAGTCAGGACAGAAAACAGAGACTGGGTAACTTTTGTTGTTTTGTTGTTTGTTTGTATGATTGATTGATTGATTGATTGACTGACTGACTGATTGTAGGCCAGGATATTTCCAAACTCACCATATGGAAAAGCAGTCCCTGGACTCCTGATTTTCCTGCCTTCAGTCTTCTGAGTGATGAGTTACAGGACTACACTGCAGTATTCAGTGTTTGTTTGTTTGGTTGGCTGGTTGGTTGGTTGGTTGGTTGGTTGGTTGGTTGGTTGGTTGGTTTTTTGTTTATTTGTTTTTAGAACTTGTATATTTAACTATACTTCTAGAGTCTAGAACTCCAAGAGTAGAGACTATGACTTCTTTGCTTAAGAAAAAAAGTATACAGGCAAGCAGGTGACTGCAGGAGAGATAGGGAACCCCTTCCCACAACAGCTTGCCCAATTCTAGAAGAAAAATATTGGTCAATTATTAAGGGGCCTTCTCCCATGACTCCAAACACTCACAATAGACCCTTGCCCCCATACTTTTACACTGGCAACTGAATTTCAATATTGCTTTCAACATGATTTTCAGTCAGGACTAAAGACATCCACACAGTAGTCATAATCAAGGATTGTTGTTACCAAAATCTAGAAGGCAGTACAAAACATGCCTGGGGTTTCCAGTCCTGGGGACAGGGGACAAATTCCATTCCTTGAAACATAAACTGTAAGGCATCTCAAAACCATCCCTTCAGACCCACAATCTCAGGACTTACAAATGATATAGTTAGGACTGCAATGGTGGGAGCCAATGTGATCTGTCAGGAGCAGACATTGGCTCCATTGTCTATAATCTCCCCAGTACTCCATGGCCTCCTACAGGGAAAAACCACAGCCCCTAAATTACAGACAAGAAAGTCAAAGCTCAGTGGAACTACTGCATCATCCCATTGACTGAATGAGGATAGTTGTGTCTGTGAGCTCACCCTTTATTCTCATACCCAAGAGTGGGTCTAGCAGGGAGTAAAACATAATAAATATCTGAAGAGTGAATAAACATCATATAGCATTATTATTATTATTATTATTATTATTATTAATTATCAGTCAAGTGAAGACTTGGACTAAATTCTTCTAGTTGAAAGCTCACAATCTTTGCACTGTACCACTCAGAATATCCCAGCGCCCACAGCCAGTTGGTTGTACAGCTTAGACAGATGCCTAAATTCATCCAGTTGTTAAGAATGGAAGGAAGAAAGGAAGGAAAGAATGAAAGAAAGAACAAACAACCTTACTATGTACACTTATGCTCCATCATTCTTTCCTAATTTGTGATTCATTTCAGAAATACATCAGAATGAAGAGAGAGAGAATCTTTACCACACAGAGTCCTGGAAAACAAAGGATTTGCTCCAAAATTTTACACAGCTATTACTTCTACAAAAATCTTTTCCAAGAGGCTGGGAGACCTTGGCCAGAAAAAGCTGGCATCAATGTAGAAGAGAGCAGAGAGGACTTCTGATTGAGATCCAAGACTTATTTAAGCCAAACCCGGATACCCAGGAAGAGCCTCAACTAGTCATATTAGAGGGGGCTGCTGGGATTGGGAAGTCAACGCTGGCCAGGCAGGTGAGGAGAGCATGGGAGGAAGGCAAGCTCTACAGGAATCGCTTCCAGCATGTCTTCTACTTCAGCTGCAGAGAGCTGGCCCAGTACAAGCAGCTGAGTCTGGCTGAGCTCATAGCAAAAGACCAGACTGTGCCTGCAACTCCCATCAAGAAGATCCTGTCTCAGCCGGAGAAGCTGCTCTTCATCTTGGATGGCATAGATGAGCCAGCATGGGTCTTGGGAGAGAAAAATCCCAAGTTCTGTGTGCACTGGAGCCATCCACAGCCTGTGCACACACTGCTGGGCAGTTTGCTGGGGAAATCCATCCTGCCTGGGGCTTCCTTGCTGCTCACAGCTCGGACCATAGCTCTGCAGAAGTTCATCCCTTTCTTGAGGCAGCCACGTTGGGTGGAAGTCCTGGGCTTCTCCAAGTCTGGACGGAAGAAATATATCTACAAATATTTCACAGAGAAAAGAGAAGCAATTGAAGCTTTTAGCTTGGTTAAATCAAACCCAGTGCTCTCGACACTGTGTGTGGTACCCTGGGTGTCCTGGCTGGTCTGCACTTGCCTGAAGCAGCAGATGCAACAGAGAGGAAACCTCTCACTGACCTCACAGACCACCACAGACCTCTGCCTGAAATACCTTTCCCAAATTCATCCAGGTCATGTCTGGGGGACCCAGCTCCGAAGGCTCTGCTCACTAGCTGCAGAGGGGATCTGGAGAAGAAGGACACTGTTTAGTGAATTCGATCTCTACATGCAAGGGTTGTCTGAGTATGTCGCTGCCCATTTCGTGAAGATGGGTGTCCTTCAAAAGCAGCCCAGCTCTATGAGTTACAGCTTTGCCCACTTGTATCTCCAGGAGTTCTTTGCAGCAATGTACTGCATCTTGGAGAGTAATGTGCAGAGTCGTAGTTATATGTATGTCTACAGAATTGTGAAATTACTGAAGGAAGACTATGGAAGGCGAAATCTGTTTGAGGCACCCTTTGTGCGCTTCCTATTTGGTCTTTTAAGTGAAAAGGGAATGAGAGAGATGAAGAAGATCTTTGCCTGCTGGTTGCCTTGGGAGACAAAGTGGTACCTGCAACAGTATATCCTAGAGGAAATCCAATGCCATCAACCATATTCTCTGGGTTTATTCCATTGTCTGTATGAGATTCAGGATGAACATTTCCTGACAGTTGTTATGCACAATTATCAAGGAACAAGGGTACACTCCCCAGTGGATATGGAACACCCAGTTTTCCTGACAAACATGAAGTACCTTTTGGTCCAGACAGACGTGGAGCTCATGGTGGTCACTTTCTGCATTAAGTTCTGCAACCATGTGAAAAGGCTTCAGCTGAATGGGAGTGGACAGCAGAGACAAATGCCGATGGCCCCCAGGATGCTTCTGTGAGTATCTAGATAGAGCCCTCCCTCCAGCTTCCCTGTGGATCCCATGAGCACACATGTTCTGAGCACCAGCAGCACTCTTAGCTGAATCTAGTGTAGTAGGATACAGGTCACGGTGACATCTAACTGCTGAATCTGACCACCTTTCTCTATTTGCCTCTGTGTGTCTGACTATGCAATGGGTCTATGAGCTTCTATCTCTCCCTACACCTCAATGAGGACTTCCATCATCTTTGATTCAAATCTTCTTCATCTTCCACAATGTTAAAATGGCCCACAGTTACTAGTCCTCTCTCTTACCATGCTTTCTCTCTGAGGGACTGCTATTCAGCTCCTACAGACATCATCCCCTATCCTCACAACAGTGACCTTACCTCTAAGGTCTTCCCACCATCACCTCAGAAGGCAATGTGTTAGAGTCCCTATATTTTCTCTGCCCAAATGACTTCCTTGTATATGTCATTGAAAGCAACATGGGCCTGGCACTCAGCCTGAAGACTTCCAAATTTCCCACCAATCCCAGCAGCAAGGTAGAACTCCCTTTCCAGGGTGACCTGCCACTGTTCAGAAGTGGTAACTCAGTATGTGTGTCTATGCTATCTAGATGATTTGTTAAGCACTGATTTTTATACCAGGCCCTACCAATTAATAACAAGAGAGAAATAAAGTTGCTGCCTAAGGATTTCTAACCTGTGAGAGAAGACAGCCAACTATTCTAATTACATAGGGCGTGACTCTTGCAGTAACCAGAAACAGACCAGTTATCTTAAGTTGAGGACTTGGACATCAATCTAAACAACATAGCAAGAGCCCATGTGAAAAGTAAATAACTTGAAATTAGTGGAACAAAGGTTAGAGAACAGAAAGAAGATGAGGAGAGGAGGGAAAATGATTCAAAGAGAACAAATGTAATTAAACTGTGTTACAGACATATAGGAAGTTGTCTCAATGACTCTCATTTTATATTTTTTTTTTTTTTTTGGTTTTTTGAGACAGGGTTTCTCTGTGTAGCTTTGCGCCTGTCCTGGAACTCACTTGGTAGCCCAGGCTGGCCTCGAACTCACAGAGATCCGCCTGGCTCTGCCTCCCGAGTGCTGGGATTAAAGGCGTGCGCCACCACCGCCCGGCTCTCATTTTATATTAATAGGTGGACTAATAAAAACATGTTTGCTGTAAAATAGTGAGAATTTATCAATTATAAAAAGAACAAAAATTAATGTCCTTCAGAATTCCATATCTCAGAGAGCACAGCATTAAGAATTGGGGTCGCTGAGCTTGATAGCGCACTCCTGTCATTCCAAACTCAGAAAGCTGACACAAAAAGGCCAGAAGTCCCAGTCTAACCTGGGCTACATAGTGTGATGCTGTCTCAAAATATCCCTGACTTGGGATGTTACTCATTTGGTAGCAAGATTGCCTAGTGTATTGGTTAATTTTCTGTTGCTGTGAAAAAAACACCATGGCTAAAACAACTTATAGAAGAGTTTATTTGGACTTTATGGTTCTAGAGGGATCAGGGTCCACCATGACAGAGGGAAAGGATGTGACTGGAGCAGCAGCTGAGAGCTCATTCCTAAACCGCAAGCAGGAAGCAAAAAGAGGGTACTAGGAATGGCAGAAGGCTTTGACATCTTAATTCTGCCCCCAGTGGCATATTTCCTCCCACAAAGCCACACCTCCTAAGCCTCCCCAAAGAGTACCACCAATTGAGGACCAAGCTTTCAAATGCCCAAGACTGGGTGACATCTCATTCAAAACACCACACCTAATAGCCCAAAACCCTAGGTTTGATCGATAGCATTAAAGAAAAAAATTGTGACATTCAGTTTAATCTTTTCTGTACATATTTTTCTGTGAGATTATTGAGACAAAAATCTCTGTTATCTTACATTCACATTTATTTTCTTAATGAATTAAGGCTGTCTTCTCTCCTTACTAAAGGTCTAGTACAATACCATTCTGAATAGCCTTATGATATTGCCTAGGGAGAATACCTTAGTGAATTGGATCATTTTCCTGCTCTTGGCCAGTCTATGATTGTAAACAAGTGAGCCTTGAAGGGCCTTGATACAGATGCTGCAAGCAGAAGTGGTCTGCTGTGGAGCTTTAGAAGAATTCTCAGTGTTTACAGAGACAGAGACCAGTTACAGCAAGAGAAACAAGGAACACCAGCCTGCTTGCAAAGGACAGTGGCATTAGGAGCTGGGGACAACCCCAGGGGAAAGAGAGAGGCTTCTGCTGCTAGTGAGAAAGAAAAGTTGAAGGGAAAAGTCAGACTAGGCAGGGAGATCATCAAGGAGCACATTGCACACTAGAAAAACAGGGGTACAGGCTGGCCAAAGTCAGGGAATATACAATGGCAAGGTGAGTGTCTTAGGATTTCTATTGCTGTAGAGACATCATGACCACTGCAACTCTTCTTGAGAAAACATTTGATTGTGGTGGCTCACTTACAGTTCAGAAATTCAGTCCATTATCATCATGGCAGGACATGGCTACATGTTGATATGCAGGCAACTGGAAGAACTGTGTCACTGGGCATGGCTTGAGCATATATGAGACCTCAAAGCCTGCCTCCACAGTGACATGCTTCCTCTAGTAAGACCACACCTACTTTAATAAGCCCACTCCTCCTAAAATTGCTACTCCCTTTTGGGGTCATTTTCTTTCAAAATACCACAGGGAGCAACACCTGTGTGTGTGTGGCTCATGGTGGTGCCTCTTGTTTTTTGAATAGCACATTCTGAAGTGCCACTTTCAATCAGTGTAAATAGTAAACATGCATCAACATTACCATCCTTTGTGGGCTGAGAGAGTGTTTCCACTGTTAAAAGAACCTGATGCTCTTTCAGGGGATGTGGGTTCATTCCCAGCACCACATCAGATGGCTGACAACCACCTTGCTCACAACCACCTTTATTTATAGTCTGAGAGGATCCAATGCCCTGCTTCAAGCCTCAGCTGGTTTCTGCATGCATAGCATAGACAAGCAGGCATACAAACATACCCTGTGTTAGTTAGGACTTTATTGCTGTGAAGAAACACCACGACCATGGCAATTCTTATAAGAAAAATATATAATTGAGATGGCTTGCTCACAGTTTCAGAAGTTCAGTACATTATCTTCATGGTGGGGAGCATGGCAGTATGAAGGCAGACATGGTGCTGGCTACATCTTGATATGCAGGCCATGGGAAATCGACTGGCACTCTCAGTGGTATCCTGAGCAAAGGAGACCTTAAAGCCTGAGAGTGGCACACGTCCTCCAACTAGGCCTCACTCACTTCAATAAAATGACACTTCCTAATAGTGCCACTCCTTATGAGATTCTGGGGGACAATTACATTCAAACTACCACATATACATAAAGTAAAAAACAAATAAAGCTTTTTAAAAACACTATCATTGAAAGTTTAGAATTTGGTTTACTTAACATTCTTTGGTCTTGTAAAACTAAAAGAAAACATTCTATACTTTTGTTTCAGCCGAAGTTGGCCATCTCTAATCTGTGTTTTCACACTTGTCATTTTATTTTGAGTTTATTATGTTGTTTTGTTTACAGTGTTAGGGATCATATGTTGCACACACCAGACACATAGCAACTGCCAGCCCCTTGTGGTTTGTAGCTTAAGCTGGTTTAAAAATTCACATTCTCCTGCCTTTGTATGCTTGGTTTCTGGCATTAAAGGAATGCCTTACCACCCATGGTGGCATTCTCTCTCTCTCTCTCTCTCTCTCTCTCTCTCTCTCTCTCTCTCTCTCTCTCTCTCTCTCTCTCTGCCTGTCTCTCTGTGTATATATCTCTATCTCTCCCCATATGTCTCTCTCTGTATGTCAATTTCTCTCTCAGTCTATCACACTCTGTCTCTCTCCATGCGTCTCTGTCTTTCCCTGTCTCTATATCTGTCTGTCTGTCTGTCTGTCTATCATCCATCTATCTATATTTCCTCTACCCCTTCTCTTGGAAAGATATGAGGATGTGTGAACCAACACAAATGTAATGTTCACTGACCATGCTAAACATCTCATCATAGATTCGCTCTCAACCACCTCTCCTGAGCTCTCTTCCCACCTCCCCTTTCCAGTTTTCCTTTATGAGACTCTAGAATTCTGCTCTAAAGGAAAGCAGTTTATTAACATCAAAAGGAGGAAGGCTGTCTGAATTACCAAGGTCCTCCATTGTACCAGGGCCTGTGCAGGGCACTGAGATTAAAAAGAAAAGATGCCAGCCACCTGTTCATACCCTGTGGGACACCTAGACTAGTCAGAAACAGACACACAAAATAAACACACAGCATGCTATGATAAGGATGTAGATGAGGAGCCACCCAGAGGAGAGGATCCAGATGGTGGAGCAAAGGAGCATCTAGAAGCCAGTAAATCCTGGAAACAGCATATTGAGACCTGGTACTCAGCGTAACAGAAACCTAATCTGCTGTGTGAGGCTGTGTACCCCAGACCATGCACATGCAATTCACATCCCTCATAACCCCCCCCCCTCTCGCTCTCGCTCTTGCTCTCTCTCCCACAGGTTCCGGTGGACCCCAATCACTAATGCCAGTTGGCAGATTCTCTTCTCCACTCTTGAGTTCACAGGAAACCTGAAGGAGCTAGATCTAAGTGGAAATCCACTGAGTTACTCCGCAGTACAAAGTCTTTGTAGGACCCTGGGATGCCCTGGATGTCGCCTTAGGACATTGTGGTGAGTCTGGCCTGGGTTATTCCCTGAAGCTGGAATGGATGGCAGGAAAGCACAAGCAAAAGCAGCATCTAGGGTAAGGTTTAGTATTTATCAGATGTTCACCAAACTCTTGACTGTACTAGTGACAGATTCCAGACTTGATATAACCAAAAAAAAAAATGGGATTCTGTTAGTGATCATGAAAAACTGACCTTCAACAAGGAGCCACACTAGCTAATGATAGCACCAGGCTCATGAAAGCTTCACTGGAGCAAACTTCCTGAGAAAGGGGCTAGGAGAGCTGGAGAACACAGAGGAAGAGGCTAAATGAAGCAGGAGGGGAGAAAGCTCCAGGCCAAGGGAATGGCATCTCCCATTCCCTCCTGCTCTCTGCCCTTGTAACCATCCTTCTACTCTGTTTCTATGGACTCCATCTTTATTAAGATTTCACATAACAAGTGAAATCATGCCCTATTCTATGGCTTGTGAATTTCACTTCAGATGGCTCTTGAAATATACCAGGGAGCTGTCCTGGGCTTCATGGAGCTCCGCCATGGCCAGTCACAGCAGAGCAGTGGTCCACTGCTCCTGCAGCTCAGTAGTGGGAAGCATGGAATTATCCACTGAGAATAGAGAGGGCACTCCAGAGAGCTAAGCATTGCTAACTCAGTAAACTAAGACTCACAAAGGGAGACTGAACCTGGTTCCCAAGAGCAGTGAGCCCTGGAGAAGCTGATGGTAAGCATCTTCCATGCAGGCTTGTCAACTGTGGTCTCACATCCAACTACTGCCTGGCCCTGGCTTCAGTGCTCAGGGCAGGCTCAAGCCTGGCTGAGCTAGACCTGCAGCTGAATGACCTGGGAGACCATGGTGTGAGGCTGCTGTGTGAGGGGCTCAGGAGTCCTGCCTGCAAACTCAGAATCCTGCGGTAAGTAATAACCCGAGATTCCCTCTGGGCAGGAGGCAAGGGAAGGGTCACAGATGTGTTACTAGATGACAAGACAAAGAAAAGAAAAGGGACAGATAATGCACAGTCAGCCTGGCTCCTGACCAGCTGTGCCACCAATAACCTGTGACTTGAGCAAGTTTCTTTCTTCTCTAAAACTCATTTTCCCCATCTGTCAAATGGAATGTCGTACCCACCTCCTGAATTGTAATGACATAGAATGTACATACGTAAATACAAAGATAATGCCAGATAGGTAGCTGGGCACAGTGCAATCATATGTATTAGTAAGGCTATTATCCTAACAGACTCTCAGGTTTGCCTTACTCCAAGACAGCACTTCAATCATTTATTCATTCATGAATCCATCCATGCATGCATTCATATCAGGACCCCTGTGTACCAAGCACTGGTCCAGACCCTAGGGATACAATCACAAACACGCATGGCTCTGTCCTCCTAAAGCTGTGTGGAAAGAGAGAGTCATAGATCCCCTGTGAGCCTGTGATTTGTTATTGACAAGCTCTGTTAAATGCTGTTGACTCTACAGCATTGTAAGAATGTAATGCTCTGAGAGGGCCTGCTTTATTGAATTGCTCAGAAGGGCTTCTTCTAGGCCTGATAGAGAAATAGACCTTGGTTGGGCCAACCTGGAGACAGTAGCCCCGGCAAAGGCAGAGTTGGGGAAAGCTCTAGAACAGAAAGTGGCTGGAGCCCTGGAGGGCCATGGGGTTTCACTACAAGAGCTTATGGTGGTCCTCTGTCCAGAATTCCTATGGGGATATGGCCATGACCTCCAGCCACTGGGAATGTTGATAGCTACCATGTTGCATGCTGCCCTTTAGCAATAGGAATACCCTCATCTATGGACATGTTTCCTTCCTGGAACAGTCTGTTTCTAATGACTGACCTGTTGGGGAGAGGTATAAAGGGCCACCCCCTCATTTCAGCGTTGTAAAGATCCAAAGGTCCTCATCCTTGTATTCTCTCTGCACACTGACCAAGCCTCACTGAGAATGTGTCATGGACACACCTCCCTCCTCTCAGCCTGCTGCTCTCCATCCTTTGTCCTGGTTTTGAATGAGGAATAAGCCTTAATAAGGCTCCTCACTAGCTCCATCTACAGACAACAAAGTCCAGGATCCTGGACCCTGAGGCCTCATAATCCTGTGGTGGATCCCAGAAGAAACAGCCTCCTCTTGTGCTTCCAGGCTGGACCAGGACCCTCTCAGTGATGAGGTGATGATGGAGCTCAGGACTCTGGTGACAGAGAATCCACAGATGCTCATCTTCAGCACATGGTAAGGGGTCAACCTAGGCTGTATGTGGCTGCTCCAAAGCTGAGAGGTAGGAAAGGGGTCCTGAGGTGATGGGAAAGACAGATCCAGGAAGAAACCAGGAAACTACAGCAACCAAAGTGAGGAAGTTTTGTTAGGAAGTTGCATTATTTTTATTTAGCAAAAATATAATCATATAACATGGCTACATAAGTTCTTCCATCAGAAAAAAAAAGAGTATATGAAAGGTGAGTTAGTGGTAAGCTCTCTGGGCACAGCACGTATGACAATGATAGCCATCGTTAAACTCAAGCCACTGAACAGTAAAAGCAGAAACCACATTTTAAAAAGATACAATCTCTTAGAGAACAAAAACCACTCTTGTCCCAACCCCAATACCGCCACTACACACACATACCACAGGAGTATATGCACAACACACACCGACACACATACACACACACACACACACACACACACACACACACACACACACACACACACACACACACACACACACTGTACTGTGGTATATAAAGCCTCAGGGCAGAAGAGTCACTTTATACCCCCAGAGCCTGTGCTGAAGCTGGATGTTTCTCCCAGTTTAGTTATTTCAGCTCATGGTCATGAATTCCACCTTTCCTCAAGTTCCTAGCTGCCATGCAACAGGCGAAAGGGAGAGTTCTATAGACATAAGACAGTCATCCATTCATTGAACAAACATTTGTGCAAGACCCACTGTACTTTATACACTGTTTGGGGATCTGAGGGCACATAGGTGAACAAGGCAGATACGGTCCAACATTCATTATCTCAGTCCAGCAGGGAGGGGACACTTGTTTCCCCATAGTCCATGGAACTATACCTGAAAACCTATGAGTGCAGTGTTGGTCTGCCTGACCTCATCCTAAGCTAAAGTGAGATAAGGTGTTTTCTAAAAGATGAGAAATGTGGGGTTGATCCAAGAAGAAAATTCTAGGCACAGGTAGAGGATAAGGAAGCAGAGGGAGGAGCTTGATTGGGGAACAGGAAACCGTCTGCGAGACCATCTGCTCTGCCTCACCATTATCTGGGAGCTCCACAGAAATGCAGGTTCTCAGGCCCTACTCCATCCCTGATGACTTAGAATCTCAGGTGGGGCAGCTTTCTTCAGTGAGCTTTCTGATTTAGCAGGCTGTCCAGGTGACATTTTAACACAGTGATTTGAGAGTCACTGGTCTAGAGGTCAGTGAGCAGGAAAGGGTGACATAGGAGGGCCTGGAGAGGGACAGGGGCCACAGCAAGAACTATGAACCATGCTAAAAATCATATGTTTTCCCCAGAAGAAATGAGAGGCATTCCAGTGCCTAAGCCATGAAGGGGCATCGCCACCCACTTTTTATGGTCGTCTACTATGTAGAATATGTGCAAGAAGGGACCAGATCAGAAGCAGAGATGCCTGCCAGAGGATGCTGCAGTGATTCAGAACAATGCTCACTCCATCCTTGGACAAGAATGGAGTGTGTGGAAGGAGAGAGTAGAGAACAGAAAGGAGAGAGATTTGGGGGGTACTGTCTAGGTGATTGGCATTCAGGGTGAAAGATTACTAGTCTGTTTTGTGCAGCTATAACACAATGTCTGACACTGGGCATTTAACATGAAGAAATGAGGTTATTTCTTGCAGTTCTGGATACAGGGAAGGACAAAGGCATGGACCCTAGATCTAGGGAAAACCTTCCTGTTCCATCTGACTGCACAACTGGGAGGGCTGAGAGTGAGAGGCTGAGCTGGCTTTTGTGACAAGTTCTGTCAGGCCACCAGAAGCTATTCCTGTGATGATGACATTAACCCCTTCAAGAAAGCAGAGATGTCATGATCTTATTGGGTCTTATCCTTCATCCTATCAGCACTGTGGCATTGGGGATTGACTTTCTTATGAGTAAACATTGGGGAACACATTCAAATTAAACAAGGGAGGGTTTGAGATGATCTCTATACAGGAAGCATGAATACCACGGAGGATGGGGGCCTTCATACAGTTCTGGCCCAGAGAAGAAGCACAGGACTGAGTTTGAATTCAGATGAGTTAGATTTAATGTGGGGATATTGTATACACCACCCTGGTTTCCCCAGTTTCTTCTGACGTCTGAGGGAAAGAACATATCTGTGTGTAGGAAGCCACATGAGATGGTCCCTAATAAGAACCCGGATGGAGAAGAAATGGTTGATAGCCTGACCTCATTCAAGCATCAGAGACTACAGTCAGGTATGTGATGGTTTCAGACCCAGAGCATCATGATTGGCAGATTAAGGGGCATCTACAGGAGGAAGCCATCATTTCTTTCTTTTTCTTAATTAATTTTTTTAGAATTTAATACACAAGTACTATATTTATATCACTTCTAGCCCTCAGCCCATAGTCAGCCTACTCAAAAAACTCCTGTGTCCCACCAGCAAACTCTCTCTAAAATTTATGACCAGCACTTAAATATTATTGTTAAATATTTGTGTATTTACATATGTATACATACACACACACACACACACACACACACACACACACACACACACACATATATATATATATATATATATATATATATATATATAATCTGATAAGTCCACTTAGTATTGGTTGTATATATGTTTCAGGTTCACTGCTTGTGACTGGATAACCTATTAGTAAACTCTTCCTGGGGGCAAAGACTGATTTGATCCCTAATTCTACCAGCTATGAATTGCCTATAACTCTTCATTTAGGAGTGGGACATTACCAAATTTCCCCTATCCACATTAGCATGTCAATTAGTGTTGCCATTGTGCAGATCTTGTTAAGGCAGAGATATTGTTGAAATTTCATTGGTGCAACATTCCTGTCATATACAGAAAACATTATGTAGAACAGATATCCTGGGAGTGGTTATCATTTCTATCCCTCTGTCTCTGACACTGAACACTACAGACTCGGTAGTCTGAATACTATAGACTCTCCAATAAGAGCACCACCCCTTGCAAGACATTCCACACCTAGAACCCAGAGGGAATACTGCTTTCTTCTCTCTCTGCCTTGGGGGATGCTGATACCACTTTCTCAAGTCTGTGGCTGGTATCCAGCTCTATACCAGGACACTATGTCTCATTCTGAGCTGCTTTGGCCTAGGACTCACCTCCCTATCACTTGCTCATCTATATTGTGAGTTACATTCTTTTCTTTTTCAACATACCCACTTGAGACATGCTAGGAAAATCAATACTTAATAGGACCAGTAAGAAAGAAAACACAACAGCTGGATTGGGAGCAGGTATTGTGGTTGAATGGTTGGTCAAAAATCATGGTGGAAAGGCAATAAAACAAATATATATATATATATATATGAAAAGCACGAAGGTAGCCTGATGAAGAGTGATGAAAACTGAAGGCACACTTCCTGCTAAGACCTAGACTGGAGAACCTGGAAATGAGTTCAGCCATGGTCTGTCCATTTCTGGGGAAAGCTGTGGAGATGAGTCTGAACAACACAGAGTGACCAGTGTCTAACCTCTTCTAGAGGAATGGTACTCAAAACATGCACCACTAAAGACTTTCCATCCATCTTCTCCTGCCTCTCCAGAACACAAGCACATGGAACCACTGGGGACTGAAAATGACTTCTGGGGCCCTACAGGGCCTGTGGCTACAGAGGTGGTTGACAAAGAGAGGAACCTGTACCGGTGAGTGAGCTCTGCCTGGAAAACGTGACTTTCCCCAGCACACTGTCCACACTTCTCACCTGGTCTCTACTGTGTCTTCTGCTGCCCTCACTATTGCAGGGGCAAGGCCAGGACAGGAATATGACATTTGGGCTGTTATAAAAATAGAGAGTTGTTTAATAAAAAATTTTCAGACATTTACAAAACTGGAAAGCACAAGAACTTCCCTGTCCAATTACTCAGCTCTAGCAAACATTTTTCCAAGTTTGTTCAACTACTCACATTCCTTCTTTGTCATCACTGTCGCAGTATTGTGAGTCCAGGACATCAGGTGACTTCACACATAAACATTTCACTATGCCTCCCCCGTAGTTAAGACAGGACCTCATCTTCCATGACCAGCACACCATTACCACCACATCAACAGAGCTGACAGGAGTCCTTCATTCCATCTAAAAAGTCAGTGCTCAACTTGGCTCATTATCTGAAACATGATTTTTCTGCTGGTATAAACAGCATCCCTCCCCTCATTATATTTGGGTCCTCCTGTCTCGTAGACTTCCCTTAAATCCTTGTAGTTTCTGCACTCCTGCTTCACTAACAACCACTGTGTGCCAAGAACCTACTAGGAGCTGAGAACATGAGGATGAATTCAGCAGCTTTATCCTCCAAGGGCCATAGTTCCTTGAGTAATGAATAACTATATCCACAGTCATGGTGTCTTCTATAACCTGTTACCCTCCTCCAACACTGTCACAGTCACTGTCTCAGCTGGAGAAACTGTCACATTCAACGTCCACAGAAACTGACACCTGTCCACCCACCAGTTACCAAACAGGAAGCCTTGAGAAAAATCACTGAAGATATTGGTAAAGTCTTTTTCAGGACCAAGGATTTATCACTAATATTAGCAGATGGATTCTTATTTGGGGGAAATATATTCTTTAAGAATGTAGACACTGGCCGGGCGGTGGTGGCGCACGCCTTTAATCCCAGCACTCGGGAGGCAGAGGCAGGCGGATCTCTGTGAGTTCGAGGCCAGCCTGGTCTACAGCGCGAGATCCAGGAAAGGCGCAAAGCTACACAGAGAAACCCTGTCTCGAAAAAACCAAAAAAAAAAAAAAAAAAAAAAAAAAAAAAAAAAAAAAAAAAAAAAGAATGTAGACACTGAAAACTGAAGATGTACTGCAGCGGTAGAGCCCTTTTCTAGTGTGTACAAGGTCCTACTTTGATCCCTAGAACTTAACATTAACATGCACACACACACACACACACACACACACACACACACACACACACACACACACACACACACAGAGAGAGAGAGAGAGAGAGAGAGAGAGTCTATTACATCACCCTCATCATCATCACAGGCATAGCTAACTGCTCCATGTGTGTGTTACCTGTAGGTTTGCTCTAGATCACTCAGTACCCACAGGTCTGTAAGATGGTGTTGTCATTACCCTGTGTACAGATGAGGAAAGAGATTTGAGGGTTAAATGACTTAGTTGGGGATCCACAGACAGACAGCAGAGGAACCAGAACTCAGAGCCATCTGGCTGAAGTCTGCTGTGTCCCCAGCCCTGCACTGGGTCTGCACCCAGCAGAGGAGCAGAGCTGGTGTTCACTGGTGTCTGCCTCTCCCTCTTCTAGAGTTCAGTTCCCTGTGCCTGGTTCCTACCACTGTCCCAACACAGGACTCCGCTTTGTGGTGACAAGGGCAGTGACCATCGAGATTGGATTCTGTTCCTGGAGCCAACACCTGGACAAGACTCCCTTGCAGCACAGTCACATGGTAGCTGGGCCTCTGTTTGACATCAAGGCTGAGCAGGGAGCTGTGACTGCTGTGTACCTCCCTCATTTTGTGGCTCTCCAAGGTAACCAGGGGAACCATAAGGAGTAGGATGATGGTATTGAGTGGAGTTGACAGGTCATATAGGACAGTGTAGGGTGGTGGGTGATGAGGAAAGTCTATGACTTCCTTAGTGAGGCCAAGCAGGTTATGAAGGTGGGCACTAAGATGTTTTATCATCCCTTCTTGTCTGATGTATCTTCTTTGAAGCATGTGTCTCCCAGCCTTATAAATTTATTTCCATTTTACCTAAAGGAGTTTCCTTAGTTTTCCTCAGGAGGAAACAGAATAAACTGAGCAATGTGAAGAGATTGTTGCAAAGTAAGAATAAGGAAACTAAGAAGGATCATTTGGTACCCGGGGTCTACCAACACTGTAAGCCATTACACTGCTGCAGGCAGGGAGAAAATGGTGTCACTAGATTCCATTTGAGAACTGGAGCTAAAGAAGAGGGGTGCCCTAAGAAAGAGGGGGCTCATAAAGTGTCCGAACCTCAGTCATCACCAAAGATTCCTTCAGAAGATATTTTAATAAATATAAGATCCCCAGTGAAAGATCTCATGAAGAAAGCCATTACTCCAGCTCTCTCCAGGCTGAAGGCGGGACAATTTAGAATTCAAGAGCAGCCTAGACTACACAGCCAGACTATGCTTAAGAAAGGAAAAAGCAACAGTAAGAAAGAATCAAGTGTTCTACCAGTGACTACTGAGACCAACTTCCTCTCCTGCTTCAAGGAGCACAGCAATAGGCCCACCATAGAGACCAGGAGAATCCAGCTCACAACAGATGAAGATGTGCTTGTTCATGGTCTGAAGGTGATGAGCAGAGGGGCAATCTGACAGCTGAAGAAGTCATGAGATGTAACACAGAAACAGGGGCTGCTCCAGCCAATAGAAGAACAACTAATAGAAATCAAGTTGAGCATCCCCTAGGTTAAAGATACTCATATTTAATGACAACCCACCAGAAGAAAAAATGAAGATGAAGAAACCAAGCAGGACTTGGTTGAAAAGAACTCACAAAACAAATATAAACAATAGTGACATTCACAAACACATGAGACCTGAGCTCCAGACCCTGACACAGGGGCACTGCTACCGGATGATGCCTTCCTAGTATCTGAGGCCCTCCAGCAGGTCCACACTGAGCTCCTGCTCTCCCCACAAACACTTGCAAGCTTCTTTCCTGCAGGCCACCACCTTTCCTGTTTCTTATTCCCACTCTCAGATCAGACAATTACCCCATTGGAATACAGTAAGTAAGCAACAATACATGTAGCAATGACAACACAGGACCAGGTGGTGGCATGTACCTGCAATGCCTGTATTTGGGAGGCTAAGGCAGGAGAATTATGACTTCTCTCTAAAAATACATAGTAGGTCCCTGTCTCAAAAAACCAAAATGAGAAAAGAAATGAAAGAACTTGGTAAGTTGTCTTAAATGCCCCAGTAAACTTCTGGTATTAACAATGAAAATTCAGTACCACATATTCCCCTCAGGTCCTGGGAAGGTCATGACTAGAATTTACCCTAGCAAGAAGGGAAGTTGGACATGTACAGCATCTCCCCAAATTCTGCCAAAACTGGCACAGAACAAAGCATGGGTAAGCACCAGGATCTGGTGCTGGGACTAAAGCTGACTTCAGGAAAACCAGGAATTCTAGTCCACAAATAGGCAAAGGGGGCACATTTTAATGCTGTGGTGCTCCCTGTGAAACTATTACCTAGCATCACTGATTGAAATTCCAAGCTGTACTGCTTCCTGGAGTAGCAAGTCCATTGTCTCATTCTTTGCTGCTTATCGATTCCAAAGCAATCACCCCAGAGAAATAGAAAAGCTCTCTGCTAAACAACATACACTGCAACAGTCTTTGTCACGGTGCAAGTTGGAAGCAAACTCAGTATTGAGAGGACAGGCCAATGGTGGACGGCAGAGTAGTGCCTCCATTAGCAGGAGTCATATCATTCTCATAAACATCAAATAATAAGTAAAAGTGAAAAAGACATCATGACCAAGGAACTTATAGAAGAAATATTTCATTGAGAATTAAAGATTCAGAGGGTGAGTCTGTGACTATCATAGCAAGGAGCATGGCAGAATGCAGGGAGCCTTGGCACTGGAGCAGTAGCTGAGAGCTTACATCCTTATTGTCAAGGAGAGAGAAAGGAACCTGGAAACAAGAACATGCTTTGAAACCTCTAAGCCCACCCCCAGTGACATATCTCTTCCAACAAGCCCACACCTCCTACTCCTTCCCAAACAGTTCCACCAGCTATGGATGCTATTCTCATGCAAACCATCACAGTCATTCTAAATCCTAGGGTGCTATTTTTCCAGCCAAGCATGAGTTAGTGGAAACACTAAATCTACATCTTTGGATCTGTTCTTTCACAGAGGGACAGGTGGACATCTCCTGGTTCAGTGTGGCCCACTTTCAAGAACATGGGATGGTCCTAGAAACTCCTGCCAGAGTGGAGCAGTACTGCACAATCTTAGAAAACCCAAGCTTCTCCCCAATGGGAATTCTACTGAGAATGATCCCTGCTGTCAGACACTTCATCCCCATCACTTCCATCACATTGATCTACTATCACCTCAATCTGAAGGAAGTCACCCTTCATCTCTACCTAATTCCCAATGACTGCACCATTCGGAAGGTGACACTGATAATCCCATAAGTGGGACCAGGGTGGGTTGATAGAAAGCTTGAGATGCAGCTAGCGAGCCCCTTGGAGAGATTCTCCACTTACAATGGGAATGCAGTCCTATGAAGAGAACACTGGTATTTATGATTCTGCTTGGCACCCTCACACCAGAGTCTCCCCCAACTGCCTTTAATGCCCCTTTACCAATCTCTGTACAACCTTCTATGGCCTCTTTTCACCTATCAGAAGGATGGGAATGTTCTATGCCCAACATGTAACCAACTCCCTTCTTCTCTGGCAGGGACCCTGTTCCCACAATGGACATGACAGGAGTCAATAATTCAAGTCTATGTGGAAGGACACAAGACAGAAGGGTGCCTAAGAGGTGTTACCACCCCACCCTACACAAATGTACTGATCAATCATCTCACCTTATTCAGACAATATAGATGCTGTAGCCCAGAAATGTAGCTAAATCGCTCTCTGAAATGTTCCCTAGGCCATTGATGATGAAGAAATGAAATTCCAATATGTTCGAATAAACAAGCCACCCCCAGTAGAGTCTCTTTATATTGGCTCCCGCTACACAGTGTCTGCTTCTAAGAAGCTGGAAATCATCCCAAAGGTGAGCATCCAGGTGTTTGCTACTCTTCAGGGTCAGATGCCAGGCTTAGGAAACTGTGGGGCAGGTTACAAGGCTTTGCATCAAACTGAGATTGGGGAGAAAACACTTGCAATTTAGAATGAGCAACAATACTTCAAAGTTAGGTTGAAAGCAATTTAAGGGACCACAGAGGAATACAGAAGGCCTAGAGAACTGAGGAATTAGAATCAGTATGAAGAATTCATAGAAAGGGGGGCAGCCTAACATGAACAGCAAGCCCTGACTTAAGATACGTGAGCAGGACTTTCAGAATGAGCTCTTATTCATTATGGTTTGAATCTTAAATGTCTCCTACATGTGTAAATGTGTAAACACTTGACCCCCAGTTTGTACTAGTATTGGGGAGTTGTAGAAACAAGTATGTGAGGCCTGGCCATCAGAAGCAGGCCACTAGTGGCAGGCCTTGAGTATAGCCATGCCCTGTTCCCCACCTCAGACTTGATGATCCTATGGGATATAACATGCTGTGCCTCAATCTCCTGCACAAAGAATGGAGCCCCAGCTTCCATGTATGAAACTGAACAACATAAACCCCTCCACAAGTTGCTTCCTTTCACTTTTTTTTCAGAGTGATGAGTAAAGAAACAGCATGATGGGAATCCCAGCTGGGTCCACAAGCATTTTGCATATCTTCTGTTGCTACATTCTTTCTATGTCCTCTTCCACAATGTTCCAATCTTCTGATTAAAGATGTGCATTCAAAGGCTATGGCTTATCTCAGTGCAAAAGATAGCTAGTGTCTAATGTGGTATGCAAGATCAGAAAGTGTGTGGGTGTATGGAAAGCCCTTGTTCACATGAGTAGAGGCTTCTCACACATTCTCTCTCTCTCTCTCTCTCTCTCTCTCTCTCTCTCTCTCTCTCTCTCTCTCTCTCTCTCTCTCTGTCTCTCTCTCTCTCTCTCTCTCTCTCTCCAGGAACTGGAGCTGTGCTACAGGAGCCCTGGGGAATCCCAGCTCTTCTCTGAGATCTATGTTGGTCACATGAGTTCAGGGATTAAGCTCCAAATCAAAGACAAGAAGCATAAGAATCTCATTTGGGAAGCCTATCTGAAACCAGGTAAAACTAGTTTAGGTCCAGATATCTCAAAGACTGAAGAAAGGCAATGAATGGGGAGAGGTGTGTTGTGATTAATTCTTGGTGTCATGAAATAGCCAGAGTAGTTATGTTGCTTTTGTTAGATCCAAAATATGTGGTTAGAGTTAGAGTGAGAGCAAGGAGAAGAGGAGCAGGAAAAGGTGAAGAGAAGAGGAGGAGGGGCAGAGGAGAGGTGGAGGAAATGGAGAAGAACCAGGAGAGAAGAGGAGCAGGGAGAAGAGAGAAGGAGGAGAAGGAAGAGGAAGGAAGCTTATGCAAGATATACTCTTCCAGGACAAACCTCCAGTGACCCAATTCCTCCAACTGTACACTCTTATAGTTTCCAATACTGTTCTCAGTACTCATGCAATTATGAGTGCACTAGCGTATGAGTTCATTCATAAAACCGCATGCCTTTAATCCCAGCACTTGGGAGGCAGAGCCAGGCGGATCTCTGAGATTGAGGCCAGACTGGTCTACAGAGCAAGATCCAGGACAGGCTCCAAATCTACACAAAGAAACCTTGTCTCGAAAACAAACAAACAAAAAATCACAGTCCTCATGGCAAATCACGTCTGAATATTGCTGCAGGACTAATCCTTCAACCCATGATCATTTATCAGGGAACATACTGCATCTATAACAACGCATATCCTAAGCACCATTTTCTCACTCCTGTATCCTGATTTCTGCCCCCAGTGTCCTAGAAATGACAGATTTTGAGATGTACAAAAGATCTGGCACCAGTTCACATTTAAATGTGAACAGTTAAAATGAAGGCATTTTTGTTATCATGAGATATTCAATCTTAAATCCATACATAATTTTTAAATACATTTTTAACAATTTTATATATTCATATAATACTTTCTAGTAACTCCATCCTAAACACACCTTCTTATCTCCCTCCTGTTCTTGCCAGTCTCTCTTCTTTAATACAAATTTCTTTTCCATATTCATAAAGTTTTGCTTTGTGTCTCACAGAGTTTACCTGGGACTATCTGTGTACTTTGAACTACTTTGTGTTTTGAACTACTCAGTAGAACCGAGTGAGTTTGCCGTGGGTACAGATGGATTTGTATACATCCCCTTCTCCACAATCTATTATTTGCCAATATTTCAGCAGTAAGTGGTACTGTCCCTGTAAGCTGCTTCACATGTCCAGCTGACTGATGGGCAGACCCTACTTATGTGGGTCCAGAGACAGTAGATGCAGGCGATTCTGTCCCACCAGTCTTTCCAATTTCTCTTCTTAGAGGCTCAAGAGAGTGATAAAAATATCTACTTATAGGGATGAGTATTCAACCATCCCTTATTCTCAGTATCCTGTAAAGAAATAGGGATGTGTATTCACCTCCATTCACAGCAGTGAGTGGCTCTCCTGAAGAAGGCTGAAAGTAGACTTTGTCTGTGGTATAAACATAGATATTTAGAAGAGCATTGGCACTGTGTCCATTTATTTAGGCAGCGATAGTAGCTTCTCTCAAGGGCCTATGATATCCAAAAACCTGGATTTGTTCCTTTTATCAGTTTAAAATGCTAGAGGAGGATTCTATTTGTGGATGGGCCTAAAGTGTAATCAGGGAGCTACTGGTTGCTCCCACCACAGTTGTGCCACTGTTGCAGCAATGGGACCATCTGGCCTGGCAAGATGGCTGTTGATGCCTTTTCTTCCTCACCAGCCTGAAAAACAGCATCTGACTCTATAAAAGCTTCCAACTCAGTTCCAACTTTAATTCTCTATATCACATATCCAAGATGTGTGGTATCTTCAGCAATAAGGTCTTATCCACTAGTTCTGATGGGGAGCCAAGAAGAATGAATGCAACTGTATTATCTAGGGAACCTCAAGGGCCTCCCTGCCCAAGAGCTCCTATGGAGATATCCCACTGTTGGAACTGTGTTTTGTTTTTGAAACTCATTACTTCTAAGACCTCCAGTTTCAATCCTCAAAGGGTGTCTTGTATTGGAGCTCTTTTATGATGTTTGTATTGGGTTACAAATAATAGGTTTCATTGTGACTTTTAAATACTGTGTGCATTTCCAGTAACCCATCCCACCCACCCCCTTATCTCCTCCATCCCCCAACCCTCTTGCTGTTTGAACATTTCTGCCCCCAGTACTCCCTCTCTACTGTCATTTTACCAACACACTACTGTCCTTCCTTCCTCCCTAAGGCCCTGCCCACTTCTAGTTTTCTGGTTTCCAGGGGTACACCAAGTTAAACCCACAGAACTAAAGACTTCAGGACAGAAACTGAATGTGAGAGATGTGATACTTTCCTTTGGGGCCTGGATTATCTTCCTCTATATATTTCCTATTGTCTACACTTACTTTTCATAATGCCATTTTCTTCACACCTGAAAATAATTCATGGTATACATGCGGCAAACAGTCATTATCTAATTAACTATTGATAGACATCTAGGCTGATTGCATTTCCTAGCTATTGTGAACAGAACTTCACTGAGCATGTTTGTACAAATGTTTCCATAGTAGAATATGTATTCCTTTGAGCACATTCCAGGAGTGGTAGGATTGGTTTATATGGTAGTTCTATTTCTAGTTCTTATGATGCCTCCAGAGTGATTACCACAGTGGCTACAATAGGTTGCACTCCCACAGACAGTGTATAAGTGTTACTCTGTCCCCACATATACTCAAACGTTCATTATCATCTGTATCCTTGTTGTTGGACATTCTCAAGGGATGATATGGGAATCATAAGAGTTTGTTTTGTAAAGGTGAGATACAGGCATCTAGTTTAATTCTTTCATGCAGTGTTATCTAGGTTTTCCACCACCATTTGTTTAACTGTCTGTCTTTTCTCCAAAGTATATTTTGAGTTCTTGGTCAAGGGCCAGGTAGCTATGGCTGTGTGGACTTTTACCCAGATTTCTATTCTATTTTATTGATCTTCACATCTCTTTATACGAATAATATGCTGTTTTTACTACTATGGCTGCAGCATTGGTTTGAAATCAGGTGTGATGAAGCTTTCCACAAAATTATTTTTGCTCAGGATTACCTTGGACATCATATGTCTCTAGTGGTTCCATGTGTGTTTCAGCATTTTTTCCCACACTGTCTATGAAGAATGTCCCTGGCATATTGATTGGGACTGCATTGATTATATAGTGTGCTTTTAATTGGGTGGCTATTTTCACAATATTTATTCTTCCAAATAATGAGCATGGGGGGAGGAATGTCTTTTCATCTTCAAAGGCCTTCTTCAATTTCTTCCATATATATATATATATATATATATACATACACACACATATATATTAAAGTTCTTCTTATAAAGTGTTTTCATTTCCATGGTTAGGTTTTTCTATCCCAAAATTTTGTATTTTTATTTATTTGTTGGCTATTATAATTCATTCTTTTTTTTCAAGCTGACATGGACAAGAGACAATCAAATAGTGACATTTTTTTTGGTGAAGTAACAATACAATCTTAGCCTAACACCCACAATGCCAAAACCAAACCCCCCTAATCAGTATCTCTGGGGATGCCCAGCCCTTGACAGCTGTCAAACAGTGGTTCCTGCTCCTGAGCTGCTAGAAACAGGCTTCACATGTGGTCAAAGAACTGCCTTTGCTCAGCCTTGACCTGAGTGACCCACAGGTGGAGAACTGACCTGCCCCAGCATCAGGTCATGGTTTGAATCTCTTGGAAAATGGCATAACTTATTTGAGTCTGATCTTCCTTACCTGTAAACTGGAGATCAGAATGAATAACTGGTAGGGTGACTGGAAAGGTTAAATGCTGTTCATCACCATCTCACAATGTGATCCTTACCTGATGGGAGCAATGTTGCTATTTTTCTTTATTAAGCCAACATCTTCCTCATGATTTTGTTAATTCTGTTCTTTGGGATTCATTAAGATTTATCCCCTTCCATGTGGGAAAGAATTCAAAGACTGCAAGATTATAGTCATGTCCCTCTTGAATCCCCAATCTTACATTTTGGTTTTTAAATCCATGTCACTCAATCACATTCTTCATTAGATGCTCCTGTTAATCTGCAAGTCAGGAAAAACCAAGAAGGTCCAGCTAGCATGGAGTGTACAAAATATCATCCTTTTTCATACAAATGGAACCAGGGCTTCTGATACTACAAACTGGGTCCTTGGGCTCACTTCTCTAAGCTGTTAGAGCACGGTGAAATTTAGGGTCTTTTCAAATCCCTGGGGCTTATTCATGAGATGAAATGTATTAGCCTCCCCCACTTGGTGCTAAAATTCACTCACTATTCCCATTCGCTCAGTCTTGCTTTATCTTGATTCTGCAATAAAATCAAAAACATATGTTTGTGGCATGTGACTGTACAAAGTCAAACATAGACAAAAAAATAGTTTTCTATCCAAGATTGAATGTCAAATGATTTAAGCCAGCAAGGGACTTGGTGAGTTCTCCATGAGGAATTCAGTCTAGGATAAATTTGAGACTGTGGTCATAAGGGAAAAAGGTCTATTTCCCATTCACATGTCATCTGTCTCTATGATGATAGTTCTCATGCATAGATTCCTTGTGTGAGTAAGGAAATGTTCACATTCCAGATTATAAAGAATCTATAGTTCATTCTCAAACTCCCAGGCATGACTGGGAGTTTCACAGAGTGCACTGAGTGTTGGTGACAGGTATCATTACAGATGCATCATCTCTCCTTTCTTCCAGGGGACCTCAGACCTACACCGCCCATGATCCCTGCAACACACAAAGGTAATTAACAACTATACAGGGCCAGAAAATCCAGTAGTAATCTACTGGTAGATCATCTAATCCTTGAGAGAAGGGCAGTAAGAAGGAGGGAACCACACTTTGCAAACCTCACCAGGACAGGTAGGAGAAGTGCATTCCCAGGGTAGAGTTCCTCTTATGCCCCTTGCTGCTTCCCATGTTGAAATAATTCCACCCACTCCCAACCTGAACACCCCTCCATGAACTCCTCCTCCTGGCTAGGCAGAGTGTCAGGCTAATAACTGGCCTAGGAAGGGTACAGATACTTTTTTTCAAGTGACCTTCCAGAGGAAGGACAGAGTCAGGGGTGCAGATGGCATACATGAAAATAGCAAGAAGTGGGCAGCCAGTGGGAGGACCCATGGAGGAGCCTTTCTTCTCTCAGTACCAGTCTCATCTTCAGCCCTAGATGCTGCTGCCTTGCCACACTTCCTGGACCAGCATCGAGAGCAGCTGGTGGCCCGAGTGACATCAGTGGACTCTCTCTTGGACAAGTTGCATAGTCTAGTGCTGAGTGAAGAGGAGTATGAGGTGGTGCGGGCTGAGGCCACCAACCAAAACAAGATGAGGAAGCTCTTCAGCCTCAGTAGGTCCTGGAGCTGGGACAGTAAAGACCAAGTCTATCAAGCTCTGAAGGAGACACATCCTCACCTGATCATGGACCTCTATGAGACGTCAAGAAGTTTCTCTGTGAGATCCTGACATCTTAGTGGCTGAGGGGTGAGCACTCAAATGATTCCTGACTCTGCCTAACTTCCTTTGGCTACTAAATCTATAAACCAGTGGTCTTCTCAGTGGCCTTTCTGATGGCAGAGTTTCCAGGACACCTCTTAGGGAACCAGATGTTCCCTCTTGACCTTCCCCAGCCAGATGTTCATGTGGGATGAGCATCTCAGGAAACTTCCAATGGAGCCAGCAATCTATTCAAGTCTTGTTCAGCCTGCTCATAATACAAGCAGGACTGGAGAGTATGGAAATGGAGATGATGAGATGGTACTTTCCCTGGAAAGTGAATATCTAATGAATAGGAAAGGAAGGGGGTCTTCTCAAACATTTCCTACCCTCAAAACCTTTTTCCAAATAATTTTTATGTGACTCTGGATATGTAGATATATAAGTATATAAATCAAACATTTTTACTAAAAATAAATCTTAAAGAAATTTATTATAAACAAGGCTTTGTTGTAATATAATTTTACCATTTGTTAAAAATGACAGCAAATTTTCACACTAATGAAAAGCATGTATTTGTTTATTTTGCATAAGGAATTAAACCTTGATTGAATATTTGATGCTATAAGATGTTGGGAATCTTCAGTGTCTCTCAGAGTTGGTGGATATTTTGCATCTCTCATGCTTTACACAGATGTGCAGTGCACATTCCAGAAGCTGGTGGAAATCCTGTCCTAATCCCAAGGCAAAATTCACTTAGCATCTCTTTATGTAACTCAAGTCAACAACTCAAAACACAAACTTGTAAAACCAAATGTTCTCATATAATACAATGCAAAGATATGCTAATCCAATTGTTACATGCTAGAGAATAAAAATGGGAATATATTTAAATTTTTACATTCCGTAATTAAGGTATCATGTTTCTCTGAGCATAGAAAATCTCCTATATACAGGGAAAATGCTGTAATCCCAGCCAACAATAGCTTAGACTCTGAGCCAAGGTGTTTCAGGAGCATCATAGGCATTGTGTGGTGTGTAGGCTAAAGCAGTACTAGTATTCATGTTGTGTGCTCAGAACTACAGGTATGGGGAAGTCACATGATGTAACATGACTCATGCTGTCAGAAACACCACAGACTCAGTGCACATTGAATTAACCTTGGCCATTGCATGTGCACAAACCTGTTGTTCTTGTCAATATTTCCCAATCCCACATTTAGTTAAGTCATCCCGTATGGAGGTGGGATTCACAGCTTGAGAAACTCATGTACAATGGTAAAAAGGTGGGGACCAGAAGGCTCGGTGGCTAAGAGCTGCTCCTGTAGAAGATCGGAGTTCTACTCCCAGAACCCACATCAGGCAGCTCACACCTGTAACACCAACTCCATGTGGAGGAATTCATGGCACCCACACACAGGTGCACACTCAAATACACATACACAAAAACATGTACAGAAGTAGGCACACACAAACACACAAATAATTCTTTTAATTTTTATAAAACAATAACAAAATGGGATTCCTCTCCACTGCTCACCTATCTACCAGAGTAGGACTTGAGACTTAGTAAGGCTGTGTGTTTGCCACAAGGGTAGGCCTGCCTGTCTCTATCCCCAGGCCACCCAGTTTCCTTCTGGATCAAGCTTCTGCTCCCCTCCCAGCCAGACCCATGGCCAGAGCTATTAGCCTGGCTTCTCAGTGTGTCCCATCTTTTCCTCTGGGCTCTGCAGGTGTGCTAGCTCTGCCTGTGTGAATCTATGGACCTCTTCCTCTCTTTCTTTCTTGGAATACAGTATTTTCCTTATTCTAACCTCTGCCCTTTACTGCATTACAGGCAGGCAGCTTCTCCCCAGACTTCTTACCCAGAATCCTCCAGGGTTTTATTTGACAAGAGATAATTCCAAGTTTTAACCTATATTTATTTCATCAGGAGTTTAGAAATAACTTTAAACTAAACAAATTGGGTAATTACAAGTGAAGTTAAGGTTTTATTTGTATGTTTGCTTGTTTTTCAAGACAGGGTTTCTCTGTATAGCTCTGTCTTTCTGAGAAATCACTCTGTAGACCAGGCTGACCTCGAACTCAAGAGATCTGCCTGTCTCTCCCTCCCAAGTGCTGGAATGAAAAACCTGTGCCACTACACCCAGCCTGAAGTCAGGGTTCTTAAATGTGTATGACAGATGAAAACACAGGGGTTATTTGTAAATAAGTGAAAATGCTAAAATATCAATAGCTAAATATAAATTTCTAGGCAACCCATGCCTCCTTACTGATGCAGTTAGAATGCTCTAAGGAAAAAAGCCATGACAGAACAGACTCTGTGTCTGTCAAACTGACACAGTCTCCATAAACGAGTCTTCAACATGGCTCCTCTGGAGGACATGTTACCTGGACAGTGCTTCCTTCAAGGTGTGGCAGCCATGATTGGTCTGGCCTGTGTATCAGCTAGTGAATGAGCCCAGACCTCTGAATTTTTTCACCTCCATCTTACAACAAGCCCAAATGGGGCTTTCCAACATGTCAGACTGCAGGAAAACACTCGAACCTTCGCAAGATGGACAATGTCAGCTCAAACCAACAGAACCCCTTATAAGGGCAAGGGCAGAGTTTACATAAACACCAAACTCTAGCAGTCTGAGCCTGGGGTCCCCTCTGCTACTTGCACACTAGGTGGCACAGGGAATAAATGTTTCCCTCGATTCTGGGGCAGACAGCTTGGTGAGAGAGGTTGGGGCAACTTCAGCGGAAGGGTCCATGCAAATGTCTGTGGTCTTCTATTGCTCTATGAGTAATCTCTAATAAATGTATTTCTGTTCATAAAGATGATCTTAATGAATCATTCTTTGAAATGTGGAAATGTCACTAGTTAGGAGTAGATGTTAAATTTACATCTTTCCAGAAATATCACACAACAGTTGGTCAACAAATATTTGAGCTATATATAAATGAGGCTATAAGTGAAAAAGACTAAATGTGAAAAAGGTATACATTCAAGGTTCTCTCAAAATTTATTATCAGATAATTTAAACTCAAGAAATTTAATTTTACTTATTTTTTCTTTTCTTGTATAAGCCTAAAGAGTCCAAGAGTATACCCTAACTGTCATCATAGAGCCTTTATCCAGTGACTGATGGAAGCAGATGCAGAGGTCCATGCCCAGGAGCCAGGCTGAGCTCCCGGAATCCAATCAATGAGAGAGAGGAGGGATTCTGTGGGCAGGGGACATCAAGATCATGATGGGAAAACGTGCAGAGATGACCAGCCACACTAGTGGAAACCCATGAACTGTGGACTAATAGCTATGGAGCCCCCATAGGACTAGATCCAGCCCTCTGGATATAGGAGACAGATGTTTAGCTCAAACTGTTTAGGGGACACCCAGGCAGGGGGATTGGGATCTGACCCCGGTGCATGGGCAGGCTTTTTGGTACGACACCTTGAACAGCCTTGGTGCAGTGGGGAGGGGCTTGGACCTACCTCAGCTGAGTGTGCCAGGCTCTGCTGACTCCCTATGGGAGACCTTGATTTGGAAATTGTGGGGATGAGGGGTGACTTGGGAGGGAAGGCTGGGGGGTGGGAAGAGGGAAGAGGTGGGATCTGTGTTTGGTATATAAAGTGAATAGAAAATTATTAATAAAAAATGAAAATAAATAAATAAAATAAATTTGTAAAAAAGAGTCCAAGAGAAGTTAGAAATGACTCCACAAAGGACATGTAGCATTTATGTGATTTTCAGCCTTCTAGGGCCACATCTTATCAAAACAGATTAAGATTTATAAATCTAACCGTGACGTTTTGTGGTAAGTTAATCACTGTCTTAATCAGGGTTTTTATTGCTGTGAAAAGACACCATGACTACAGAAACTCTTATAAAGGAAAACAGTTCAGAGGATGGCTTACAGTTCACAGGTTCAGTCCACTATTATGGTGGAGCATGGTGGTATGCAGGCAGACATGGTCCTGGAGTAGGTGCTGAGAATACTACATTTTGATCTATAGGCAACAGTAAGTGAACTGAAGTAGTCATAGCTTGAACATAGGAGATTTCAAAGCCCACCCCACAGTGACACACTTTATCCAAAAAGGCCATACCTACCCCAACAAAGCCACACCTTCTAATAGGGCCACTCCTTTTGGGGACATTTTCTTTCAAGTCACCACATTTCACTCCCTGGTACCCAAAGACCTGTAGCCATATTAAATACAAATGCATTAGTACAACTTTAAAAGTCCCCATAGTCTATAACAGTCTCAAATTTATTTAAAAGACCAAAGTTCAAAGTCTCTTCTGAGATTCATGCAATCTTCTAACTGTAATCCCCTATAAAATAAAAATAAAAAAGCAGATCACATGCAATGAGCACAAGATCTGGTCCCACTGCCTGGATGCCTCCCAAACAGATCAAGCCAATCAACTGTCTCACCCATTCGGAGGGCCTGATCCAGTGTGGACCCCTCAGCCATTGGTTCATAGTTCATGTGTTTCCATTCATTTGGCTATTTGTCCCTGTGCTTTATCCAACCTTGGTCTCAACAATTCTCACTCATATAAACCCTCCTCATTCTCGTTAATTGGACTCCCAGAGATCCACCCAGGGCCTAGTCATGGATCTCTGCATCCAGATCCCTCAGTAGTTGGATGAGGTTTCTAGCACAACAATTAGGGTGTTTGGCCATCCCATCACCAGAGTAGGTCAGTTCGGGCTGTCTCTCGACCATTGCCGGCAGTCTGTTGTGTGGGTATCTTTGTGGATTTCTGTGGGCCTCTCTAGCACTTTGCTTCTTCCTGTTCTCATGTGGTCTTCATTTACCATGGTCTCCTATTCCTTGTTCTCCCTCTCTGTTGTTGATCCAGCTGGGATCTCCCGCTCCCCCAAGCTCTCTTTCCCTCGACCCTCGCCTTTCATTACCCCCACTCATGTCCAGGCTGTTCATGTAGATCTCATTCCATTTCTCTGTCATTGGGCGATCCCTGTGTCTTTCTTGGGGTCCTGTTTTCCGGGTAGCCTCCCTGGTGATGTGAGTAGCAGACAATTCATCCTTGTTTCATGTCTAGTATCCTGCTATGAGTGAGTACATACCATGTTTGTCTTTCTGAGTCTGGGTTACCTCACTCAGGATGATTTTTTCTAGATCCATCCATTTGTCTGCAAACCTCATGATGCCATTGTTTTTTTCTGCTGAGTAGTATTCCATTGTGTATATGTACCACATTTTGTTTATCCATTCTTCAGTTGAAGGGCATCTGGGTTGTTTCCATGGGGCCTATGCAGGATTGTTTGGCTCGGCCTGGGAGGAGGGGACTAGACCTACCTGGACTGAGTCTACCAGGTTGACCTCAGTCTGTGGGGAAGGCTTTGCCCTGGAGGAGATGGGAATGGGGGGGGGGGGGCGTTGGGGGGAAGGTGAGGGGGATGGGAGGGGGGAGAACAAGGGAATCCGTGACCGATATGTAGAACTGAATTGTATTGCAAAATAAATTAAAATAAATTAAAAAAAAAAAGCAGATCACATGCTTCCAACATATAATGGCATAGGATATACCATTCTAAAACAGAGCATAGTGAGGAAATACTGAACCAAAGCAAGACCAAAAATGAGCTGGGCAAATTCCAAACTCTGCATCTCCATGTCTGATGTCAAAATGCTCTTCAGATCTCCACCTCTTTTCAGCTTTGTTGACTGCAACACACTTCTCTCTCTTGGGCTAGTTCCACTCCCTGTTAGCAGCTCTCCTCAGCAGGTATCCCGTGGTTCTAGCATCTCCAACAACTTGGAGTCTCCAAAGCCATCCAGGGTCACCTTCACAGCTTCATGAAATAGCCTCTCTAGGCTTCCATTCAGGGACTTTTTTTGACTCATGCCTGGCCTCAGTAGCTTTCCTTAGTCACTCCTTAACTCGAAAGCCAGAGCCATGTGGCCAAAGCTGCCAGGTTCTGCTGCTTGCTGGGGCTGGAACTTGGCTCCCTTGTTCAATTACATCTTTGCCAGCATTCTGTTTTTGATGCTTTGTTTCACTGCCTAAGCTTGGCTGTTCTGGAACTTGTTCTGTAGACCAGGCAGGCCTCAAACTCAGAGGTCAGTCATCCTCTTCACGCTGAGTCTGGGATAAAGGCATGCACTGCCACTCCCCTCTCTAAGCTTTTCTTTAATTCCTTTTCACAGGTTAGAAACTTAGCTGGGTGGGGTCCTGCCCTGAGGTTACCACTTCTTTTATTCTATTTATTGATCTGTTTATCTCCTTGAACACAGGACTTAGCTCCATTTCACTTTCTGGTGCTCCTTTTCTCCTCCAATTGTACATTTTGTAATTTTAATTGTTCAGTTTGATTCTTTTCTTTATATATCTTCATTAGAGTCAATACTAATAACCACACAACAAAGTCTATACTGGGCTATATTGACTGTTAGCCAATGCAATAATCTAAAACTCTTTACTTTAGCCTTCAGCAGACTTTTGGGACAAGGGCAAAATGCAGCCACATTATTCACCAAAATATCACAAGAACCATCTTGGGCAACATGTTAAAATTCTTCTCCTCTGAAACCTCTTGATCCAGGCCCCCATGGGTCATCAAATCACACTCAGAAGCTCTTATCCATGCTTCTACTAGTATGGCCCATTAAGGAGCACCTAAAGCATTCAACTGCTTTTCTAATCCACAGTAGCAATGTCCATATTCCTTCAAAGAAAAACATGGTTCAGCCTATCACAACAACATCCCAGTCCCTGGTGCCAACTTCTGTCTTAGTAAGAATTTCCATTTCTGTGAAGAGACACCATGACCATGGCAAATCTTATAAAGAAAATCATTTCATTAGGGTAGCTTACAATTCAGAGGTTTGGTCCAGTATCATCATGGCAGGACATGGTAGTATGCAGGCAGACATGGTGCTGGAGAAGGACCTGAGAATACTACATCTTGACCTGCAGACAACATGAAGCGAACTGAACTAGGCATAACTTGAACATAGGACACTTCCAAGCCCACCCCACAGTGACACACTCCATCCAACAATGCCATACCTACTCGAACAAAGCCACACCTCCTAAGAGGGCTACTCCTTTTAGGGGACATTTTCTTTCAAGCCACCACAATCACATATACTGGCAATGTTTTCATCCTATAGTAACAGTTTGAAATTACTTTAATGTATTTCTTGAATAACTTATCAAATATGTTCTAGTTTAAAACAATCCATTGAATAAGAATGTATTGGATAAAAAATGTTTTAGACACAAGAACATGGTCCACAGAATCTACTAATCAATATTCATGGGGGCTCACAGAGACTGAGCCACAATCACAGAGACCATATGGGTATAAGCTAGGTCCTCTGCATATATGTAATGGTTGTTAAATTGATGTTACTGTGGGGCTCCTAACAGTGGAAGTGGGGGTGTCTCTGACTCTTTTGCCTGCTCTTGGGATCCTTTTCCTTCTACTGAGTGACCTCATCCAGCTTTGATATGAGGGTTTGTGTCCAGTCTTATTGTATCTTGTTATGCCATGGTCAGTTGATAGCCCTGCAAGACCTGCTTTTTTCTGAAGGAAAATCCAGGAGGAGCAGATCTGGGAGAAAGGGGAGGTATAGGTGGTAGACTTGGAGGAGTGGAGTAGTAAGAAGCTGGAGTCATGTAATGTATGAGAGAGGAATAATTTTTTTAATGTTTTAGATGAATAAATAAGGGTTTTGTTCTAAAGTAAAAATGACAAGCAAAAAACACTCATTGGTGACAAAAGTATTCATTGACAAAGAGAAAACCTTGCTAACAAGTGGGGCTGCAAAAACTACACACCTACATGTAAAAGACTGATTTCTCCTCCACCCTGCAGAACAATCAACTCCAAGTGCACCAAAGACATTAGCAGAAGATCGAAACCCTGGGTCTGCCAGAGGGAATACAGTTTATAGTGCCAGCACAGGTATGCTTTTCTGAAGAAGACTCTAGTCATTCAAGAAACGGGACAAATTGACAAATGGTACCATATGAAATTAAAAAGATGGCATTTGGAGTCCATGACCATCATGCTAGGAACATGGTAACAGTCAGGTAGGCATGATGCTGGGGCAGCAGCTTAGAGCTTACATCCTTATAGGTAAGGAGAAGGCAGAGAGCTGTAGCAATGGATTCCCCAGGGCCATTGATTCTGGCTTGAACTTCAGAGTGATGGCACCTAGGCTTTGAACTACATTTGGTTTAAAGTCAATAACTATCACCTCTTACTTAAAGTCAGGGATTGGTTTTTTGTTGTTGTTGTTGTTGGGTTTTTTTGTTTTTTTATTTTATAATTTAATTTAATTCTACATATCAGCCATGGATTGCCCTGTCCTCCCCCCCTCCCCCCGCCTTACCCCCTGCCCACCCCCCATTCCCATCTCCTCCAGGGCAAAGACTCCCCTGGGGATTCAGCTCAACCTGATAGATTCAGTACAGGCAGGTCCAGTCCCCTCCTCCCAGGCTGAGCAAAGTGTCCCTTCATAAGCCCCAGGTTCCAAACAGCCAACTCATGCACTAAGAAGAGGTCCCTGATCCAGTTGGGGGCTCCTCAGATATTGGTTCATAGTTCATGTGTTTCTGTTAGTTTGGCTATTTATCCCTGTGCTTTTTCCAATCTTGGTCTCAACAATTCTCTCTCATACAATCCCTCCTCTTTCATACAATCCCTCCTCTTTCTAGCCAATTGGATTCCTGGAGCTCCACCTGGGGCCTGGCCATGGATCTTTGCATCCGGTTCCCTCAGTCATTGGATGAGGTTTCTAGCATGACAATTAGGGTGTTTGGCCATCCTATCACCAGAGTAGGTCAGTTCGGGCTGTCTCTCAACCATTGCCAGTAGTCTATTGTGGAGGTATCTTTGTGGATTTCTGGGAACCTCTCTAGCACTTTGCTTCTTCCTATTCTCATGTGGTCTTCATTTATCATGGTCTCTTATTCCTTGTTCTCCCTCTCTGTTCTTGATCCAGCTGGGATCTCCTGTTCCCCTAAGCTCTCTTTCCCTCAAACCTTGCCCTTCATTACCCCCACTCACGTCCAGGTTGTTCATGTAGATCTCATCCACTTCTCTGTCATTGGGCAATCCCTGTGTCTTTCTTGGGGTCCTGTTTTCTAGGTAGCCTCCCTGGAGTTGTGAGTAGCAGTCTGGTCCTCTTTGTTTTACATCTAGTATCCTCCTATGAGTAAGTACATACCATGTTTGTCTTTCTGAGTCTGGGTTACCTCACTCAGGATGATTTTTTTCTAGATCCATCCATTTGCCTGCAAACCTCATGATGTCATTGTTTTTCTCTGCTGAGTAGTACTCCATTGTGTATATGTACCACATTTTGTTTATCCATTCTTCAGTTGAAGGGCATCTAGGTTGTTTCCATGTTCTGGCTATTACAAACAATGCTGATATGAACATAGCTGAACAAGTGCTCTTATGGTGTGGTTGAGCATTCCTTGGGTATATGCCCAAGAGTGGTATAGCTGGGTCTTGGGGGTTTTATGCCAGTACCAAGCTGTTTTTATTACCGTAGTTCTATAGTAGAGCTTGAGGTCAGGGATTGTGATGCCTCCAGAGGTTGTTTTATTGTACAGGATTCTTTTGGCTATCCCAGGTTTTTGTTTTTCCATATGAAGTTGAGTATTATTCTTTCCAGGTCTGTGAAGAATTGTGTTGGTATTTTGATGGGGATTGCATTGAATCTGTAGATTGCTTTTGGTAAGATTGCGATTTTTACTATGTTAATCCTGCCTATCCATGAGCATGGGAGATCTTTCCATTTTCTGACATCTTCTTCAATTTCTTTTTTCAGGGACTTAAAGTTCTTGTCATATAGGTCCTTCACTTGCTTAGTAAGAGTTACCCCAAGGTATTTTATATCATTTGTGGTTATTGTAAAGGGTGATGTATCTCTGATTTCCTTCTCAGCCTGTTTGTCAACTGTATATAGGAGGGCTACTGATTTTTTTGAGTTGATCTTGTATCCTGCTATGTTGTTGAAGGTGTTTATAAGCTGTATCAGTTCCTTGGTTGAATTTTTGGGGTCACTCATGTATACTATCATGTCATCTGCAAATAGGGAAAGCTTGACTTTTTCCTTTCCAATTTGTATCCCCTTAATCTCCTTATGTTGTCTTATTGATCTGGCTAGAACTTCAAGTACTATATTGAATCAGTATGGGGAGAGAGGACTGCCTTGTCTTGTTCCTGATTTTAGTGGAATCGCTTTGAGTTTCTCTCCATTTAATTTGATGTTGGCTGTTGGCTTGCTGTAAATTGCCTTTATTATGTTTAGGTATGTTCCCTGTATTCCTGATCGCTCCAGGACCTTTATCATGAAGGGGTTTTGGATTTTGTCAAATACCTTTTCTGCATCTAGTGAGATGATCATGTGGTTTTTTTCTTTAAGTTTGTTTATATGGTGTATTACATTGACAGACTTTCATATGTTGAACCACCCTTGTATCCCTGGGATGAAGCCTACTTGATCATGATGGATAATTGTTTTGATGTGTTCTTGGAGTCTGTTTGCCAATATTTTTTGAGTATTTTTACATCAATGTTCATGAGGGAGATTGGTCTGTAGTTCTCTTTCTTTGTTGCATCTTTGTTTGGTTTAGGAATCAGGGTAATTGTGGCCTCATAGAAGGAGTTTGGTAATGTTCCTTCTGCTTCTATTGTGTGGAACAATTTAAAGAGTATTGGTATTAATTCTTCTTTGAAGATCTGGTAGAATTCTGTGCTGAAACCATCTGGTCCTGGGCTTTTTTTGGTTGGGAGACTTTTAATGACTGATTCTATTTCCTTAGGGGTTATTGGATGATTTAAATAGTTAATCTGGTCTTGATTTAACTTAGGTATGTGGTACCTATCCAGAAAATTTTAGATCCAATTTCATCCATTTCTTTTAGATTTTCCAGTTTTGTGGAATAGAGGTTTTTGAAATATGACCTGATGATTCTCTGAATTTCCTCAATGTCTGTTGTTATGTCCCCCTTTTCATTTCTGATTTTGTTAATTTGGATGCTCTCTTTCTGTCTTTTGGTTAGTTTGAATAAGGTCTTGTTTATCTTGTTGATTTTCTCAAAGAACCAACTCTTTGTTTCATTAATTTTTTGTATTGTTCTCTTTGTTTCTATTTTATTGATTTCAGCTATCACTTTGATAATTTCCTGGCATCTATTCTTCCTGGGAGACTTTGCTTCTTCTTGTTCTAGTGCTTTCAGGTATGCTGTTAAGTCACTAGTGTGAGATTTCTCCAACTTCTTTATGTGGGCATTTAGTGATATGAATTTTCCTCTTAGCACTGCTTTCATAGTGTCCCATAGTTTGGGTATGTGGTGTCTTCATTTTCGTTGATCTCTAGGAAGTCTTTAATTTCTTTCTTTATTTCTTCCTTAACTCATTGGTGATTCAGTTTGAGCATTATTCAGTTTCCATGAGATTGCAGGTTTTCTGTAGTTTTTGTTGTTGTTGAAATCTAACTTTAAACCATGGTGGTCTGATAGAATGCAGGAGGCTATTCCAATTGTTTTGTACCTGTTGAGATTTGCTTTGTGGCCAAGTATGTGGTCGATTTTAGAGAAGGTTCCATGGGGTGCTGAGAAGAAGGTATATTCTTTTTTGTAAGGATGGAATGTTCTGTACATATCGATTGAGTCCATTTGCACGTGCCTTTAATCCCAGCACTCAGGAGGCAGAAGCAGGTGGATTTTTGTGAGTTCAAGGCCAGCCTGATCTACAGAGCGAGATCCAGGAAAGGCGCAAAGCTACACAGAGAAAACCTGTCTCGAAAAGCCAAAAAAAAAAAAAAAAGGACCCTCTTTTTACGATTTTATAAAAATAGTGCTGGGATTAAAGGCGTGTGCCACCACCGCCTGGCTTGGTCCTTTTTTTTTTTTTTTTTTTTTTTAAATAAATCCCAACTAACATGTTAATGTGACCTGTCAATTAAAACAGTGTATAACAAACATTTTGCTTGCATTTAATTTCATGGGAAAAATAATTCTGTAGGCTCCAATGGTACTGCCTAAAATAACCTCTTAAAATCCTATAGAGATTGTTTTTAATATTTTTATAGAAGGCTTTTGAAAAGGACAAAAAGCATGTATAAACACAAATTCCATGTTCCACCAAAAAGATTGTATCCACTCTGGGTTATACAGGTCAAATTAATATTCCTACAATTTCAGAAACGGCTCAGAGAGTGATGTTAAAAATGGGATACATTCCTAGAAAAGGTATTGAGAAGGATTGTCAAAGAAAATCAGAGGTTATACAGGTTGTCCAGCAGCAGGACAAAGAAGGAATTGGCTACCCAAATTTGGAATAGGGGCCACTGCCAGAAGCCCAACTGCTCTACCTTTAAAAAAGCTAACTAATAAGCCTGTATGGGTAGAGCAATGGCCTTTAACTAAAGAAAAATTGCAGGCACTTGAGCAGCTAGTAAGAGAAAAGTTTGATGTTAAGCATATTGCAGAAACTACTAGTCCTTGGAATTCTCCTGCATTTGCAGTTAAAAAGGAAATCTGGGAAAATGGAGAATGTTAACTGATTTCAGAGCTGTAAATAAAGCAATTCAACCTTGGGGTCTTTATAACCTACAATTCCTTTACATTCTTTATTACCCAAAGATTGGCCTGTTGTAGTTATTAATTTACAAGAGTGTTTCTTCACTATCCCTTTACAAGAACAAACAGAGAGAAATTTCCTTTTACACCAACTATTTATAAAAACGCCCACCTTGTAAAGACATATCAATTCAAAGTCCACATACATGACCAAGGACCATGCCAATCTGAGTGGCCTGTGCTGCTCCCTTGGGCAATTGTGACATCCTGGCACAGGCTGATGCCAAAGAACACGTCTGGGTTTTTGGTCCTACTGCAACTGGGGTCTGTGTTGAAGTCCAAGGTCAACACTGCTACCAAAGGATACACAGACGCCATGGGTCTGGGCTACAACCTGTGGCCTTGTTGTTGTCTAAGAGCCATACTGTTTCTAGAGCCATGGTATACTTCAGGCCCAAGCTGCTGCTGAAGGCCATGTCTGGGTCCATGGTCCTGCTGCAGCTAGGGTCTGTGTTGTTGTCTGTAGCCTGTTTTACCACAGGAAGCCATAGGAACCCATGCATAATGAAATCAGAGGCACATGATGAGCCAGACCAACCCTTTGCTGGCCCTGGGAAAGCTGGTGCTGCCCCTCACTGGTGACTGCAGCAAGAAGGCTGGCCATGACCCTCATAGCAGAACTAGACCTGCACTCAAGAGAGATGCCCCCACCCTCATCACAGACATGGGAGAACTGGCTCCAATGCATGGGCATAGAGTAGTTTGTTCTGCCTCTTGCCTGAAGGGTATAGCCCCAGTGGCCCTGACTGACTAGCTCAGCTACCAACCAGGCCCACAGCCAGGGCCTTGGGTTGGCCCACTCAAACATCTACTCCATCTGTGACATGCTGGAATGCATGAAAAGACTGGTACTGTGGAATGATACCCACAGGACCTTCATGACTCAGGGCAGCCACAGAATATCCAAGAAGAGTTTGGTGAGGGTCCAGTGATGATGGTATACCAAAAACCAGAGGCCTTGAACCAGACCAATGACTCACTGCAGTGAACATTTACAAGGAAAGCTGATTGGTAGACTGTGTGACACACGGTGGCTCCCAGTGCTACTAAGACAAATGAAGAGAAGTTAGAAGGTGGAAAAGATGAATAAGGAAAGAGAATTTTTTTTCTATTTGTTTGTTTGGTTGGTTGGTTTGGTCTGGGTTTAATTTTTTTTTATTTCTTTTCAGGAGGATGCTACAAAGGCAAAGGGCAGATATGGAAGGACTGGGAAATGAATGGAATTTGGGTGCATATGTGAAATTCTCAAAGAATCGATACAAATTAAGTTTTAAAAAAGGAAGAGATCAATTGCGTACTCAATGATTTTCAAAAATTATTGGGTGATATTAACTCACTGCAGCCTACCATTGGACTGACTACTCAAGAATTAAGTAATTTGTTTCAAATGTTCCAAGATGACTCAGACTTAAACAGTCCAAGGCAATTAGCAGCTGAAGATGAAAAGGAATTGGCTCAAAGTAGTGGTGGTGCATGACTTTAATTCCAACACTTGAAAGGCAGAGGCAGGTGGATCTCTATGAGTTGGGGCCAGCCTGGTCTACAAAGTGAGTTCCAGGACATCTAGGATTGTTACACAGAGAAACCTTGCCTCAAAAAAAAAAAGAAAGAAAGAAAGAAAGAAAGAAGGAAGGAAGGAAGGAAGGAAGGAAGGAAGGAAGGAAGGAAGGAAAGAAGGAAGGAAGGAAGAAAAGAAAAAAAGAAGAGAAATTGCCCCAAATAGAACAGAAATTACAAAATGCCTGTGGAGATAGGTTAGATCTTACAGTTGAATGCATTTTAGTTATTTTACCTTCTACCCATTCCCCTACTGGACCAATTATGCAAAGGGGGGATAATATTTATAATAGATTTTTTAAGCTCAAAAGCAGAGTAAAAAAAGTTTTCTGAATTAATTATAAAAGGAAGTGTAAGACTTCATCAATTGTCAGGAATGCATCCAGCTGAAATTGTACTACCTTATACTAATACTAAAATTATCCAATTATGGGTGATTAATGATGACTGACAAAGAGGGAAAATTAACAACAATTATCCCAACTGTAACTGGCATCAATTTAGAATAAGAACTGAATGGGTTCTTCCCCACATAGTGAAAAGAGTACCTATTTCTGGGGCTCTTACCTTCTATACTTATGAAAATAAATTAAGAATGACTGATTATTAAGCAGGAAATATAAGTAAAATAATTCAAAGTCCATGTTCCAGTCCAAAAATCAGAGTTATATGCCATTCCAATGTTTTATTAAACTTTAATGAATCTCTTAATATAATTACTGATTCTCAATACGCAAAAGGGGTTGTATTCCATATAAAAACTGCTCAACTAATTCCTGATTATTCGGAATTAACTTTGTTATTCATACAACCACAAAAACAATTCTGGACAGAACTCAGCCCACTATGTATCATCCATATTCAATCTCATACTGGACAGCCGGGGCCATTAGCAAAAGGAATAAAGAAATTGATCAATTATTGATAGAAAATGTGTTGGAGGCTTCAGAATTTCATAAAAGACATCATGTTAATAATAAATGCATAAAAAATTCTTCCATTACCTGACCACGTGATGAAAAAAATTACAAAAAATTGCCCTACTTGTTCTTTGTATAGTCAAGTACCTTTACCTGTGAGAAGTAATCATAAAGGTACACAAAAATACAATAAAATTTGACAAATAGATATATTTAATTTAACAGATTTTGAAAAATTAAAATATAGTAATCATACCATTGATACATACATACTCTAGATTCCAATGAGCATCTGCTCTGAGTTCTAAAAAGGCTAATTCTATAATTACATATTAGAGGCAATGACTCTAATGAGAATACCAATATAAATTAAAAGTGAAAATCGACCTGCTTATGTTTCCAGCAAGAGAAAACAATGTGTTTGCACATTATAGCATAAATCACATTATAGGAAAACACTGTATAATCCTACAGGACCAGCAGTTATTGAATGATCTAACAGCACTCTAAAAGATAGGCTTTTTAAACAGAAGGGGGAATGTGAGGACTCCCCAGGATAAATTGAACAATGCTTTACTAACTTCTAATTTTTAAATGCTAATGAAGCAGGGACAACAGCTTCTGAAGGCATTGGATTGTGAAGAAAAATCTGCTGAAATGAGTGAGCCTGTGTACTACAAGGATGTTGTAACATCAGAATGGAAACCAAGAAAGGTGTTATGTTGGGACCAAGGTTATGCTTATGTTTCTGCAGGAGATAAAAAGCTGTGGAAGAAAGATTTTTAAAAGCCTTTGAAGAGGATGGCTGATTCTCCTACCTGGGGACAGCTTAAGAAATTGTCTGATGAAGGGGAAAGAATAGTTTGACCAGCTGGGGAAACTTTGAATGCTAGAATTTGTTTCTTGTGATGCTGTCTGTGGTAAGTATACAGGTAACAGGGACCAAGCATACATACTGGGCATATATTTCTAATCCTCCAATTAACATAAGAGTAAGTTGGAAAGATAAGTGTAGGAAAAAGGGGCTGGCCAAAGAAACCCACCTTGACCCTGGAGCCCAGAACCAAGAAAAGAAACACAGCCTGGGTCTGGGACCTGAGCCAGAGAAAGAAACACAGTTTGGTTCTCATCTCAGAGCCATCTCTGCTCCTGGCCAACTGACCAATGAAACAAAACCAATCACAGAGCAGAAAAGTAAACACCCTGGCCCTGAAGCCCAGAACCAGGGAAAGAAATACAGCCTGGGTCTGGGACCTGAGCCAGAGAAAGAAACACCTTATCCCCAAACCCAGGACCAAGGAAACATGCCCTGACTCTGAAACCAGTACCAAAGAAAATTGGCTCTGAAATCAGGGCCATCTCTGCCCCTAACCCACAAAACTAACCAAACCCTGAGCAGAAAAAAAACTAACCAATCCCAGGTTGACTTTGCCCCCAAGACATCCTATCTAGGACTATGGAGGCCCAGCCCCTCGATAGTCCCCTCCCAGGGTCTGGGAAGAATCTACAACCAGATGATAATTTTATCTTTGATGAAAAGAAATGAATCTATGTACATGAAACTCCTTAGTCCACACACTTTATTATTCTGTGTCAGTTCTCTCTCTACACAGCTCCTGTTCTGCTCTCGTGACTGGCTCCTTTCTTGCCTGATTTAACTCTTCCTTTATCTGTTGTCCCTTCTAAGTTCTATCTTAATTCTCTCATCTCAATTCTGCCCCATCTGCGTTCTCATCCATCTAGTTCCTTCCCATCTTAGCTCCTCTCCCATCTCCTTCTTCCTCATCTTGTTCTTCCTTATCTTGTTCTTCCCCATCTGGCTTTTCCTCATCTTCCATCTTGTTCCTCTAGTATTCTCTTTTAGCCCTTCAATCTAGTTCTTCCCATCTAGTCTGTTCCTCTCCAGTTCTTACCCATCTAGTTCTCCCGTTCTCTTTTTTCCTCTCTCTCCTCCTCTCCATCTCCTTATTCTCTCTGTTCTCCCTAAGTCTCTCAGGAATCCAGTTATAAACCCAAGCAATAGCAATCCTCTCACAGAGCAAGGTCACCAGGCTTGAATTCTTATAGGGTCATAAAGGCAGGTAAGAATTTTCCTCAGGCAGTGACCACCAGGCTTTCTTTTACAACCCCAAAGGGGAGTGGTAAAGGAGGAGGTCACTTGAGAGCTAATGATCAGTTAGTATATCAAGAAGGGGATTTATGTGCTCAATCTACATTCCTAGAAGTCGTTAGGTGAGAAATTAGGAGTCTATTAGTAAGTCTGTAAGGAAGGAGGGTCTTACCCTAAATTGCATAAAAAATAAATCTACCCTTCTCACCTAGGAGACAGGTGTTGTTTCATTTGGCCTTGGATGCTTGATAGGTATTTTAGATAAATAACACTGTTAGGAGTTCTTGAAAGCACACATAGCTTTACAAGAAAATCACTGTAGGAACCAGCTAATATATATACAAAAGCTAAAATATCACCAAGACTTCTTAAGTCATGGCTTGATCTTTGGAGAGGTCCTTGACTTTTCCAAGTAGTAATTTTTGTGATAGTAGCTGAATTTCATTACATTTTCCTCTGGTTAGCAGCAACATCCTATATAAACCAACCTTCCTGATCAGTTGTGGGCTGTTCTCTCCACCCTGACAGAGGCAGCCACTCTCCTGGACTCCTCCTTCCCAAATAAATCTCTTTCTCAAAAGAGTTTTGGGTGTGAAGATCTTCACTCACCAGTACAGAAGAAGATTGCTAAGATGTTCCATAGTGAACTGACCAGAAAAAAAAACTTGCTGAGATGTCCCTCAGGGAACTGAGCAAGGGGGAGCTGAACGAAGAACCTTGCTGAGATGTCCCTCATGGGGCTGTGCAAGGGGGAGCTGAATGAAGAACCTTGCTGAGATGTCCCTCATGGGGCTGAGCAAGGCGAAACTGAAAAAGTAACACCTTTCTTCAGACCCAGAGCCAGAGGAAATTGCTACATTTCTGCAGGGGTTTCCTTTTTGCAGAGTGAAGCAAAAGAAGCAACATCTTAGGTCAGAGAGGAAGCAGAGCTCTGCTAGGAAACACTCTTAAGTGGGAGCTGAGCAAAGCTCATCTGTAGCACCTCTCCAGGAGAGGAACAGGATTGCTATATCCTGCAAGGAGAGCATCCCCCACCACACCAGGTATAGCCTGACTCCCAAACAGTCAGGATAACCTTCCCTGCTGAGCTGTCCTATCAGCTCCAGGCCTGACTCTCCCAAGCAGTCAGAATATCTTCTCTTCCAGGGCTGAGCTGTCTCATTGCAGCTCCAGACATCAGAGCTGTCCCGTTAGCTCTGGGCCTGACTCTCCCAAACAGTCAAAAATACCTTCCCTTCCAGGGCTGACCTGTCTCATTGCAGCTCCAGCCATCAGAGCTGTGCTAGAAGCTCAAGGTGTTGCCTGACTCCCCAAGTACTCAGGATACCTTTCCCCCAGAGTTGCAACACATTTACTTACATTTTGGTGCCAAAACCTGGGACCAAACCCACAGAGTTGCAAAACTTACTTACACTATGGATATTCCTGTAGTGGTTAATGAATCTTCTTGGCTACCTGGTCCCTATGACAACTGAGGAGCTGCTAAGCCTATAGAGAAGGGTAAGGAAATCATAAAGTATACTATGGGAATGCAAGGAATTTCTATTTGTTTTTTGTTTGTTTGTTTGTTTTGTTTTATATTTTATAATTTGATTTAATTTTACATATCAGCCATGGATTCCCCTGTCCTCCCTCCTCCCACCCCCCACCCTCCCCCCAGCCCACCCCACATTCCCATCTCCTCCAGGGCAAGGACTCCCCTGGGGATTCAGCTCAACCTGGTAGATTCAGTCCAGGCAGGTCCAGTATGGGAAATGGAATTTGAAGTCTAAATATAACTTTTCAAGTGTGATTATCTATAGTTAATACTACCCAGGATTTTCCTAAGTTCTATATGCTTTATGCATCTGCTTTTAGTGGACAAGAGATTAATGCTACTAGTTCCTTAAATCTGCCCTCTTGTGAGATGAAGTTTACCAACAAGGAATCTGACTGGGTACAATGGCAACAATGTAAAAGCGAGAAACCTCAGGTGATTATTAATATCTCCCTTGGAGAAGTTATTGATTAGAGCCCTTATACCTTCCCTCAGGGAAAATATTCTCACCCAGAATTGAGATGATAATGGTATAATTCAAATGGAACTATGGAAATTAGCTCTACTGTTAATTAACCTATTTGATGGCGTGGAGTTGGAATCCAAGTCAGGTCCTCTCTTGAAATTTGGTAATTCAGTTCAGACTAAGTTATGGAAATTAGAAAGTGCTTTCAGCCCTCTTAAAGCATGGGGAGGAAAGTTAAACATTAAGGATGATAAGTATACTTTGTCTTTTAGATTAAATCAGAGTCATCCCTTTGTAGCATGGATACCATTATCTTATTAGTTACTGAAAGGGCCTATGCAATGGCACCCTAATAACTTTAGTATCACTTGTGGACACTGTATTCTTCATGTCCTTCATATCTGTGTTAATTCTAGTATGTTTTTAAATGCCACCTCTGAAAGTTTATACATTCTTAGAGCAAGGCCAACAGTCTTGATACTGGTGAAGCAGTCGGGACCATGGCAAGACTCAACTGTAATGATTCTAATACAGAAGCTCACTAAAAGAGTATTAAGAAGAACTCTTCAGATAATTGGACTGATTACTGCTATGGTTATGGGAATTATTACATTAACTATTGTAGCTGCTACAGCTGGACTGGAGCTTCATCAAGAAATTCAAACTGCTCAGTTTGTTAGTGCCTGGCATAACTATTTTACAGAACTTTGGACTCAACAGAATAAAATACATAGTGTCATAGTTAATGATATACCTGATTTGAGACAAGCTGCAATACTAATGGGAGATCAGTTAGAAACGTTGAAGGAACAGATAAAATTAAAATGTGATTGGACTATTCCATCTTAATGTATTATACCTTTGAAGTTCAATAATAGCAAGTATGACTGGGAAAAGGTTAAGATGCATTTGATGGGTCATCCTAGATCTTCTCAAATGATTTATGACTTACAGCAAGAAATTAAGGAAACCTTTTCAAAAAGGTTACCTGACAAGACAGGAATGGAAATGTTATAGAAAGCCATGTAGATGCCTTAGCCTCTTTTAATCATGCACATCATAATAAATTTCTTGTTCTAGCAATTGTTACCCTTGTTATAGCAATAATAACTTTATTGGCTTTAAAATGTATTTTGGCAGTGCTGGAGAGATGGTTCAGCAGTTTAGAGCACTGGCTGCTCTTCCAGAGGTCTTGCTCTCAATTCCCAGCAACCACATGGTGGCTCACCATCTGTAATGAGATCTGGTGCCCTCTTCTGGCCTGCAGGCACACATACCGGCAGAACACTTGTATATATAATAAATAATTAAATCTTTTTAAAAATTGTGTTTTGGCTTATTTGCTTAAGATTGTGAAACAACACAATAGAGAAAAGGCTATATTTACTATAAGGCTACATAATCTTCAACATAATTAATTATAGCTTAAACAAAGAAGGGACATGTAGCAAGAGATTCCACAGAACCCTTGCGTATAGCTTGAATTTCAGAGATAGCACCTAGGCTTTGAACTACCTTTTGTCTAAGTCAGGGATTGTTATCTGAGCTGTTCTTTTGAAGGAATTACAGAACATTTGCATAACTTAGTCTTGGAGTACCTGGCAAACAAGGAAGTCTCATGGTTGAGAACTGCTTCGGCAAATGGTTCCTTCAAACAACTGCAGTTCAGAGGTTTTGGTATGCAGAAATTGGTTTGCTGGAGGTATGATTTGTGTGACAATAAAGGAGGCTTTTCCAAAGCCACAGGGGTTAGTCCCTGGAGATTGTTTCCCCCTGGTCCTTTTGCTGAGCCTGAATTACATTTTGGAGTGACCATTTTTCTTCAACTGACCCACACAAAACAGAATGCTGACAGAGAACTAACTGGGAATGATGTGGGTTTTTGAAACCTTACAGCCCACCAACTTGACAAACCTCCTCAAACAAGGTCCCCTAATCCTTCCCATACAGTTCCACCAAATGGGAACCAAGCATCCAATATATGAGCCTGTAGGGACCATTTTCACTCAAACCACCACAGCATCTCACAGTTCAAAAATAAAATTAAGGATAAGAATAACAAGACAAATCTCTCAGGTCTCCAGCAAGATGATTCAACAGGTGAAGGCAGTGATCTATAGCAATTTTGTCTGAGCTGAAATCTCCATCTTAGAGGGAAATTTGTTAAGACACAGATGTCATTATTTGGTTTCTATTGCCTAGATAAACACCATGACTGACTGACCACAAGCAGCTTGGGGAGAAAAAATTGATTTCACTTTATAGTGAAAGCCTACTGTCTTTGCTAGGAAACAGGGCAGGAACCAAGGGTCAGAAAACTGCAGCAGAGGCAATGGAGGAGTGCTGCTTACTAGCATGCTCTGCTGGGTTTGCACAGCCTGCTTTCTTACATGGCCCAGGACCACCTGCCCTGGGGTTGCACCACTCACAATGGTCATGGCCCTCCTGTAAACCACGTTTCCCCAGGAAGAGTTTCACACAGGTGAAGGGACACTAGCCCACTCCAACATGTGGCTCCGGCAGCCCTTGTCCTTCTCTCTAGTTCCCTCTGCTCTGATATAAACTGTTACATTACATTCCTGAAGTTAGCCCCCAAGATCCATACCCTTATCTGGCTAATCCCTCCTCTTGAGACTGACAACCAAGTTTCAGCTAGCAAAGTATTGAAATCCAGGAATCAAAAGCCCCCTTTGGCTCACCTAATTCACATGCCCAATTGAAGTTAAACACCTCATCCCAACACGGGGTTCCCCCTTGTGCCTTTAAACTGGCATTTTTCCTAAGGGCCACATCTGTCTCCTCTCTATCCAGAGGCAGTCCGTTGTCCTCCAGGACAAATACCCTGCCCCTTTTCCCTTGTTCCCTTCCCCTTCTCTCTCTTCCTCTATCTTCCATCTTTGCCCCTTATCCCTGCCCTCTTCTGTCCCTCTGGGACAAACAAATCTCCTTTGCACTGAGAATTTGGTCCTTGGGGTCCTGAGCCAATACTTTCCCTTTCAATAAGCATCTACCATCAAGCCTGATGTCCTGAGTTTGACTGCAGGGTTACACACGGTAGAAAGAGAGAACTGGATCCTAAGTGTTGTCCTATGACTGCACATGTACTCCATGGCATGTGCACACAGATCACACACACACACACACAGACACACACACACAAATACACCACAAGCACATACCACACATACATATGCGCACACCATACACAAATAGATAAATGTTAATATAATAAAGAAATAACCACCTCTCAGACCCTGTAAGGACTTTTGTGCTTATATTGTGGGTCAAGCACTAACTTGAGTCCATAGGATATAACAATCAATAAACACACTTCATCCTATCTTCCAAGAGTTTCCATGCTCTTTGTAAGTAGAAGTGACAGAAACAAATCAAGTCTGTTCTGTTGGGTGGTAACAAGTGTCAAGCAGAAGAATAAAGGAGGGTAATTCTGGAAGGTCAGTGCTATTTTCAAAAAGGTTCAGCAAGCTTCTACCTAGTAGAAAGTCGTTCCAAAAAAAATGGTGAAGTCAGTGCAAAGGTCCTGAGGTGAGCAAGTTCCTGGTGTGTTCAAGGAATGGAAGGGTAGAGCAGATAACCCACAGCAGAGTGAGTGAGGAGCATGAAGTGGGATCTAATGTCAGAAAAGGGCAGGGTGGGATGGAGAGGGTCATGTAGAGCCAGTGACCACGGAATGGAACCAGTATGTCCCTCACCGTGAGACAGAAAGGATAGGAAGGTTTGACCAAGAGGTGACTTAAACTGATTTATATTTTTGACTATGACTCTGACTTCAAGACTGAGAATAGACCATGAAGTATCAGCTGGGAGAGTTAGGATGCTGGAACAGGGACCCAAGATGCTGGCTGGACCAGCATTCTCCTTGGGCACAGTGAGAAGAGTCAGATTACAGATCTGATTAAAAGCCAGGGTCAGGGCTGGGGAGATGGATCAGTGGATAAAGCACCTGCTATGCAAGCATGAGGACATTTGCTCTGATCCCAGCATCCTCACTAATGCATGCTGGGATGGCTACAGGCTTGTCATCCCAGAGCTCAGGAGGAGGAAACAGGAAGTACCCTCAGCTAGATGACTAGTTAGACTAGTTAAATCTGTAAGCTCTCAGATCACACACATGCACACAACATGTGAGACCACATGCACATGAACATGCACATACACCACACACCTACAGAATAAAACATGTTAGAAGGAGCCAAATACCAGATTTGAGATTTAGGAGAGTCCAGGAGTGAGAAAAGACCCAGAGTTTGGGGCCTGAGAGCCACTTCCTGAAATGAAGAGCCTGTGGGCTGGGCAGGCTACAGGGAGGAGAGGGAGTGCAGAAATCCAGAGCACAAATCTGGGGAGATCCAGGAGCTTTTGCTGAACTGGGACCTGTTGGCAAACCTGGGAGGCCCACATTAGTAGATGAGTGAAGTGAGGCTCAGACATGAGTCCTGCACTCAGGAGGCAGGGCCTCTGCAGGTGTGGATGAAGCTCTCAAGTCTGACTCTGACAGCCTGAGCATCTGCAGACTTCAAAACAGGAAATGAGCTGAACAATGTTCAACCTCCACTCTCACGGTTCAGAAGAAGAGCATCTGCACAGAGTCTCTGATGCCTGGCTTCCTGGAAGAGCCAGAGTCTCTTTTACTTTCAAAGAATATGTTTACTACCTGAGGAGCCTTGGCCTGGGACACACATCAGTGAGCCCCATAGAAGAGCAGGGTGAGTAGTGGGATCAACAGAGTCCACCAAACCATTTGAGTTGTGGGAAGGAAGTGCTGGCCTGACTTCACTAAGGCATACTGTAGCAGACATGGGGACCCGTCCTGAGAGCCAGGGCCCAGGCTCAGCCCTGCTTGAAGAGTCTGCAGGCCAGCTCTGGTGGGAGGGAGGTGGCTGGATTCCCCTGTATGCTTCATGTGCCTGTTCCTGTCACAGTCTATCCTGCACCCTCCTCTCTCGTGTCTGACCTGAAGCTGCAGGAATAAGGATCATTAATAGTGGGGTATTTAGATTGAGGACAGGGATGAGAAACAAAGAAGACAAAAGCAGCAGCTGGAACCCGCAGGTGTTACATGAGCAGATTAATTAATCCAAGCAAGTTAGTTAAGAAATCTAGCACCCCATGTACTATTTGAGGTATGGTGTGGACAGCCAAGCTCAGTAGAGAGCTAAGTCAGACAATGTTGGCAAAGAGAACACAGGATCCTTCAGACACAGTTGCCTTAGGACTAATAACCACAGCCCAGGGCGAGGAGTCAGGTCCCCAGAAGCTACAATTTCAATTCCTCTGAGGCACTGACTCCAGCTGTCAGACTGACTTTGCCAAGTCCACTTCTGGACATGTCACAGAACTAATGTTCCCTTTGTCCTTTCACCAGGGCCTATGGGAAAAGTCTTGGATCACTCTTACTCCTCACACTTACCCAAGTGTCTCTATGGTTTTCTCTAGGTAATTTTTTTCTTCCAGACAGTTGGTTTTGGATTGTTTCCCCTGTGTGGTGCCCAGGGACAGGAAACTTCTAAAGATTCCTTCACAGGGCCTAGCTTGAACTCAAACTGGACTCTTGAGTTTCCCTCTGTGATGTGTCTCCCCACCCTACACTTTGTCACCGTAATGGCTGAAGGACTTACCTCCTCAGAGTGGGACACTAGGAAAGGAAGAAGCTGAGAACACAGAATAGTGAGTGTCCTGCACATTCCATCCCTGCATCTTCCATCCCTGTCTTCCTATCCTCTCATGCTCCTGTCCCTGTAATCCCATGTCCCAACCTCTTCTCCCTTGATTCACATCCTCTAATCCTCCCAGCTGTCCTACATCCTTCCATCTTCTTGCTTTCCCATCCCTACAGTTCCCACCCTCCATTCTCCAGATGCCCACCTTCGCACTCCTCCCTCTCCATCACTTTTCATGGCTAGGCCTGAGTCAAGTCTTTGCTGCTGTGGTTCTCCAAAGTTAGAGACCTGGATCTCCTGTCTGCTGCTGGTGGTGGGAACTGTGCCTTCCTCCAGGAACAGCGCTGCTTCTGTGCCAACAAACCCAAGCTGGTAGAGAGGCTGAAGACTTAATTAAGGAGCAGAGGAAGATTCAGTGACAGTCATCTTCCTAAGGACGGGCTTTTGTTCCCTCCCACTCTGACTCCTCCCCTTGGTCTCTCCATTCCTCCTTATCCTCACACTTCCATTTTCCCTGTCCTTTAAAAGATTTACACAAGTTCCTCCCGGATCAAATCACTGCCATCACTAGGTCCACATTAGGGCAATGGCTGCCCTGGCTAGGAGCTTACTGGGTCCCCTGTCTTCAGTCTCATCTTACACTGTAGCCCTGTCTAATAACTACATTCAAAGTTTTGTCCATGACTGAATAATGACAATCACAAGATCCGCTGCAGCAGAACAAGTTAAAACACTTCCTACTACATGAAGTCACCCTAACTTATTCCCCCTTAAAAACCTGTGAACATAGCCTAGCCCCACTTCCATTATCACCCTCCCACAGAAAACAGCTAAAGAGAGACTTCACCTCCCCCCCTTTTTATTTGTCCTCAGGGTCAGATAAATGACCTTAATGACCTAAGAGAAGAAATCTTAGACAAGCTGAGAGTCCCAGACTCAGCATAACAGCACACCTGCCTGACAGGAAAGCCAGTGCAGTGAGAACATTGCTGGCATCGTTCATGAAACTATAGAGAACACATCATTGATAAACTCCCTCCCAGAGTTCCCTCTTCTACCCTATAAAGCCCAAGCCCTGCACCTAGACACACAGTCTCCATCCCCAGGAGAGCCTGGAGTCCTTCAGTTGGACTGACCAGAGGACAGTCTGTCCCTGTCGAGCCCCCTCAGCTCTTTCTTTTATTTCCAGGTCTCCTCCATGAATTCTGGTCAAACACCCGTTTCCAGAGCAGAAGCGGGTGGGAGACAAGAATCCACTGGCCTCCTGCTTGCAGCAAAAACAGAAGAGAAACGTGAAGTTGTATTGGAGTTAGCTGCACAGCCAGGCACTATCGGAGGACTCTGCCACCATGGGAAAAGCACAGTCCAAGGAGGCAAGTGACAAAAAGAAGGCTCAGCATGAGGGTCAACATGTCTGGGAACCCACCCACCACCGAAGGAGGCAGATGCACCTGGAGCTGAAAGGGAACAAAGCCCAGGCAGAGAAGGACTTAATGCTAAGTAAGTACACCAAGGCCCCCAACCCACCACTGCTATGACCCCTTCATCACCGCTGAGCCCCTCTGCCAGGGTTTCCTGGGCAGGCTAAACTGTCAAAAGAGTTCACAAGCCCCAGGAGAGGTGGAACAGGAAGGTTTGCAGAAAGCAGTAACTGAATGCTAAGCCACACACAATCTTCTACACTTGTGCGTTTTCAGGCCCATGTGGTCCTCACAGCTCCCAGAGAGAAGCACTCAGAAGCTGTAGTGGATAGAGGATGGCTTTTAGAAGGGGTTTGAGAGTGGTCAGCACAGAGTTCAAGCCAGCTCCCAAAAGAAGCCCCTGGTAACATTGGTGTTACAAGCCTAGACTGTGGAGCTGGGTAGAGGCAGACTACAGCCCTCCTTGATGTCTCAGTCTGGGACATGGGAAGGTAAACAGCTGTCTCCTTGGGCTGTGGGAGTAAAGTACAATCCACACTGTATAATAAATAGTCTAGTATCTAACAAATGTTCAATAATCATAAGCCCATGCAGTTGCTGCAGCTGTCATTATAACAGTTTGCAACCCTGTGGGACAGATGCTCAGAGCCCCATAGGAGGAAACTGAGGCTCAGAGAAGAATAGACTCACGCAGAGGACTAGTTTGGAACCAAGAGAGGTGTGTGAACTTCATGGTCCCAGCAGCACTTAGGAGAATGTCCTTCTCCCTGTGAGACTATAGAGAAGGGTATGATGGTAAGCAGGAAGGACCCCAGCCTTGCTTGCCTGGCTCCTGCCTCTGCCTCTCTGACAAACAAACAACCACTCTCTCCTTCCAACAGGACGTCCTTCATTGCTTAGATCCACATGCACACCCAACATATAGTCACTTGAATGGACAGAAAACTTGGAACTTTTGAAATCAGACAATGAGTCTTGGAGACACTTTCAGATCTCACAGTATAAATGTGTTAAATGGGAGCCTGAGGAGATTCAGAAGCAGAGATAATCTGAGCTGAGGGCTGTGTGGGGACCTTCAAGTCTGCATAGATGATGTTTCTTCCCAGCTGGTCCTCCACCTGTCTGGGGACCTTAGCTGGTGGACTTAAATGGAAGGACAGAGTTCAGCTGTAACAGAGAGCTCAGCTCCAAATATGAACAGGAAATGGGGATGCCGGGGGTCATGCAGGTCCTGAAGCTCAAAGAAGGTCTATTCTCCTGAGAAGGACCCTGTGATGAGATTAAGTTCCTGCCTCAGCTTCAGCCAGTGTCTTCTACTGACTTTGTTGGTTTCATTCTCACCTACCAGGCCACACCCTTGCCTCTTCCTCTTCTCAAGCATCAAAGTCTAGAGAGAGAGGTTAACTTGTCCAAATTCACAGCACATAGACACAGACACAGGGATGGAATTCAGAACCATGGCATCTGAGAAATGACTTCCTCCTCTTTCATCCTGCTGCTACTCTGTGAAAATTCTGCCCACACCTAACCCTTGTCTCTCCCTTCACAGTCCATTATTCCCAAAAAAAAAAAATTAAGCTGGTGGTGCCTGAGTTCAAGACTAACCTGAAATCCATAGGGAAGTCCTATTAAAAGTTATTGACCCTGAGGTATTAGTTACTTGTCATGTTATGGTGACCAAAGAAATTTAAAGAAGAAAGGGTTTATTTGGCTCACAGATCAAGAATATAGTCCATCAGGGCAGAAAAGCCATAGCTACAAGAGAATGGAACAGCTGCTCACATTGTGTTTAGTCAGGAAACAGAGAGATGAATGCTGGTGCTCAGCTCACTTTTCCTTTTTATTCAGTCCAGGACTCCAGCCCTTGGGATGGTGCCACCTATAATTAAGGTGGGCCTTCCTACCTCAGTTTACCTAACCTAGCCCTCAATAATCTTCCCAGGGACATTTCTTCTAAGTGCTTCTGGATCCTGTGACATTGACATCTAGCCATCACAGAGCATCTCACAGGATCATGGTGAGAGTTCAAAGTGCTAGTGTCTGAAGCACAGTGGGTGTTGGGGAGACAGCTGCTTCCTCCCTGACTTTTCTCACTCCGAGAGTCCTGTTCACACCTTCACCAAGCTTTTCCAGCCATACCCTCAGACCATGAGTTTCCAGGTCAAGAGTCACCCAATCAAACAACATCAGAGGGGATGTCTGGGGCCAGAGAACCTCCTTCCAACCCACAGTACTGAAAGTCAAAATTCACTGTTCAGGGCATATGAGCTTCTTAAGGTGTAGCAAAGACTCAGTCTCCTGGGGCAAAGTGCCAGCATAGCAACCTTGTTCTGGAGAGCCATAAAGAGCAGCCTAGAGTTCCTGCCCCTGGAGCTTCAATTTTGGATATAGCACTGCCCCTTTGAGGCCCTTGGAATTAAAGGCAGTGTCTAACCCAGCACAGGAACAGAGCTGGCTTTCTGGGCAGGGAACTGGCAGACAATTGAGTCCATTACTACAGGATCCTCATCACTCACCTTCCCAGTGGCCAAGGGTCATCAGGGGTTTGCTGAGCACCCACTGATGTCAGGCCCTGTGCCCAGGGCTCCCCTTGCATCTCACTTGCACTTAAATCTCACAGTCACTCTTGAGAGAGAGACTGCTGTTGTCCCACCTTGGGGACAAGAAGAACAAGGCTTAGAGAAGTGAAGGTTCACAGTTGAAGAACCGTATTCAGCCTTCACTGTTACCATTCACACACTGAACGCCACTGTCTTCCTCTCTCTGAAATCAGGGCAGTGAGGACAGTCACATCAAAGCCAGGGAGGTACAAGCTCTGTGTGCCAAGGGCCTGACCTTCAGTGATACTGTCTCTCAGTGCTGAGATGCCACCATTCAAATCTGAGCTACACTCAAGGAAAAGCATTCCTTCTACTGCCAGATTGCAGTAAACTTGTAGAATCCTGAATCTTGAAATATGGCCCAGCCTTAAAGTGCATCAACTGACTTAATCAGTCCCATCACTACCAATTCAAAATAGAAAGAAAGGAAGAAAAATAGGAAGGACTTGAGGCATCTTATAGAAACATACAAATGCAATAATATCAATCGAATACAGTAACTTTAGAAATGAAAATAGTAAGTATGAAGGTACAAGGATTAAAGAGTTACTGTAACTAAACAGCTCATTGGATTAGAGGATCCTGGCAGGCAGAGTGATGGAGAAATGGCTTCTGTATTAGTTATTATAAACAACAGAGAAGAGACCAATTGGAGAAAAAGGCATTTTTCATTCATTCTAAGTCTCGAAGGTATATCATCTGAGAACTGGAATAACTTAATATCTAACAACAGCCTCATAGTAAATCCTCAATCCACATGGCATGCTTTGTGATGTATAAAAAGGAAAGGTGGGACTAAGTAAAGTACGTGATGGCTGATATGTAGGCTTTGTGGTTCTCTGTCACACCTGTACAGCTCTGCTGACACAGTCTCCAAGACAGAATACACACAATAGAATGACAAATGGCCATGCAGTGCCCCAACGATGCTGTGTTTACTGATGTTCTTTTTGGTTTCATTTTGATTTCTCACTGTGGTACTGTACAGCATCATGCCTTTTCATTCTTTCTTTTCTTTTTTTCTTTTTTCTTTTTTTTTGGTTAGCATCAAGAATTGGGTTCCATGACATTTCCATATATAAACATTATCAAACACAGAAGCTGTAGTGGGGAGAGACAGGCATTCAGAAGGGCTCTGAAAAGGTTAACACAGGGTTCAAGACAGCTCCCAACACAAGCACTTACTAACACTGAAGTTATGTGCCCAGACCTTGAAGCAGGGCAGAGGCAGACTACAGCCCTCTTTGATGTCTCCATCTAGGTAATGGGAAGGAAAACAGCTGTCTCCTTGGGCTATGAGAAAAATGGATAATACATATTGAATAATAAAGAGTCTAACATCCAATAAATGTTCAATAATTATAAGCCCATGCCCATGCAATGCTGCTGCTTTTATTATAATAGTTTGAAACCGTGTGAGACAGAAGCTCAGAGCCCTACATGAGGGAGCTGAGGATCAGAGAGAAACAGAGACTCACATAGAGATCTAGTGTAGAACCAGGACAGGTGTGTGGACTTCAATGGTCCCAGAACAGGACCATTTCCCTTCAGTACTTGTGAGAATTTCTTTCTCCTTGTGAGACTATAGAGAAGGGTATGATGGTAAGCAGGAAGGACCCCAGCCTTGCTTGCCTGGCTCCTGCCTCTGCCTCTCTGACAAACACACAACCATTGTCTCCTTTCCATAGAATGTTCTTCATGCACATCCACAAGCTTCCCTGAATTGATAGATACCGGGGAAGTATTGAGCACAGGCCGTGAATCTTGGAGACACACTCAAATCTCAAAGAAGAAACGTGATAAATGGGAAGATTCAGACTCTGGATTCGGAAGCAGAGGTAAGCAGAGCTGAGGGCTGTGAATGGGACTTCAAGTTCACATAGATGAGGTTTCTTCACAGGTGAGCCTCCACCCCCATTGGGACCTGGGATAGGGGACTTAAATGGAAGGTCAAGGAACTATGATGGAGTGATAAGAGTCACAGGCTGGAAATGGTCCTTCTGGGCTCTGCAGTGCTAAAGTTGCGTGTGACTCAAAGGTAAACTGGAACCCATGGGGTCAGCAGTGAGCCTACCCCAACTGGCATTCAGAGTTCAGCTCAAAATATGAGTGGGATCTGAGGATTCCAGGGGTCATGCAGGTTCTGAAGCTCCAAGATCTGTTCTCTTAGCTGGACCCTGGGAAGAGGGTAGGCTCCTGCCTCAGCTTCAGCCAGTGTCTTTTACTGACTTCCCTTATTTAACTTACCCAGGCCACACCCTTGCCTCTTCCTCTTCTCAAGTATCCACCTCTCTCCAGTGCACAAGGTCTAGACAGGGAGATTAACTTGTCCAGGCTCACAAAATATAGATACAGACACAGGGATGGAATTCAGAGCCATGGCATCTGAGAAATGACTTCCTCCTCCTTCATCCTGCTGCTACTCTGTGAAAATTCTGCCCACACCTAACCCTTGTCTCTCCCTTCACAGTCCATTATTCCCCCCAAAAAATTAAGCCGGTGGTGCCTGAGTTCAAGACTAACCTGAAATCCATAGGGAAATCCTATTAAAAGTTATTGACCCTGAGGTATTAGTTACTTGTCATGTTATGGTGACCAAAGAAATTTAAAGAAGAAAGGGTTTATTTGGCTCACAGATCAAGAATATAGTCCATCAGGGCAGAAAAGCCATAGCTACAAGAGAATGGAACAGCTGCTCACATTGTGTTTAGTCAGGAAACAGAGAGATGAATGCTGGTGCTCAGCTCACTTTTCCTTTTTATTCAGTCCAGGACTCCAGCCCTTGGGATGGTGCCACCTACAATTAAGGTGGGCCTTCCTACCTCAGTTTACCTAACCTAGCCCTCAATAATCTTCCCAGGGACATTTCTTCTAAGTGCTTCTGGATCCTGTGACATTGACATCTAGCCATCACAGAGCATCTCACAGGATCATGGTGAGAGTTCAAAGTGCTAGTGTCTGAAGCACAGTGGGTGTTGGGGAGACAGCTGCTTCCTCCCTGACTTTTCTCACTCCGAGAGTCCTGTTCACACCTTCACCAAGCTTTTCCAGCCACACCCTCAGACCATGAGTTTTCAGGCCAAGAGTCAATTAGTCTTCCAATATCAACCAGAGTGTTTGGGGCAGGAGAACCTCCTTCCAACCCATAGTACAGCAATCAGGACACTCCTATGAAGAGGTTGCTTCCAGCTGAAACTCAAAATTCTCTGCTCAGGTCACATGAGCTTCTTAATGTGATGCAAAGACTCAGACCCCTGGGGCAAAGTGCACAGCATAGCACTCTGACCCTGGAGACTCACTATTGAACATGGTACTGCTCCCATGAGTTCCTTGGAATTAAAGGCAGTGTCTTCTCCATCACAAGAACACAGGTGGCTTACTTGTCAGGGAACTGGCAGACAGGAGAATCCATTACCACAGGATCCTCATCACTCACCTTCCCTGGTGGCCAAGGGGTCATCAGGGGTTTGCTGAGCACCCACTCATGTCAGGACCCATGCCCAGGGCTTCCTCCTGCATCTCACTTGCACTTAAATCTCACAGTCACTCTTGAGAGAGAGACTGCTGTTGTCCCACCTTGGGGACAAGAAGAGCAAGGCTTAGAGAAGTGGAGGCTCACAGTGGAAGAACTGTATTCAGCCTTCACTGTTACCATTCACAAACTTAATGCCTCTGTCTTCCTCTCTCTGACATCAGGGCAATGAAGACAGACACATCAAAACCAGAGAAATGCACAGGTCCTGGGAGCCAAGGACCTGACCTTGAGCAATACTGCCTCTCAGTGCTGAGTGATGCCACCTTTCAAATCTGAGCTGCACTCAAAGAAAAGCATTCCTTCCACTGAAAGCTTGCAGTAAACATGCATAATCCAGGGCCTTAAAATACTGCCCAGGCCTAAAGTGCATCAACTGACTTAATTAGTCCCACCACTACTTATTCAAAATGTATATATATAGAGAGAGGAAGAAAATAGGAACTCCTAGAGGCATTTTGTAGAAACATACAAATGTAATAATTTCTCTGGAATGCAGTAACCTTAGTAATGAACATAGCAAGTATAAAGCTATGAGGACTAAAGAGTTGCTGTAACTAAGCAGTCCATTGGATGAGACTATCCTGACAGGTCGGGTGATGGGGAAATGAGTTATATATTAGCTTTCATCAACAGCAGAGAAAGACCAATTGAAGAAAAAAGGCACTTTTCATTGATTCTAAGTGCCGACAGGGTGTCTCAACTGAGAACTTGAACATGTAATATCCAACAACAGCTACATAGTAAAGGCTCAATCCACATGGCATGCTTTGTGACGCATCAAGAGGAAAGGTGGGAAACTCAGAGTCAAGTACATGATGGCTGATACTGTAGGCTTTATGGGTCTCTGTCACACCTGTATGTCTCTGCTGACACAGTGTCAAAGACGACACAGTGACAGCAGAGATGACAGAACAATAAGTAACCATGCTGTGCTCCAATGATGCTGTGCTCCAATGATGCTGTGCTCCAATGTCTCTTCTTTTTGTTTCACGTTGATGTTTTGCTGTGGTACTGTACAATGTCATGTCCTTTCTTTCTTTCTTTCTTTCTTTCTTCCCTTCCCATCACTTCTCCTTCCCTCCTTCCTTCTTTCTTTCCTTCTTTGTCTTTTTTTTTTTTTTTGGTTAGCATCCAGAGATGGGCTTCATGACATTTTCATATATAAACATCATCAAAGTCTCATTTTCCTCCCATTGTCATCCCCTCTGACCCTCCCTGTGATGATATATTGTGTACCCCAATAAAGCATACCTGGGGATCAGAGGACAGAGCCAGCCACTAAATTCAATGTAGAGGTCAGGCAGTGGTGGCAAGCACCTTTAATCCTATCACTCGGGAAGCAGAGACCCATCTGGATGGCTGTGATTTCAAGGCCACACTGGGCTACATGAGAGAAACAGAACTAGGCAGTGGTGACACACACCTTTAATCCCAGGAAGTAATAATGCAGGACACAGAAAGATACATAAGGCGTGAGGAAACAGGAACTCGCTCTCCTGAGGCTGAGGATTTTGTAGATGTAAGTTAATCACTGGCTGTTCTTCTCTGATCTTTCAGCTTTCATCCCAATACCTGGCTCTGGGTTTTTTATTATAAGACATTTTAAGATTTGTGTTACACCTCCCTCTCTTCCTGGCCCCTTCCTCTCCCCAGATAGCCTCCCTCCTTTCATGACATACCTGCGCTATTACCCTTTCTTGTCCCCTCCCCCTCCCTTCATATTTCTTCCTTTCCTTCATGGGCAGTCCTCTTACACTAAAAACTAAATTTTGAATTTCATATACTTTTCATAATATGAAATATTCTTCTTCTGGTTTTATCTGTTTACACACTTAACAATTATTTCTATTATTTTTACCTTACAAAAATAAGTGGCCTGCTGAGGTTGGCAAACATTGGCCAAATATAACTCTCTCTCTCTCTCTCTCTCTCTCTCTCTCTCTCTGTATTTGTGTGTGTTTGTGTATATATATATATATATATATATATATATATATATATATATATATATATATAATAATGACTGACCCTGTTGTGCTGGGATTGCATAAGTCATGTACAAACAACTATAGCTTGTAGTGAATTCATGAGCACAATAGTCATGTAACATCTAGAAAAACACATCTCAGGGACATACTTCTTCTTGTCCTTCAACTTTTTCATTCTTTCTACCCCACTCAGACAACCCACTTAGAGCCAAACACACAGCAGATACTTAATCAGCATTTGAATATGAGTCTCTACATTAGTTGCTGCCCACTGCAGAGAGAAGTTTCTCTGGACAAGGTTGATAGAAACATTAGTCAATGGGAATAAACATAAATATTCAGAAGGTAGATTAACAGTATGTCCATTTAGCAAAACAACAACAATAGGTCCTCCCCTAGGACCTAGTACCTCCTGAGCCATGGACTTTAGACCACATTTACAGTACCACGCATGAATTCCCTCCCTGGAAATTCAAATCTAATCAGAAATAACTCAAATCAGCTGAGTGTATAGTGCACACCTTTAATCCCATCACTCAGGAGGCAGAGGGAGGTGGTTATCTATGAGTTTGAGGCCAGCCTGCTCTGCAAAGTAAGTTCCAAGACACACAGGTCTGTTACACAGAGAAATTCTGTTTCAAAAAAAAGAGAGAGAGAGAGAGAGGAAGAAAGAAATTCCTAAACGTACTCAAAAGGCAATTGGTTACACTACAACCTTCCTGCAACTGTTGCATCAGTGAGAGTGTCTTACATGGCAGGTCATTATTTCAGCATTGAGGGTTACCACCAGGTAATAGCATTGATGGGTTTTCTCCCCCATCGGCCTCATAACACCTAGTACTATGAAAGTTAGCCAGGATGGAAGAAGTTTCATGACTGTTCCAACTTGGAGTCTCTAAGTCCTGTAACAGAAGTACTTTATGTCTTCAGCAACAGTAACAGGCTTTGCTGGTTTTGGAGCCTCCACATCCTCCCTGACCAGTAACTCTCAGGGAGGTACTCCATGCTTGACATTGAGGTTTTCCTATTAACTCGTATCTTCTAAGGAAAGCACAGTGTACCCATTGCTCACTAGCTTACATTTATTTGAGTTATATTTTTGATTAGTTTACAAAGTGTTGTGTTTTCATAGGATCTTTCAAACATTGTTAGTATTGGTTAGCCCATTCCCACACACTCCCCCTCCCTGTCACACAATCTCTATCCTCACTTCAACTTTGAACCCCATTTTCATATCACAGGGGTTCTCCTCTGCCCACACCAGTTAAGACCCCTTACTCTACCCCTCTACTGGTCTCATTATAGCTTCTTGATCTCTAGAGACACTCCAAATAAGTCTCACATGGTTCCACCTCTAGATAAAAACCTACAGGCAATTAATGGCTGTTGAGAGAGAGACTCAGTCTTCTCCAGAGATGAGGCCCTCATAGGTTATCCAATACCAAGTGGTCATAATTAAATATATAACAGCAGCAACTAAATGGACTCGAGAGAATGTATGTATATATGCATTTATGTATGTATACGTGCATGCATGCATGTATGTATGAGTGCATATATGTATGTATCTGTATATCTATCAATAAAAAAGAAAAAGTGAACTTAATGGGAAAGAGGTGACAGAGGAGTGGTTGGAGGGGTAGAGAAGTTACAGAAGGCTGGAAATGATAAAACTATAGTATGTGTGTAGGAAATTCTCAAAAAAATTAACAAACTTTAAAAAACAAATTAAACATACAAATCTTAATATATCAACCAAGAATCTGTATGTGGCAGAGAAATTTTGGCATTTGTCTACCTAGGCATGGATGATCTCATTTAATAGAATATTTCCCATTACCATCTATTTTCTGAAGATTTTTAATTGGCCTTTTCATTTTGTGTATGTGTATGCTGTGGATACATATGTGTATGCGTATTTGCACATATTGGGCATACGTATGTTAGAAGTTGCACTGTGTGTATGTGGACACTTTAAACTGATGTCAAGAATCTTCCTCAGTTGCTCTCTCTTTATTCATTGAGGCAGAATCTCCTATCATCTACATCCAGAGCTTGTCAATGGAGCAAGTCTAGCTAGTGATCTTGCTCTGGGGATCTCATGTCTCAGCTTACTGAACCTGAAGTGACAGGGGCCACAGTGCAAACACAGCATGTGCATGGGGCCCTGGGATCCAAATTCTAGTCCACATGCTTCTGCTGATGGCTCTTTAACTTCTGAACCATCTTGCTGCACCAGGAGCTTTTTAAGTGTCACAGAACTAAAGAAAATTTAGATGTGTGCATGGTAACAGATACATTCCAGGTGGAAGATCTTGGACAGCATAGCCTTGGAAGAACTGACTCCTTCCTTTGCACCTGGGGCAGACATGGCCTGAGCCAGGAAGACCTTGGCCACAGACATGAGTGACCAGCCTGGTACACTCAGGAGATCTTAGAAGTCTTCCTACAGAAGACAATGAGAGCAAATCTATAGATCTTGATTTCAGAGGCAAGTTGGCCCGTGAAGCCAAACTCTCAATGGCTAATTTTGTGCATTGATGCTACAATCTGTGAGCTCTCCAAATTTTCTTCAGCACCTTGGCCAGGACAAGACAGGCAGCTGCCTTGTAGTTTGGGCAAAGGGCAGGTGCTGAGGGATGAACCTGGATTCTGGTCTATGGGGCATCATCCTATCTGTCTTATCTTAAGTTTCTTCCAAAGAAGATGCTGAGATGAAATTTGTGGTCAGGTCCAAAACTGGAGAGAGGACTCCTTGGATGCACTGGCTGGAGGAAGGGGGTGTAGGGAAGGAAGGAGGAAGCCAGCGAAGTGTGCTGTGGTGAACGGTGGAGCAGGTTACATCAAGAGCAAGTGCGTTCATGTGTTTTCCATTGGCAGGACAGGAAACAGAGACTGGGAAACTTTTGTTATTCTTGTTGTTTGTTTGATTGACTGACTGATTGATTGATTGGACTGATTGATGATTATAGCTTAGGAGGTTTCCAAACTCACCATATGGAAAAGCTGGCTCTAAGCTCCTGATTCTCCTGCCTCTGTCTTCTGAGTGATGAATTACAGGATTACACAATCATACCCAGTGGTTTTTGGTTTTTTGTTGTATGTTTGTTTAGAACACGTATATTAAATTGTAGTTCTGGAGATGGGAAGTTCAAGTAGAGACTATGATTGCTTAACTTAAGAAAAAAATTATACTGGCAAGCAGCTACCTTCAAGAGAGAAAGGGAACTCCTCCCCCCAAAAGCTTGCCCATTCCTAAAGGAAAAGTATTGATCAATTAATAAGGGGCCTGCTTCCATGTCTCCAAACATTCACACTAGACCCTTTTCCCCATACTGCCACACTGGCAACTGAGTTTCTACATGAGTTTCAGAGAGGACAAAAGGCACCCAAACAGTAGCCACAAACAAGGCTTGTTGTTACCAATGATATCTGGAAGGCAGTACAAAATAACCCAGGGATTGCCAGTCCTGGAGACAGGGACAAGTCCATGTCCTGAACATAAACTCTAAGGCATCCCAAGACCATCCCAACAGACAAAGAATACCAGGATTTATAAAATGATGTTGTCAGGACTACAAAGGTGGGAGCCAATGTGATCTGTCAGGAGCAAACATTGATTCCACTGTCTATAATCTCCCAGTACTCCATGGCCTCCTACAGGGATAGACGACAGCCCCCAAATTACAGATGAGAAAGCCAAAGCTCAGTGGAGCTACTGGATCATTGCATACTGAACAAAGACATAGCTGCGTCTGTGAACTCACCCTTTATTCTCAGCCCCAAAAGCAGGCCTGGCACAGAGTAAGACATTGATAAGTATCTGGTGTGTAGATTAAGGTCACACAGCATTATTATAGGTCAAGTGAATACTTGAACTAGAATCTTCGACTCTAAAGCTCAAGTTCTTTGCACTTCACTGTTCACAGGCAGTCTGTTGTACAGCTTAGACAGATACTTAAGCTTATCCAGTTGTTGAAGGATGAAAAGACGGAAGAGAGAAAGTAATGAAAGAACAAACAACTCTACTGTGTACACTTATGCTCCATCTTTCTCTCCTTTATTTAGGAACCGTTCCAAAAATATATCAGAACCTGGAAGAAAACGATGAGCTTTACTTCATAGAGACATTGAAAACAGAGAATTTGCTCCAAAATTTCACACAGCTACTACTTCTACAAAAACCTTGCCCAAGAGGCTGGAAGACTTTGGACAGAAAAAGCTGGCATCAATGTGTAGCAGAGGAGAGAGGACATCTGATTGAGATCCAAGACTTATTTAAGCCAAACCCGGATACCCAGGAAGAGCCTCAACTAGTCATATTAGAGGGGGCTGCTGGGATTGGGAAGTCAACACTGGCCAGGCAGGTGAGGAGAGCATGGGAGGAAGGCCAGCTCTACAGGAATCGCTTCCAGCATGTCTTCTACTTCAGCTGCAGAGAGCTGGCCCAGTGCAAACAGCTGAGTCTGGCTGAGCTCATAGCAAAAGACCAGACTGTGCCTGTAGCTCCCATCAGGAAGATTCTGTCTCAGCCCAAGAAGCTGCTCTTCATTCTGGATGGTATAGATGAGCCAGCATGGGTCTTGAAGGAGCAGAATCCTCAGCTCTGTCTGCACTGGAGCCAGCCACAGCCTGTGCACAGACTGCTGGGCAGTTTGCTGAGGAAATCCATGCTTCCTGGGGCTTCCTTGCTACTCACAGCTAGGACCACAGCTCTCCAGAAATTTATTCCTTCCTTGTGGCAGCCACGTTGGGTGGAAGTCCTGGGTTTCTCTGAGTCTGGATGGAAGGAATATTTCAACAAATATTTTTCAGAGAAAAGCGAAGCAATTACAGCTTTTAGCTTGGTTGACTCAAACCCAGTTCTCTCAACACTGTGTCTGGTGCCCTGGGTATCCTGGCTGGTCTGCACTTGCCTGAAGCAGCAGATGGAGCAGGGAAGAGACCTCTCACTGACCTCACAGACCACCACAGCTCTCTGCCTGAAATACCTTTCCCAGACTCTCCCAAATCATGCCCTAGGGACCCATCTAAGAGTTCTCTGCTCACTGGCTGCTGAGGGGATCTGCAGAAGAAGGACCCTGTTCAGTAAGAGAGATCTCTATGAGCAAGGGTTATCTGAGGATGTCATTGCCACTTTCCTAAAGATGGGTGTCCTTCAAAAGCAACCCAGCTCTCAGAACTATAGCTTTGCCCAATTGTGTCTCCAGGAGTTCTTTGCAGCAATGTCCTGCATCTTGGGGAATAATGAGGAGAAATGCAGTGATATGGAAAACTACAGAGTTGTGGAAACACTGATAGAAGTGTATGGAAGACAAGACCTGTTTGAGGCACCCACCATACGCTTCCTGTTTGGCCTTTTGAGTGAACAAGGTGTGAATGAAATGGAGAAGATCTTCACCACCCACTTGCCTCTGAACACCATATGGGAAATTCTGGATAAAGCCAGGGCATTGCCCCAGCACCAGCATCTCTATTCTCTGGGGTTGTTTCATTGTTTGTATGAGATTCAGAAAGAAGAGCTCCTAACACAGGTGATGCACAATCTTAAAAGAGAAAAGGCGTGTGACCCGACAGATATGACACACCCAGGGTTCCAGACAAATGTGAAGCACCTGGTGATCCAGACAGATGTAGAACTCATGGTAGTCACTTTCTGTATTAAGTACTGCCACCATGTGAAGAGGCTTCAGCTGAATGGGGGTGGACAGCATGGACAAAAACCAATGGCCCCGAGGATGGTTCTGTGAGTATCCAGACACAGCCCTCTCTCCAGCTTCCCTGTGGATCCCAAGAGCACACATGTTCTGAGCACCAGCAGCACTCTTAGCTGGTTCCAGGACAGCAGGATACAGGTTACCAGTGACATCTAACTACTGAATCTGACCACCTTTCTCTATTGCTTCTGTGTGTCTGACTGTATGTGGGTGCTATGATCCATCTCTCCCTATGCTTCAGTGAGGATCACCTACATTCTCTGATTCAAAATATCTTCACCATTCACAAGGTTCAAATGGCCCACAACTACTGGACCTCTCTCTTACCATGCGTTATCTCGGAGGAACTGCCCATTCAGCTCCTACAGGAACCATCCTCCTTGCCCATGACTGTGACCTTGGCCATGAGGTCTTGCCCCATCACCTCAGAAATCATATGTATGAGAATTCCTATGTTTTCACTACCCAGCTTGTATCAATGAAGGCAGTCTGACCCTGGCACTCAGCCTGAAGGCTTCCTAATTTCTTGCCAATCCCAATAGCAAGATACACTTCCCATTCCACTGTGCTGTATTGGTGACTCAGTACCAGAATGTGTCTCTCTCCCCTCTAGATGATTCACATCATCAATATTCATTGAGCACTCATTTCATGGCAGGCCCGACCAATCAATTACAGGAGGAAAAGTACAGGTGCTGCCATGAGGACGTCAAAAGGTGGAGCTAAGGCAGTCAAGTACACTAATTACGTAGGGTGTGACTCTTGCATTGATCAGGCACACACCGGGTATCAGGGAAGGGAATGCTCACTCAAGTGGACCAGAAAGGGAGAGATTCTCCGAGGAAGAGATTTTTTTTTTCTTTGAGTCTTCTGTTTCTACACATTGAAGCTTTTCCCCAGATAACCTGATCTGGGCTTGGCCAGCAGACATTTGAAATCCCATCATTCTGGTGGCTAACACTGGAAGATTTCTAGAGTTCTGGCTTTGGCACCAGTCTGAACAACACACAAAAGCCCACATGAAAAGTAAATGACTTAAAAGTCGTGGAGCAGCTGTTAGAGAACAGGAAGGGGAAGAAGAGTAGAGAGAAAATGGGTCAGAGAACACAGACGTGATCAAACTGTGTCACACACGAACGGGAAGTTGTCCCAGTGACTCATTGTATGTGACTAGTAGGACCTAATTAAAAACATACTCATTGTAGAAGAGTGAGATATATCAATTATCCAAACAAAATACATTAGTATCCTCCAGAATTCCATTTCTCAGACAGGACAGTATTAAAATTTGGGTTAACTGAGCTTGGTCACGCACACCTGTCATCCCAAACTCAGAAGGCTGAGGCAAGAAGACCAGTAGTCCCAGTCCAGCCTGGGCTAATTAGTGTGACACTGTCTCAAAATACTAATGGCTAAGGATGGAACTCATTGATAGAGAGATTGCCTAGTGTTGGTTACTTTTCTGTTGCTGTGATAGAACACCATGGCCAAGGCAACTTATAGAAGAGTTTATTTGGGTTCATGGTTCCAGAAGGATCAGGGTCCATCCTGGCAGAGGGAAAGGATGTGACTGGAGCCCCAGCTGAGAGATCGTTCTTGAACCACAAGCAGGAGGCAGAAGTGGTGAACGAGGAATTGCTCTAGACGTTGAAACTTAAACCCATCCCCCTGTAACATACTTCCTTACACAAAGCCATACCTCCCAAGCTTTCTTAAATAGTACCACCAATTGAGGACAAAGCATTCAAATACCCATGACTCTTGGTATTTGATAATACATATCTCATTCAAAACACCACATTTAGGAATCTCAAGACCCTAGATTTTGTACAAAGCATGAAGTAAAGAATTGGAGTATACCTCTTAATCTTTTCTCTATATTCTTTTCTACAATATAATTGAGCCACACAGTATCTTATACTCATGGCTATATACTTAATGAATTTAGACTGTCTTCTCTGTTTACTAAAAGTCTACTTAACATTCTGAATGGCATTACAATATTCCCTAGGGAGAATATCTTGGCCAATTGGACCATTTTTCTGGTCTTCGCCATTTAAGATTGTTACTAAGTGTCTATTGTTATATACAAGTAAGCCTTGGATGACCTTGATACTGATGTTGCAAGTAGAAGTGGTCTGTGTGGACCTTCAGAAGAATTCTAAGTAGGTACAGAGACAAGCCAGACACAGCAAGAGAAACCAGGAACACCATCCTGTTTGCAAAAGACAGTGGCCTTAGGCTCCTGGGACAACCCCATGGGAAAAAGAGAGGCTTCAGCTGCTAGAGAGAAGGGAAGTTGAGAGGAAATGTCAGCCAGACAAGGCAGGGAGACAAGCAAGAGGCCATTGCACACAAGGGAAACACTTCAGAGGTGGAGACTGTCCAAAGCCAAGGGAAGGGAAAGGACCAGCCCAGGGAATTAAGGTATCAAAGATAGCAAGGTGAGCAATTTCTGTGTGGGGCTCCTAAAGGCACCTCTTGATTTTTGAATAATACACTCTGAAGTTCCACTTTCACTCAGTGAAAATACTAATCATGCACCAAAACTATCATACTTTGAGATTTGGGGGAGTGGTTCCATGTTTAAGACCATTTGCTGGTTTTGTAGAGAATGTGGATCCATTCCCAGCCCCCACAACTGATGGTTCACAACCACCTTTAACTACATTCCCAGAGGATCCAAGACCCTGATTCTATCCTCTGCAGACTTCTGCATGTACAGCGTGCACAAGGACATGGAGGAATACAAGTGTGCACACAAAGTAAAAAATAAATAAAGCCTTTAAAAGAGCACCATCCTTCAATGTTTAGTATTTGGTTTCCTTGACATTTTTTTGGTTTTGTACAATTGGAATGAAATATCCTATAACTTTTGTTACAGTTAAAGTTAGCCACTTTTCATCAGTGTTTCTGGGGTTGCATTTTTTAGTTATTATTTTGTTCCATTTATAGTGTTTGGGATAGAATGTTGCACAGGCCAGGCTTGGAGTTGATCCTAGCCTCTTCAGGGTTGTAGCTTAGGCTGGCCTAGAACTCACTATTTTCCTGCCTTCATATGCTTGGTTTTTCACATTAAAGGAGTGCACTACAACTATGAGCTGCTCTCTCTCTCTTTCTCTCTCTCTCTCTCTCTCTCTCTCTCTCTCTCTCTCTCTCTCTCTCCCTCTTTCTTCTCTGAAGTCTTCTATTCTTGTAGAGATGTAGGGACCATGTGAACCAGCACATCTGGAGTGTTTATAATCATGCTTACCATCCCATCACAGTCAGGCTCAGCCATCTCTGCTGACCTCTCTTTCCACCTCCCCTTTCTAGTTTTCCTTCATGAGACTCCAGAATTCTGTTCCAGGGGAAGCAGTTATAGTCACATCAAAAGGAAGAAGACCATCTGTGTTACCATGGTCCTCCTTTGTGCCAGACCCTGTGCTTAGTACGGTAGGTTAAAAATAAAAGATGCCAGCCACCAGTTCATAACCTGTGGGACACTTAGAATAGTCAGAAACAGACATACAAAATAAAAACACAGCATGCTATGATAAGGATGTAGATGAGGAACCACCCAGAGGAGAGGATCCAGATGTTGGAGCAAAGGAGCATGTAGAAGCTGGTGAATCTTGGAGATGGCATATTGAGGCCTGGTGCTCAGGATAACAGAAACCTAATGTGCTGTGTGAGGATGTGCATCTCAGAGCATGGACTCACAAGTTACATCCCTCATTACCTCCCCCCATATCTCTCTCCTTCAGGTCCAGGTGGATCCCTATCACGGATACCAGTTGGAAGATTCTCTTCTCCACTCTTGAGTTCACAGGAACCCTGGAGGAGTTGGACCTAAGTGGAAATCCAGTGAGCCTCTTTGCACTGTGGAGTCTTCGTAGGACCCTGAGATGCTCTGGATGTCATCTTAGGACATTGTGGTGAGTCTGACCTCGATTCTCCCCTGAAGCAGAGATGGATGAAATGGAGACCAAACGCAAAACCTGAGTCTAGGGTGAGGATTGGTATTCATCAAATATTCACCAAACTTTCTTGGCCACACCTGTGACAGATGCCAGATTGGCTATGATAAACAAATGGGATTCTGTTCTTGGGGATCATGAGATACTGATATTCATCAAGGAATCCCACCACCAACAGGCCCGTGAGGTCTTCAGTGGAGCAAAGTTCCTGAGAAAGGATCTAGGAAAGCTGACGAACACAGAGATAAAGGGAAGCCCATGGGGAGAAAGCTCCAGGCCCAGGGAATGGCATCTCTCCGTTTCCTTCTGCTCTCTGCCCTTGTAACCAGCCTCCTACTCTTTTACTATTATTATTATTATTATTATTATTATTATTATTATTATTACTACTACTACTATTATTATTTTATTCATTTTTATTCATTTTACATACCAAACACAGATCCCCCTCTTATCCCTCCTCCCACTCCCCCCATCTACTCTGTCTCTATGGACTCCATCTTTATTAAGATTTTACATGCCAAGTTAAATCATGCCCTATTCAATGGCTCCTGAATTTCACTTCAGATAATTCTTGAAATATACTAGTGAGCTGTCTTGGGCCTTGTGGAGCTCTGCATGGCCAGTCACATCAGAGCAGTGGTCCCCAAGTGGTACTCCATTGTTCAGCTGTGGGAAGCATGGATTATCCACCCAGACTAGAAAGGTCACTCCAAAGAGCTAAACACTGCTAGCATAGCATACCAGGGCTCACAAAAGGAAACCTGAGCTCAGTTTCCAAGAGCAGTGAGCCTGGAGAAGCTAATGGTGAGCATCTCCCATGCAGGCTTGTCAACTGTGGCCTCACATCCAGCCACTGTGTGGTCCTGGCCTCTCTGCTCAGGGCCAGCTCCAGCCTGGCTGAGCTAGACCTACAGCTGAATGACCTGGGCAACCATGGTGTGAGACTTCTATGTGAAGAGCTCAGGAATCCTGCCTGCAAACTCAGAATCCTGCGGTAAGTAATAACCTGAGATTCCCTCTGAGCAGGAGGCAAGGGAAGAGACACAGGTGTATTACTAGATGACAAGACATAGAAAAGAAAAGGGACAGATAATGCACAGTCAGCCTAGCTCCTGACAGCTGTGCCACTAATACCCTGGGACTTGGGTAAGTCACTGTCTTCTCTAAAACTCAGTTTCCTCATCTATTAAATAGAATGTCATACCCACCTCATAGATTGTAATGACACAAAATGTACATATGTAAAAACAAAGATAATACCAGGTAGGTATCTGGGCACAGTGGAATCACATGTATTAGCAAGGCTGTGTATCCTGAAAGACTCCAAGGTTTGCCTTACTCTAGGACAGTACTTCAATCATTTATTCAATCATGAATCCATGCAGGCATTCATATCAGGCCCTCTATGTGTAAGCATTGGCCCAGACCCTAGGAATACAATTACAAACACACATGGCTCTGTTCCCCTGAAGCTAGGTGGAAAGAGACAGACATAGATCAAACACCAGCACATGACTCTGTATTGACAAGCTCTGCTGAATGCTGTGGAGGTGACAGTATTGTAAGAATGTCATGCTGTGAAAGATGAGATTTTATTGAATGGCTCAGGATGGCTTTTTGAGTCCTGAAGTGGAAATAGGACTTAGTTGGACCATGCTGAGTCCAGGGCCCAGACAAAGGCAGAGTTGGGGAAAGGTCTGGAACAGAAAGAGGCTGGAGCCCTGGAGTCACCCGGTTCACTACTGAGATAGTCCTCTGTACCAGAAATGGTGCCATTCCCCCTGCACTACAGTTTCACACAAGCTCGGAAGCCTCCAAACTACAGCCCTGGAGACTCTGGTCCTCCACTCAGCCCCTTCATGCTGTCTCTGAGCTTCTCCCTCTCCTGTGCCTCCATCTCCCCAGCACAGGCCACAGCCAGTTTCTAGAGGAACTTCCCAGAGGTTGCTGGCCGGTGCCCTTCATGGGCTCAGAGAACCACAGAGGTTCTCAACCCCTTTATCCAATCTTCTGGTTCTTCCAGCCAACAGAAGAAATCCAGCAGTACTATGCCCTGGGACTGCCCTCTGTCAGGTCTTCTTCTTCAACTCTATTATTGTTATTATTATTGTTATTGTTATTATTATTATGCTAATCTTGTGTATGTATATGCCAGTGGTTTCGACCTTCCTAATGCTGTAACACTTTAATACAGCTCCTCATGTTTTGGCGACCCAAAACCATAAAATTATTTCTTCATTACTTTATAACTATAATTTTTCTAATGATACAAATTTTAATGTAAATATTTGATATTTCCAATGTCCATAGGCAGCCTCTGTGAGAGGGTCATTAGACACCTCCACACACAAGAACCCATGGTATATGTGAATGCAGGTGCCCTCAGAGACCAGAGGAGTCAAAATCTCCCAGAACTGGAGTTACAGATGGAGTTACTGCCTGAAGTGGGTTCTGGGAATTGAACTCAGGTCCTCTGGAAGAGTAGTATGTGCTCTTAACCGCTGAGCCATCTCTCCAGCTCTCTGGTTTAAATGCACAGAAGCAGTGAAGGGTTTTCTTTCTACCTCTCTGGGAGCTGAAACTGGCCCAGCTGCTTGGCACCTTTGTTCCCCAGCCTGCTTTTAGCCATGACTGTTTCTCACAGGCTGAAGAGCCTGTTCAGAGCTGGCATCTGCTGCATGTGACATTGCTCAGCCTCTCATTAGTGCAGGAAGCTACCCCATCTTGCCTTATCTGTGCCTCACAATAGGCAGATGGGAGTGATGTAGCTACAGTTATGGACTGAGAATATGAAAACCCAGAGAAGGTCACTACCCTAACATCCAGAAATCCTGAAACTTGAGGATCACAAGAATGTGACCAGCAGACCTCAGGTAGTGGCTGCTGTGTAAGGACAAGGCTTCCTCCCTTAACACCAGAGGGAAGGGGGAGGGAGGTGAGAATGGAACCAAGGCTCTTTCCCTCAAGGAGAATACCCATCATCCCAGCACTATGCCTTTACTTTGAAGAGCTGCCCACATTCCCTTTGGGGATATGGCCATGACCTCTAGTCACTGAAAATCCTGATGGCTACTGTGTGGCCCTTTGCCAATCAGAATCCCCTCATCTATGGCCATGTTCCCTTTCCCCTGACAGTCTATTTCCAATGACTGAACTGTGGAGAAGAGGTATAAAGGGCAAGACCCTCATTTCAGCTCTGGAAAGTTCCAAATGTCCTCATCCTAGATTCAGATCTCCCTGCACACTGACCAAGCCCCATTGAGACTGTGTCATGTACACATCTCCCTCCACGCAGCCCGCTACTCTTCATCCTTTGTCCTGGTTTTGAATCACGAATAAGCCTTAATAAGGCTCCTCACTGGCTCCATCTACAGACAACAGAGTCCAGGATCCTGGACCCTGAGGCCTCATGATGCTGTGGTGGATCTCAGATGAAACATCCCCCTCTTGTGCTTACAGACTAGACAAGGCTCCTCTGAGTGACCAGGTAATGAAGAAGCTCAGGGCCCTGGAGGCAAAGAATCCACAGCTGCTCATCTCCAGCACATGGTAAGTGGTGGACTCAGAACTCCTTTTGGTTAACCCAGGCCCTATGTGGATACTGATGAGCTGAGAGATGGGAAAAGTGTCCTGTGGTGATGGAAAAAAACAAGCAGATACACACAGAAACCAGGAAACCACAGTGAACAGAGTGAGAAAGGTGTGTGTGTGTGTGTGTGTGTGTGTGTGTGTGTGTGTGTGTGTGTGTGTGTGTTATGGTTGTTTAAGTTCAAAAAATAAAATCATTATAGCATGCCTTCTTAATTTCTTCAATTGGGAAAAAAGAATATGAAAAGCTGAGTTAGTGGTGAGTCCTCTGGCACAGCAAGTGTGATAATAGTAGATAATAGTAGCCGGCAGTGAACCGAGACCACTAAACAGTGAAAACAGTCACCAAAACTAGGAGAGAAAGACACAGACAGAAAGACTCTGGGGAGAAAAACACGATGTGTATCACTGTCCAAACTCCACATACACACACACACACACACACACACACACACACACACACACACACACACTGTATGATGGAGAAGCCACAGGACAGGAAAGTCATCTTCCACTCCAGAGACTGTGCTGAAGACCCATGTTCTCCCACTTTGGCACATTTCAGTTCATGACCATGAACTCCATCTGTTCTCAAGTTCCTAGCTGCTGTGACACACTTGAATGGAGGGTGTTTTAAAGACTTAGGAGGATCAGTCATTTATTGAACAGACATTCCTGCAGACCTACTGTGCATCATACACTATTTTGAGATCTGAGTGCACATCAGTGAGCAAGACAGGCACGGCCCAACATTTGCTATCTCAGTCCAGCAGGGAGGAGACACTTGTTATCCCACAGTCACATAATTGTACCTGGGAACCATATTATTACAGTGTTGGTCTCTCTGACCTCATCCAAAGTTGAGGTGAGCTGAGGTGAATTCACAAAGATTGGAAATGAAGGATAAACCTAGAAGAAGAAAATTCCATGCAGACATAGAAGTTCTACGAGAGCAGAGAGACCAGCTCCACTGAGGGACAGGAAATAATGTGTAAGACCATCTACTCTACCTCACCATCATCTGGAATGATGAAATGCAGGTTCTCAGGCCCCAGTCCATCGCTGCTGACTCAGAATCTCCAGTGAGGCAGCTTCCTTTAGTGAACTCTCTGATTTAGCAGGCTGTCCAGGTGACATTTTAACACAGTGATTTGAGAGCCACTGGTCTAGAGGTCAGTGAGCAGGAAAGGGTGACATAGGAGGGCCTGGAGAGGGACAGGGGCCACAGCAAGAACAATGAACCATGGTAAAAGCCTTCTGCTTCTCTCCAGGGGAAATGAAAGGCATTTCAGTGCCTCGGCCATGAAGGGGCATCTCTTCCCACTTTTTATGGTCAGCTGCTGTGTAGAAAATGAGCTAGCAGGGATCAGATCAGAAGCAGGGATACCTGTCAGAGGATGCTGCAGAAGTTCAGGACACTGCTCACTCCATCCTAGGACAAGGATGGAGTCTGTAGAAGGGGAGAGTAGAGAACAGAAAGGAGAGAGATTTGGGAGGCACTGTCTAGGTGACTGGCATTCAGGGTGAGTGATTATTAGTTTGTTTTGTGTAACTATAACTCAATGTCTGACACTGGGCACTTAACGTAAAAACTGAGATTATTCCATGCAGTTCTGGATACAGAGAAGGGTAAGGGCATGGACCCTACATCTAAAGGTAAGGCCATGGACCCTACATCCAGATAAGCTCTTCTTCCTGTTCCATTCTACTGTGCCATTGGGACAGCTGAGAGCTGAGAGGTAGCTTTAGGGACAAGTCCTGTCAGGCCACAGGAATCTATTTCTGTGATGATGACATTAACTCCTTTGTTAAAGCAGAGCACTCATGATCTCATAGTGTCTTATCCTTCATCCTATAAGCACTGTGACTTTGGGGATTAACTTACTAATGTATGAACACTGGGATACACATTCAAACTTGAGCAAAAGAGGGGTTGAGATGATCCCAGTTCTGGGGTGTGGACACCCAGGAGGACGGGGGCATTCTTAGGGATACAGAAAAAAAAGCATGGGATGAGTTCAAGTTCAAATGACTTGGATTTTACATGGGAATATCATGTACAAAACCCTAATTTCCCTGGTTTTTCCTGACATCTGAGGGAAAGAACTTGTCTGTGTATAGGAAGCCACATGTGATGGATCCTTCAAAGAACATGGATGGAGAAGAAATGGATGATAATCCAAACTCATTTAAGTGGCAGAGACTACAGGCAGGTATGTGATGGGTTCAGACCCAGAGCATCATGATTGCTAGATGAAGGGACATCTATAAGGAGAAGTCATAATTTCTTTCTTTTTAAAATTTATTTTGTTTTTGTTTTTTAGAATTTTAAACATGAATGTGGGTACTGTATTTAGATTATTTCCACCCCTCTATCTACCCACTCTGTCTTCCTGTGACCCACCCACAAACTTTCTCTCTCTAATTCATGAATTCTTCTTAAATATTATTGTTAAATATATGTGTGAATACACATATGAATGTATATGTATATATTAATACAGCCTAATGACCCCATTTGGAGTTGGTCATGTATATATATTTAAGGCTGACCATTTGGTATTGGATAACCTATTATAGAGTACTTTCTGAAGAGGAGTGATTTTATTCTAGTACTGCCTCTCTAGCAGCTGTTATCAGTAGCTGGGGCCTTGTGAGATTTCCTTCATACACATAGCATTACAACTGGTGTTGTCATTGTGCAGATCTTATAGAGGCAGCAATATTGTTGAGATTTCATGGGTGCAACGTCCCTGTCACATACAGAAGACATGATCTCAAGTGTGCTGGAAATCATTTCTATCCCTCTGTCTCTGACATGGACCAGGACAGGCTCTCCACAAAGAGCCCCACCCCTTTAAAAATCTTCCGCAACTAGAACACAGACAGAGTACTGCTTCATTCTCTCCAAGTCTTGGGGGTTGGTGCTGCCCCTCTATCAATCTCTGGCTTGCATCAGGCTCTGTACCAGGACTCCCTGTCTCATTCTGAGCTGCTATGGCCTGGGACTCACCTCCATCCATGCTCATTCATCTTTTCATTGAGATTCTTTTCACAATCTACCCACTGAAGTCATGTTAGAAAAATCAACATTTCTGGACCAATAGGAAATGAAACACAAGAGCTGGGTTGGGAGCAGATACTAGGGAGGTAGAATTGCTTAGAAGGCAAGCAGTTGTAAGAAAATTATACAAAACACTATGTGTGTGTATGTGTATGTATGTACATATGTATGTAGTATGTAGATAGATAGATAGATAGATAGATAGATACATACATACATACATACATACATACATACATACATACATACATTCATACGTAGAAGGTAAACTCAGGAAGAGCAATAAACAATAAAGTCTGTAGATACACTTCCTGGTAAAACCTAGGCAGGCGAACCTGGAAAACAGAGTTTTCCTGCTATGGGATGGTCTGTATGTCAAATGTGTTGCTGATTCGTCAATGAATAAATCACTGATTGACCAGTGGCCAGGCAGGAAGTATAGGCGGGACTAACAGAGAGGAAAATTGAGAGAACAGGAAGCTGGGTGAGAGAGACACTGCCAGCCGCCATGATGAGAAACAGCATGTGAAGATGCTGATAAGCCACGAGCCATGTGGCAAGGTATAGATAAATGGAAATGGATTAATTTAAGCTGTAAGAACAGTTAGCAAGAAGCCTGCCACGGCCATACAATTTGTAAGCAATATAAGTCTCTGTGTTTACTTGGTCAGGTCTGAGCGGCTGTGGGACTGGCAGGTGAGAGAGATTTGTCCTGACTGTGGGCCAGGCAGGAAAACTCTAGCTACATTTTCCTGGTTTTCACCCAGAGTTCCTTGAGCCAGTACTAGGGAGGTCTGAGGAGACATAAAGTGACCACTTCCTAGCCTCTCTCCAGAGGAGTGATACTCACAATTTACTACTACAGAGCCCTTCCATCCATCTCCACCGGACTCCCCAAGAGACAAGCACCTGGAACCACTGGGGACTGAAGATGACTTCTGGGGCCCTACAGGACCTGTGGCTACTGAGGTGGTTGACAGAGAGAGCAACCTGTACCGGTGAGTGAGCTCTGCCTGGCAAAGGCTGACTTTCCCCAGCACAATTTCCACAAGGGATCCCCACAGATAGCACCCACCTAGTCTCTACTGTGTCTCCTCCTCACCTTACCAATCCAAGAAGCAAGGCAAGGACTGGAATAAGAAGTTTGGGCTGTTATGAAAACAGAGGTCTTTTTCATAAAATTTTCAAACATTTACAAAACTAGAGAGCACAAGAACTTCCCTGTCCAATTATTCACCTCCAGCAACCATTTTTCCAAGTTTGTTTTAACTACTCACATTTCTTCTTTGTCATCACTGTCACAGTATTGTGAGTCCAGGACATCGGGTGACTTTACACACAAACGTTTTACTACGCTTCCCCCGTAGTTAAGACAGGACCTCATCTTCCATGACCAGCACACCAGTACCACATCAACAGAGCTGACAGGAGTCCTTCATTCCATCTAAACAGTCTGTGCTCAACTTGGCTCAGTATCTGAATTGTGGTTTTTCTGCAGATTATTTTATTCATGATATAAACAGCATTAGTCCCCTCATTATATTTGGATTCTCTTATCTCTTAAATATCCTTAAATATTTATTTGAGCAACTTAAAATCTTAAAAACTGAAAATGTACCTCAGTGGTAGAGACTTTGGCTAGTGTGCAAGGTTCTAGCTTGATTCCCAGAAATTAACACACACACACACACATACACACACACACACACACACACACACACACACACACACACACACACACACCTCTTTCATCACCCTCATCATCATCACAGGCATATCCAAATGCTCTATGTGTGTGTTACCTGTAGGCTTTCTATAGATCACTCGGTACTCACAGGTCCATAAGATGGTGTTGTCCTTGTTACCCCTGTGTATAGATGAGGAAACAGATTTGTGGGTTGAATGACTTAGTCAGGGATCCACAGACAGACAGCAGAGGAATCACAACTCAGAGCCGTCTAGAAGAAGTCTGCTGTGTCCGAAGTCCTGCACTGGGTCTGCACCCAGCAGAGAAGCAGGGCTGGTGTTCACTGGTGTCTGCCTCTCCCTCTTCTAGAGTTCAGTTCCCTGTGCCTGGTTCCTACCACTGTCCAAACACAGGACTCCGCTTTGTGGTGAGAAGAGCAGTGACTATCGAGATTGGATTCTGTTCCTGGAGCCAACACCTGGACAAGACTCCCTTGCAGCACAGTCACATGGTGGCTGGGCCTCTGTTTGACATCAAGGCTGAGCAGGGAGCTGTGACTGCTGTGTACCTCCCTCATTTTGTGGCTCTCCAAGGTAACCAGGGAAAGTATAAGGAGTAGGGTTGTGGTAATGGGAGTTTTTGACAGGTCATATTGCAGACTATAGAATGGTGGTGATATGAAAAGGTCTCATGGCTTACTTAACAGGGCACAGCAGGTTATGAAGGTGGACACTGAGATGTTTTGTCGTCCCTTCTTGTCTGATGTATCTTCTTTGAAGTACATGTTTCCCAGCCTTATGATTTTATTTCTGTTTTACCCGAAGTATATTTACTCAGTACCAATATTAGCTGGTGATTATTAAGTGCTCTTTACCCAACATGTGCCTTAGGGCCCCAGCAGGGAAGTGAGAATAAATTAAGAAATTTGAAGAGAGTGTTGCAAAGTAAGACTAAGGAAACTGACAAGGATCATTTGGTACCCAGAGTCTACCAACACTATAAGCCGTTACCCTGCCACAGGCAGAGAAAAGTGATGTCACCAAATTCATTTAAACACAACAGAAGAGGTGTTTCCTAAGAAAAGAGGGGGGCTCATAAAGTGTCCCAAACTCCATGATCTCCAAAGAATCCTTCAGAAGATTTTTTTATTTTTATTTATTCTTCTCTCATACAATACATTCCAACTTCAGCCTTCCTTCTCTCCACTCCTCACTGTTACCCGTATCCTCCCCTCTCCTCCAGATCCACTGGTCCTCTGTTTCCCTTCAGAAAAGAGCCAAGTACAAAGTGATATCAACTAAAGACAGCATAACAAGTTGCAATAAGACTAATCACAAACCCTCATTTCAAGAGTAGATGAGGCAATAGAGAAGGAGGAAAATGGTCCCGAGAACAGAAAAGAATCAGAGACACCCGCTCCTGCTGAAAGGAATCCCACAAGAACACTAAGCTAAGCAACCACAGAATGTAACCAAAAAGAAGATGTTTTAATAAATACAATGTTCTCAGTGAAAGATCTCATAAAGAAAGCTATTACTATATACCTGTAATCCCACATCTCCTGAGACTGAGACAGGAGAATTTTGAATTCAAGTGCAGCCTAGACGACACAGCCAGACTATGCTTAAGAAAGGAAAAAGCAACAACAACGAGGAACCAGGTGTTGTGCAAGTGGCTAATGATCGAACTTCTTCTCCTGCTTCAAGGAGCACAGCAATAGGCCCAGAATACGGTCCAGGAGAATCCAGTCCACAGCAGAGGAAGACAGTGTTTGTTCATGGTGATGAAGATGAGGAGTAGGTCAAGAGAGGACCCGACAGGTGAAGAAGCCATAAAAACTAAAGAAGAAATACAGACTGTTCCAGCTGATAGAAGAACCGTGAATAGAAAGCAAAGCACCCATCAGATTAAAATGTTCACATTAAATGTCAAGCTCAAACGATGAACACAAATGAAGATAAAGAAAACAAGCAGGACTCAGCTGAAAAGAACTCACAAAACAAATAAAAACAATAGTCACATTCATAAACACATGAGACCCTGACACAGGAGCACTGCTACCTGGATGATGCCTCCCCAGTGTATCTAATGAGGCCAGTCCAGCTGGACCACACAGGGCTCCTGGTCTCCCCAAGATCACTTGCCCAGTCACCACTCAAGCTCTTCCCTGCAGGCCACCACCTTTCCTGTTTCCTACTCCCACTCTCAGATCAGACAACTACACAGTTGGAAAATCAATATATGTGATTCCATTAAAGGTTATAGAAAGACAATATGTGTAGGAAGGATAATCACAGGGACAGGTGGGAGCACATACCTGTGGTCCCAGAGTTCCATGGCTAGGCAAGAGTGCTGTGACTTCTAACTAGACATACATAGTGAATCCCTGTATCTAAAAACCCAAAATGAGAAAACAAATGGAAAAACTTACCAAGTCATCTTAGATGCCTCAGGAAATTTCTGGTCTTAACAATAAAAACTCCAGCACCTCACATTTCCCTCAAGTCTGGGAAGGTCATGACCATCGTTTACCCTAGGAAGAAGGGAAGTGGGAGAGATACAGCATCTCCTGGGACTATGTCGAAATAACATAGCACAAGGCCTAGGCAAGTCGAGGATCTGGTGCTGATTTGGGGAAAATCAGGGTGTCAAGGTCAAGAAATGTCACACAGGGTACATTAGAGTGCTGTATGATTCCATGTAAAACTATTAGCTGGCATGTTATTGTGGAAATCCTAAGCTGTACCACTCTATTCAGGAGCAATTTCATTGTTTCATTTCCTGGTGATAATTGATTCCAAAGCAATCACCCAAGAGAAATAGAAAAGCTCTCTGCTAAACAACATACAGAGAAACGCCATTTTTCATGGACCACTTTGGAAGGAAACTCAGTACTGAGGGAACAGGAAATGGTGGACGGCAGAGCGGTGCCTCCATTAGCAGGGGGCACATCAAGCTGGCAAGTGAGATTCAACATCATGATTCCACCCATTGTCAACTTGACACCCAAGCACATCACTTTAATTCGTAACTTTCTACCTCATGTCTCTAAAGTTTCTGTTTTGTCTCATAAAGCAAAATATAATTTCAAAGGTCCCCATAGTCCTTAATAATTCCAACAGTTTAAAAGCCCATAAGGACTACCTCTTCTCTGAGATTCAAGACAATATCTTAAATATGAGCTTCTATAAAATAAAAAAACAAGTTGCATACTTCCAACATACAATGGCATAGAATAGACATTGCCATTCAAAATTGGAAGAATCAAGGAATGAAGGAATTATCAGACCACAGCAAGACAAAAACTACATCAGCATAAACAACAACTCCTGCAGCTCCATGTCCAGCTATGCAGCTCGTGATGTCATTCACTGGACTCCAACGGGAATAGGTAGCTTCCAATTTTACCACATGAAGCACACACAACCTCTCCTTAGGCAATCTCTCTACTCTGGGTCTAAAACTTTATTTAGCAGAAAAAAATGTGTTTCTGGCTTCTTTGTTATCCTCGGATGTCCATTCCACCTTAGGCTTCACTTTCAAAGGTCCATAGAATGAGCTCTCAGGTCCTCCTTGCAGGATCTTTGACTCAGGCACATTGCCTGGCCTCAGCTGCTTTCTGAAACTGTGCAGAATGTCTCAGTGACCCCTCAATCCAGCATCTTTCATGTCTAAAAAAACTATAGGAACATCACTGCCAAGTTCTGTTGACAGTTTGAGATGTGGCCACCTTGGACCAGAGCTGTATGATGTGCTGACCATGGGAAACACTTCCTTGCATTTGCATTTGGGGAACAGGGAACACCATCACTTCAGGCTTTCTGCCTTTAAATGAACGTGGATCTTCACAAGATGAGTCTGTGAAGAGTGAGATTGTCCCTCGGGACCCTTTCCTGTTGTCACCTGCACTGCAGCCTTCCCCTCAGTGACGCTGCTCTCTCACAGCTACAGCGGGTTGTGTAGAAACATTCTGGGTGTTTTCTGTCCTGAAACTCCTCCTACCAAATTAGTCTCTATGTTTAAATTCATCTTCACTCATATTCAGGGCATTAACACAATAAATCTAGATTCCTGACAAAACTATTTTATGAATGGATCCTTTTATAGTTCCCAATGGAAACCTTGCTGCTCTCTGCAACTTCATGGACTGGCCTCCACTGTCTCTCTCAGCATTCTTGACTTCCTGCTTCCACACGAATGTCCCCATAAACTCTGCTCTCAGCATGGAAGTGCTTTCCTAGTCTTAAGTACAAAACTCTTCACATTCCAGCCACAAAACAGTTTCAAAGTTGAAGAAGCACATGATTAGGTTTATTACAACAAAAACCTGAATTCTGGTATCAATTTCTGTCCAGGTTACTTTACTTGTAGCTCAAACAAAATACCTGACCAAAGAAACTTAAGATAGAAAGGATTTGTTTTCCTCACAGTCCAAAGGGACAGTTCATCATGACATGGAAGTCTGAGAACATGGAGCTTGTGGCACCTGGTACCTTGTGTCAACAGAGCGAGCAGGGAACAGTGAATGCTTGTGCTCATGTGACTTTCTCCATTTTACACAGTCCTGGGTCCTAGTCTATACAATGGTGCTACACACAGTGGATAGGTCTTCCCCACTCAATTAATCCAATCAAGATAATCTCTTACTATCATGCCTTGCCTCCTACATCCAAGCTAATTCTAGATTTCATCTGGTTCACATTTGACATTAACCATCCCAGGGATTCATTCAGCCTGTCTTCAGTGAACAAAGGTACCCTTGGGTCTTTTTGAAAATGGCAAACTGCATCCTGCAACACATTAGTTGGTAGCACCTCAAAGAACCTGCTGGTTTTCAAGTTTCTGACAGTAGCCTCTGAAGCAGTATTCTCTATAGCATCTATAGATGAAATCATCCAGAATGTTCACTCCACTGTGAATGATCACCCAGCAGCTACACAGGGCCAAAGGGTCTCCAGTGAGGGTCAGTCTGCATGAATCACCACTGGCAACAGGTCACACTCACCCTCCTTGGCAAGGTGAATTGATAATGAGGAAACATTTGATAGCTCTGCTGTGTTGTTACTGAAAGTTAATTAAAACTTAAATTTTGGTCATAGTTTTTTCTCATAAACATCAAAAAATAAATACAAACTAAATAGAAATCATAACCAAAGCAACTTATAGGAGAAAGATTTTATTAGGGTTTAAAGATTCAGAGGGTGAGTCTGTGACCATCATGCCAGGGAGCATGGCAGAAAGCTTGCAGCCTTGGCACTGGAGCAGTAGCTGAGAGCTTACATCCTTATTGTCAAGGAGGAGAGAGAAAGGAACCTGGAAACAGCACAAGCTTTGAAACCTCTAAGCCCACCCCAGTGACATATCTTTTCCAACAAGGCCATGCCTCCTACTCCTTCCCAAACAGTTCCACCTAAAGTGGCCATTCTCATTCAAACCACCACAGTTGTTCTAAATCCTAGGGTGCTATTTTTCCAGCCAAGCATGGCTCAATGGAAACACTAAATCTACATCTTTGAATCTGTTCTTTCACAGAGGGACAGGTGGACGTCTCCTGGTTCAGTGTGGCCCACTTTCAAGACCATGGGATGGTCCTAGAAACACCCAACAGAGTGGAGCAGCATTACACAGTGCTTGAAAACCCAACCTTCTCCCCAGTGGGAGTCCTACTGAGAATGATCCCTGCGGTCAGGCTCTTCATCCCCATCACTTCCATCACATTGATCTACTATCACTTCAATCTCAAGGAAGTCACCCTTCATCTCTACCTGATCCCCAATGACTGCACCATTCGGAAGGTGACACTGATAATCACAAAAGTGGGGCCAGGGTGGGCTGAGAGAAAACTTGAGATGCAGCTGGTGAGCCCCATGGAGAGATCCTCTACTTGGAGTGGGGATGCAGTCCTATAAAGAGAACACTGGTGTTTATGAATCTGCCCTCTGCTTGGCACCCTCACACCAACTCCCAAGTTGAGTCTCTCCCGACTGCCTTTAATGTCCCTTTAATCCTGCACAGCCTTCTATGGCCTCTTTCCACCTATCAGAAGGAAAGGAAAGATTCTCCATGTGCAACATGTAGCTAACTCCCTTCCTCTATGGCAGGGACCCTGTTCCCACAATGAACATGACAGGAGCCAATAATTCAACAGTCTGTGTGACTGAACACAAGGCAGAAGGGTGCCCAGGAGGTGTCACCACCCCACCCCACACAAATGTACTGATCAATCACCTCAGCTTATTCAGACCAGATCGATGTTGTAGCCCAGAAATCTAGCTAAATTGCTGTCGGCAATGTTCCTTAGGCCATTGATGATGAAGAAATGAAATTTCAGTTTGTTCGAATAAACAAGCCACCCCCACTAGACTCTCTTTATATTGGATCCCGCTACACAGTGTCTGCTTCTAAGAAGCTGGAAATCATCCCAAAGGTGAGCATCCAGGTGTTTGCTACTCTTCAGGGTCAGATGCCAGGCTTGGGAAACTGTGGGGCAGGTTACAAGGCTTTGCAGCAAACTGAGATTGGGGAGAAAACAATTGGGGTTTGGGATGAGCAAGAATATATCAAAGTTAGGTAGAAAGCAATTTAAGGGACCACACATGAATACAGAAGTCCTGGAGAACTGAGGAATTAGATTCAATATGCCATAGAGAAGGGGAAGCCTAACATGACAGCAAACCCTGACTTAAGATGCATGAGCAGGACTTTCAGGATGAGCTCTCACTCGTCATGGTTTGAATCTGAAATGTCTCCTACAGGTGTAAATGTCTAAATACTTGATCCCCAGTTTATGCTAGTATTTGGGGAGTGGTGGAAACAAATATGTGAGGCCTGGCCATCAGAAGCAGGCCACTAGTGGCAGGCCATGAAGGTTATAGCCATGCCCTGCTACCCACTTCAGACTTGGATTCCTGATCCTCTGGGATATAATGAGCCCTGCCAGAATCTCCTGACACCTAGAGTGGAGTCCCAGTTTCCATGCATTTCCCACCAAGAAACTAAACAACATAAACCCTTACTTAAGTTGCTTCCTGTCAGGTTTTTGTCAGAGTGATGAGAAAAGAAACAGCAAGATGGGGTCCCAGTTGGGTCCTTAACCTTCTGAGTAAAGATGTGTGTTCAAAGGCTGTGGGTTACCTCAGTGCAAAAGACAGCCAGTGTCTGATGTGAGCAAGATCAAGAAAGTATGGGGTGGGGACAGCCCTCCTTCACAGGATGAGTAGTTCATTCTCACATAGTAATTCTTTCTCTTTTCAGGAACTAGAGCTGTGCTACCGGAGCCCTGGAGAATCCCAGCTCTTCTCTGAGATCTATGCTGGCCACATGAGTTCAGACATTAAGCTGAAAATCAGAGACAAGAAACATATGAATCTCATATGGAAAGCCCTGCTGAAACCAGGTAAACTTAGTTTAGGTCCAGATACTCCAAAGGTTGAAGAAAGACAATGAATGGGAAAATGTATGTTGTCACTAATTCTTGGTGCCATGAAATAGTCAGATTAGTTATGTGGCTTTTGCTAGATCCAAAACAGGTGGTCTGACCACAGTTTAAACTATGATGCCGTGTTAGTCAGCTGTTCCCAATTGTCAAAAAATATGTGAGAAAAAAAAACCCTTAAAAATAGAAAGGTTTATTTTGATTCATGGTCTTAGAACCAAGTTTCAGTCAATGATCAACTGCCTCCATCTCTTTGTGCCTGATGTGAGACAGGATATCATGGGCAGGGAGCTTGTGAGACAGGAGGCTGTTTTCCTGGTAGCTGTGGAGTACAGAGGGGAGAGTGAGTTAGAGTGAGATCGAGGGAGGAGAAGAGGAAGTGGGGAAGAGAAGAAGAGACAGGGAGACGAGAGGAGAGGAGAGGAGAGGAGAGGAGAGGAGAGGAGAGGAGAGGAGAGGAGAGGAGAGGAGAGGAGAGGGAATGAAGTCCTTGCAAGATATTGTTCTTTTCCAGGACATCCCTCCAGTGACCATCTTCCAATGTACACTCATATTGTTTCCATTCTTAGTACTCACAAAGTTATGAGTGCATTAGTGTATGATGTCATTCATAAATTCACAGGAACAGTCACCTTTAATAGGGCTGCAGGACTAATCTTTCAACACATAAGCATTATCATGGAACACATCATATTGAAAACACCCCATACCCTAAGCCCCATTTTCATAGTCTTGTATCCTAATTTCCTCCCCTACTGACCTTGAAATGACAGATTTTGAGATGCACAAAGCATCTGGCTCCAGTTCACATAATAACTCAGCTTTAAAATGAAGGAATTTTGCTAATATGAGATACTCAATCTCAAATCCATACATAACTTTTAAATAAATTTTGTTGTTGACAATTTTATACATGCATACCATGCATTCTAGTAACTCCACCCTAAACACACCTTCTTCTCTCCTTCCTCTTCTTTAATACAAATCTCTTTTACACATTCATAAAGCTTTTCTTTATATCTAACAGAGTTTAACTGGGACCATCTGTGTGCCCATGGATTTTGCACTATCCAGTAAAACCTAGTGAGCTCACCAGCAGGCATACAGATGGAATGTATACCTCCCTTGTCTCCATCATCTACTATTTGTCAATAGTTTAGCAAAAGTGGTACTGTCCCTGGGAGCTGCTCCCCCATGTCCAGCTGACTGATGGGCAGGCCCTACTTGTGTGGGTCCAGAGACAGTCGGTGCAGGTGATATGAGTTCATGATGGCCATGGTCATGTCATGCTTAGAAGACAGCACTTCACAGCCCTTCTCCGTATCTTTTTGCTACTTCTTTCCACTTCCTCTTCTACAATGTTCCTAGAGCCTTAAGAGTGTGTATAACCATATTACAAGGACTCCAACTTGCAGTAAGGCTCATTAAGGAAGGGAATGGCTCAGTTGCCTTTAGCCTACTGGCTATGGGTGGGATAGCACCTCTATTGGTCTTTTCTGTGTCGAACACACAAATTGCAAGCTGAGTGCCACTTTGAGATCTTTGACAGCAGTTAACTCTGCAACTCACACACAATTGAGCCTGTATGATAATGAGTATTCAGAGATGGGTAATGCCTGGGGGGCGCTCACCAACCTAAGACAGAGCACCTGTGTGGCCTGGGCAGGCGTCTCCATGACGGGTAAGGTGACCTGCTGACGTCCCATGCAACCTAAGTCAGAAGCTCATTTTTTAGTAAAAGGGGGACCTGTAGGGCTCTGACCCCCGTTTTGGGTAACTGTTGCCTTGCTTGCTGACCTTGACCTTGATATCCTCCCTATGCTAATTCCCTGCCGGGTTCCACCCTCCTGAATGCTTAAGGGAAGTTCCTTGTCTGTGTATTCTGCATAGTGGGCGTTAACAGCTTAGATGCAAGATTGTAAAACATCGGTAGCGAACTTCTGCCCTCCGGGGTTCTCTCATTGTGCTATAAGCCTGTATTTAAGACCTCTTCCCTCCTTCAATAAACAGCATTCGGCATTAAAAAAAAAAGAGTGTGTATAAATATCTATATATAGGGATGAGTACTCAACCATCCCTTATTCTCAGTATCCTGCACAGCTGTAGGTATCTACATTAACCTCTATTCACAGCAAAGAGAGGCTTTTCTGAGGAAAATTAAAAGTAGTCTTTGTTTGTGATATAAACATTGATGTTTAGAAGGGCATTGATTCTATGTCCATTTAGCTAAGCATCAATAGGGCTTCTCTCAAAAGACTAATACCTTCAAAGACCTGGATTTGTTTGTTTTACTAACTTTACGGTGCTAGGATTGGATTCTATTTTGTGAGTGGGCCTGAAGTGTAATCAGGGAGCTACTGGTTACTCCCATCACAATTGTGCCACGATTGCATCTGGCCTGGCAGGATGTTTGTTGATGCCTTTTCTTCCTCAGCAGCCTGAATAACACCATCTGACTCTATAAAAGCTTAGCATCAAAAGGAAGCTTCCAACTCAGTTCCAGCTTGAAATCTCTACACTACATGTCCAAGATGTATGGTGTCTTCAGCAATAAGGTCTTATTCACTAGTTCTGATGGGGAGCCAAGAAGAATGACATGCACCTGTATTCTCTTGGAGACCTCCAGGGCCTCCCTGCCCAACAGCTCCTATGGAACTGGGTTTTTGTTTTGAAACACATTGCTTCTAAGATCTCCCATCTCAAGCCTTGTAGGGTGTCTTGCAATCGAACTCTTTGGTGATTTTTATACTGATTGGGTTACCAAATAATAAGTTTCATTGAGACTTTTAAATACTGTCTGCATTTTCAGTAATCCATCCCACTGACCTACTCATCACCTCCTCCCCTACTATTTGCTATTTGAATATTTCTGCCCCCAGTACTCCCTCTCTACCCTCATTTTACCAATACACTACCGTCCTCCTTTCCTCCCTAAGGCCCTGCCCATTTCTAGTTTTCTGAGTTCCAGGGGTACACCAAGTTAAACACACAAAACTAAAGATTCCAGGATAGAAACTGCATGTGAAAGAGATGTGGTGTTTTTCTTTCTGGGCCTGGCTTATCTTCCTCTGTATTTTTCCTATTGTATACACTTACCTTTCATAATACTATTTTCTTCACACCTGAAAAAATTCCATGGTATACATGTGGTAGAAATTAGTTATCTAATTAACTGTTGATGGACATCTAGGCTGATTACATTTCTTAGCTATTGTGAACAGAACTTCCATAAACATGGTTGTGCAAATGCCTCCACAGCAGAATTTATATTCCTTTGAATATATTACCAGGAGTTGGTATGGCTGGGTAATATGGTAGTTCTTTTGTCAGTTTTTAAGAAGCCTCTAGATTGATTGCCACAGTGCCTGCACTAGTTTGCTCTTGAACATGCTAGTGTATAAGTGTTTCTCTGTCCCCACATACTCGTTATCTTTTGGTTTGTTTGTTTGTTTGTTTTTAGTTTTTTGAGACAGGGTTTCACTATGTGTAGCCCTGGCTGCCCTGGAACTCTCCTGGTAGACCAGGGTGGCCTCAAACGCATGAAGACCCACCTGCCTCTGCCTCCTAAATGCTAAGATTAAAGGCAAGCACCACCACTGCCTGGCATTCATTAACATTTGTGTCCTTGATATTGAACATTATCAAGGGATGAGATGGAATCATAAGTGATTTAAACTTGCATTTCCCTAACAGCTAAGTGTTTACTAGCCATGTGTATTTCTTCCTTTGAGAATTCTGTTACTGCTATGGCCAATCTTAGGACTGGGTTATTTTCTTGTTGTTTAGGTTTTTGAGTTCCAAATATATTCTAGTTACTAATCTTCTGTCAGATGTTAGCTGGGAAATAGTTTCCCCATTCTTCACTGTATCTTCACTCAATTAAGTTTCCTTTGTTATACAGAACTTTTTTAGTCTCCTGAGATCCAATTTATCAACTATTGGATTTACTTCCTATTCTACCGGAGTCTTATTCACACAACCCTGACTTATGCTCCTGTGTTGAAATGGTCTTCCTACTTTTTCTTCCACCAGGTTCAGGGTATTAGGTCCAACATTGAGGTCTTTGGTCATTTGCAGGTAATTTCTAAAGGAGAGGTATAGGCACCTACCTTAATCTTTCCACTTGTTGCTATGGAGGTTTTTTAGTATCATTTGTTGAACAGGCTGTCCTTTCTCCAAAGTATATTTTGGGTTCTTTGTCAAAGGCCAGTAGTAGTTTTGTGGATTTTATCTAGGTTGTCTATTCTATTCCTTTGATCTGAACATCTTTTTTGCTATGGCTGTAGTCTTGGTTTGAAATAAGGTGTGATGAATCTTTCCACAAAGTTGATTTTCTTCAGAATTACCTTGGACATCTGTGTCTCTTGTGTTTCCACATGTATTTCAGCATTTTTCCCACTGTATATGTGAAAAATGTCCCTGTAATCTTGATTGGTACTGCTTTGAGTATGCAGTGTGCTTTTAATAGGATGGCTATTTTCACATATTGATTCTTCCAGACAATGACCATGGCCGGGGTGTCTTAGCACCTCCTAAGGCCTCCCTTGATTTCTTTCTTTGATGTATACCTTTAAATTTTTCTTATAGTGTGCTTTCATTTCCATGGTTAGGTTTTTCTGTCCAAAATTTTGGATTTTACATTATTTGTTCAGCTATTGTAGACTCATCCATACTTTCAAGCTGACATGGACAAGAGAAAAAACAAAATAGTGACATTTCTTGAGTGAAGTAACAATACAGTCTTAGTCCAGCACCCACAATGCCAAAACCAAGCTCCCCTAATCAATATCTCTGGGAATGTCCAGCTCTTGTCAGCTGTCAAACAGTGGTGGTTCCTGCTCCTGAGCTGCTACAAACAGGCTTCACATGTGATCAAAGAATAGGCTTTGCTTGGCCTTGACCTGAGCGACCCACAGGTGGAGAACTATCCTGCCCCAGCATCAGGCCAGGGTTTGAATCTCACTCCAGCACTGACTCTGCAGGTGATCCTGGAAAATGACTTAACTCATTTGAGTCTGACCTTCCTCACCTGTAAACCAGAGACCAGAATTAGTTACTGGTAGGATGATTGGAAAGGTTAAATACTATTCATACCCATCTCACAATGTGATCCTTAGCTGATGGGAGCATTGTTGCTATTTTTTTTTTATTAATCCAACATCTTTTACATGTTAATTATTTTTGTTGGGATTCATTAAGATCTATTCCCTTCCATGTGGGAAAGGATTCAGATACTGGAAAATTATAATCATGGCTCTCTTATGTCCTCAATCTGTTTTTAATTCACGGTCCATCGGTCATTGTCTTCATTAGATGCTCCAGTTTATCTATGAGTGCAAGGAATATCATCCTTCCTTCATACAAATGGAACCAGGGCTTCCAATACTACAAACTGGGTCCTTCAGATGACTTCACTGAGCTGTTAGAGCAGAGTGAATTTAGGGTCTTCTCAAACCCTTGGGAATTATTCATGAGCTAAAATTTATTAACCCCTTTCACTTGTTGGAAAACCAATTCACTGTTCCCATGTCCTCAGTTTTACTTCACATTGGTTCAGACATCAAATCAAGGACACACATTTGTGGCATGTGAGTGTACAAGGTCAAACAAGGACAAGAAAGTAGTTTTCTACCCAGGATCAAATATCAAATCATTTAAGGTAGCAAGGGACTTGGTTAGCTCTCCACAGAGAATACAGTCTAAGATAAAATTGAGGATATGATCCTATGGGAGAAATATCTATTGCTCATTCACATGTCTTCTCCCTCAATGATGAGAGGACTGGTGCCTAGATTCCCTGTGTGAGTAAGGAAATGTCACCTTCCAGATTATATCAGAATTTCTGTAGTTCGTTCTCAAAAATCTCAGGCATGGGTGGGAGTTTCACAGGTGACAGGCATCATTACAGATGCATCATCTCTCCTTTCTTCCAGAGGACCTCAGATCTGCACTGCCCATGATTCCTGCAGCCCACAAAGGTCAGTATAAGAAGTCAGAGAAGCCAATAGTATTCTGCTGGTAGATGATCTGATCCTTGGGAGAAGGGCAGTGAGAAGGAGGGAACCACACTTTGCAAACCTCACCAGGATGGGTTAGGAGAGGCGCATGCCCAGGGCAGAGTTCCTCTCATGCCCCTTGCTGCTTCCCATGCTGACAATAACTCCACCACTCCCAACCTGAACACCCCACCAGGAACCCCTTCCCCTGGTCAAGTAAATTGTCACACTAATAACTGGCCTCAGGAAGGTACAGATTTTTTTTCAAATGACCTTCCAGAGGAAGAAGGGAGCCAGGAGTGCAGAAGAGGTATGTGGAGAAAAAAAAAAATGGGCAGCCAGTGGGAGAGCCCATGGAGGAGCCTTTCTTCTCTCAGTGCCAGTCTCATCTTCATCCCTAGATGCCCCTGCCTTGCTACACTTCGTGGACCAGCATCGGGAGCAGCTGGTAGCCCGAGTAACGTCAGTGGACCCTGTCTTGGACAAACTGCATGGTGCTGTGCTGAGTGAAGAGGAATATGAGGCGGTACGAGCTGAGGCTACCAACCAAGACAAGATGAGGAAGCTCTTCAGCTTCAGCAGGTCCTGGACCAGGGCCTGCAAAGACCGAGTCTACCAAGCTCTGAAGGAAATCCATCCTCACCTGATCATGGACCTCTTTGAAAAGTCAGGCGGGATCTCTGTGGGATCTTGACATCTTAGTGCCTGAGAGGCAAGTACTCTCCTTTGAGTCCTGGCTCTGCCTGACATTCCTTTGGTCCTCAGTTTGTCTATAAACCAGTGGCCATCTGAGTTGCCTTTTTGATGGCACTATTTCCAGGACACCCCTTGGGGACCCAGATGTTCCCCCTTGGCCTTCTGCAGCCAGATGTTCACATGGGATGAGCATCTCAGAAAACTTCCAGTGGAGCCAGCAAGTCTACTCAGGCCCTGTCGAGCCTGCTCTCATGGCCTGAGTGGCCCAGCTTGTGCCCATCTGACCCACCGTGATACAGGCAGGACTGGGAGTGTAGGAATGGACACAAGGAGATGGTCCTTTCCCTGGAAAGTCAGTATCTTATGAATAGGAAAGGATGAGGGCTTCTCACTCATTTCCCACCCCTTTTCCCAAATAATTTTTATATAACTTTAGGTATGTAGATATATAAGTATATAAATCAAACATTTTTACTGAATATAAATCTTAAAGAATTTTATATTAGAACAACTGCTTGTTATAATATAATTTTACCATTGGTTAAAGATGACAGCAAATTTGAAAACTAATGAGATGGATTATTTATCTTTGCATGTGGAATTAAATCTTGGTTGAATATTTGATGCTATAGACACAGGGAAACTTCAGTGTCTCTCAGACTTAGTCTATTTTTTTCATCCCTTGTGCTTTACACAGATGTGCAGTGCACATTCCCAGTTGGAAATTCTGTCCTAATCCCAAGCCAAAAATTCACTTACCATCCCTTCATTTAACTCAAGTCAGAAACTCAAAACACAAATTTTAAAATCAAATGGTCTCACATAATACAATGTACAGATATGCTAACATGATATTCACATGCTAAAGAATAAAAATAGAAAAATATTTGAATCTTTATATTCCATAATTAAGCTGTCATGTTTCTATGAGAGCAGAAAATCATGTATGCACAGGGAAAATACTGTAATCACAGCAAACAATAGCCTAGACTCTGAGCCAAGGTGTTTCAGAATTCATTAGGGAAGTGTGATCTGTTGGCTCAAGCAGTGAGAAGTACTCATGCTGTGTGGTCAGAACCACAGGTGTGAGGAAGCCACATGATGGAACCTGGCACCCACTGCAGAAACACCTCAGGTTCAATGCACACTGTGAATTAATCTTGGCCATTGCATGTGTGCAAACCTTTTGTTCTTGGCAAAATTTTGCAATGGCCACATTTAGTTCCATCATCCCATATGGAGATGGGATTCACGGGTTAAGAAACTGATGTACAATGTTAAGCTTGGCGACTGAACAGAAGGCTCCGTGGTGAATCAAACTCCGTGGGATCCAACAGCCAATTTTGGACTCCATGAGCACTGACACACAGGTTCACATTCAAATACACACACACACACACACACACACACACACACACACACACACACACACACACACTTTCTTAATTTTTAAAAAGATGAGAAAGTGGGATTCCTCTCCACTGCTCAGCCACCTACCACAGTGGCACTTGAGTCTTGCAAGGCTGTATACTTGTCCAGAGGGTATCCCTGCCAGTCTCTTTCCCCAGGCCACCCGACTTCCCTTCTGCATCAAGCTTATGCTCCCCTCCCTGCCAGGCCCATGGCCAGAGCCATTAGCCTGGCTTCTCGGTGCCTCCCATATTTTCATTCCTCTGGACTCTGCAGATGCAAAGTATAAGCAATCTGGACAGTGGCCAAGAGTTTTGTTGCTTCAGTCAGATACTGGCACATTCACAGGGAAAAGAGTTAGAGAATAAAATATCTCATATGAATTTTCCTTCCAAGAAACGTTATGATGTATTTTCTGTGCTGAATGTCTCAAGATGCGATCTGTGCAGCCTGCACAGCTGTTGTCATTTTACAAACACACTTCGTGGTGCCACCAAGAATCTCCTGAATCTGCAGTAAGTTTCAGATCCTTTAATAAGTCTGAAAGGGACAATAAGAATTTAGAAATGGAGACTTTAAAGTACACTTTCATCCAACATGAGCCAGTGATTAGGGAGAGCTGTGCTTTACACAATGAAAAAGAAGTTTTTTGACAAGTTTACACCCTTTGTGTTATTAATAGTTAAACACAATTGTAACAGTAAACTTCTGAAAAGTGAACTTTAAGCTGATTAAGGCTTCATCTTTTTAAATGTCCTATAGTCAGTAGCTTGCATAAGGAAAACTAATTTGACATGAGGCTGTAAAATGCCTGATAGGGGAGCAGGCTTTTTTTTTTTTTCTGTAAATACCCACTAGTGAAGAATGTTTTGTGTCAAGTTACCAGATGTGGTTTTCCTGTCAATAAAATGTGTTTATCAGTGCGACCTGCCACCAGCAGTCACAACAAAGAGCAGAGGGAACCTGCTTTTGTGCCTGGACAGTGGGGGAGTGAGAAGGTGGCTGCATTTTCCTGCCTGGTCCTTCCTTACATTGTAGAATTGTTTATCTAACATTTTGTGTCTTCCAGGAGAAACATTACAAAATTTAAAACCAAAAGCTTTGGCTCTTGAAACCTCAAATGTTTAAAGGTTTTTGTTTTGTTTTGTTTTACCAAAAACATCTTTATTTTTTAGTCTACACAAAACTCTTATTACAAAATAATCATGATTAGCATAGAAAATGGGCATATGTCTTCAAAGCATTTCCCTTTAACAAAAATTCATTTTATACAATATGAACATTAAAAATTTGGGGAGGAAGAAAGCCAGAATCTAACAAAACTCAAGGAAATCCATTGCTACTTCGAGCTCTTCCCCTCCAGGAAGCAGCACTGTTACATTGTTTCCATTTAGTAAAATCTAGTATAATTTTGTATCCTTGTGGTGATATTTTGTTTGTGAACTAACAAATAAAGCTTACAGAACTAGCTACTAGTTAACCACAGAGGCCCGGCAGTGGTGGCGCACACCTTTAATCCCAACACTAGGAAGGCAGAGGCAGATGAATCTCTGTGAGTTCAAGGCCACCCTGGGCTACACGAAATTGATCCAGTCTAAAAGAGAAACAGACAAGCAGTGGTGGTTCACACCTTTAATTCCAGTATTGGGGCGTCACACACCTTTAATCCCAGCACTAGGAAGGTAGAGACAGGAAGTGATATGACTGGGCAGAGAAAGGAATATAAGGCGAGGGGGAGACAGGAGTTCATGGCATTCAGTCTGAGGATTCATAGAGACAGGATCTTGCCCCCTTTGGTCTCAGGATTCGGTAGAGACCAATTATAATTCATGATATATAGCCTTCTTCCTCTGGTGTAATTTCAGACTGTAGCATCTTCCAATACCATATTGATGAAATCATCAAGTCATAGAAGTGTACCAACAATTTCTTTATCACTCCTCATCACAGTGTCAATTCTTAATCCCATATTGTTGTTCATAAGGTCTAGTGGCAGGAGCTGCCACAAGTTCATGGCTGTGCTAGCCGCTGTTACCATGCAGGAAGCATGTTTTGCTTTTAACAAGTATGCAGCGCCTCCTTCAGGGTGTAGCCACCATGAGGGGTCTGGGCTATGTATCAGCTGGTGAATGACACAGACCTCTGAATCCTCGACATCTCCATCTTGCAGCCAGCTTGAATGAGGCTAATCTGACTTGCCTGACTGCAGTGAAACAAGGGAACCTTCCCAGGGGCAGTATTTCTTCACCTCGACTGCGCTCACACTAGGTGGTGCTAGGAAGCAAAGTTGCATCAATTCTAAGATAGAGCCAAAGGATTTATGAGTTTGGTAGAGAGGGTGGGGCAACTGCAAGGGAGGGGTTCATGCCAGTGTCTGAGGTCTTGCATTGCTCCATGAGTAATCTCTAATAAATTCATTGCTGTCCACTAAGATGAGATTAATAAGTCACTCTTGCTGGGCGGTGGTGGCGCACGCCTTTAATCCCAGCACTTGGGAGGCAGAGGCAGGCGGATCTTTGTGAGTTTGAGACCAGCCTGGTCTACAGAGCGAGATCCAGGAAAGGCGCAAAGCTGCACAGAGAAACCCTGTCTCGAAAAACCTAAAAAAAAAAAAAAAAAAAAGTCACTCTTTGTGCTGTAGAAATGTCGGGGGCAGATGTTAATTTTACATCTCCCCAGAAAAGTCACACAATTGGTCAACAAATTTGAGCATATGCAAATGAGACTACACACTAGATGCAGATACAAACTGTGTGTAAAAATGTATATAATCAAGTGTTACTAAAACATTATCAGATTATTTAAACTCAAGAAATTTAATTTTACTTATTGTTTCTTTTCTTGTCTTGTCTAAAAAGTCCAAGAGAAGTTATAAATGATTCTACAAAGTACATGTAGCAAGTGTGTGATTTTCAGACTTCTGGGACCACACCTTAATAAAACAGACTAAGATTTATAAATCCAACCATGAAGTTTTATGGTAAATTACTCACCTAATCTTGCAGTGTTTTCATACTATAGTAACACAGCTTGAAATTTTTCTAATGTATCTGTTGAATAACTTTGCAAATATGTTCTAGCTTAAAATAATCTATTGAATAAAAATCTTTTGGATGGAAAATGCTTTGGATGATAAAATAAGGGGGTTGTTCTAAAGTAAAATGACAAGCAAAAAACCACTCATTGGTGACAAAAGTATTTATTAATCAGCAAAGAAAAAGCCTTACTGATAAATGGGATAACTACATGTAAAAGAATAATCCTCTCCTCTCACCCTGCAGAGCACTCAACTCCAAATGCACCAAGAACATTAACACAGGACCTGAAACCCTGGATCTGCTAGAGGGAAAGTGGAGAAAACACTTCCTTATGAAGACAGAGGGAAGGCCTCTCTGAAGAGGACTCTAGTTATCAAGACAACGGGACAAACTGACAAATGGGACAACATGAAATTAAAAGGTTATAATTTGGGACTCACCCATGTTGGTGTCTGAGGGCCACACAGCCAATGGAGCTGTGCTAATTTGCATGGCCTGTGCTGCCACCTGGGTGATCATGGTGACATCCAAGCCCAGGTTGCGGTGTAGGACTATGTCTGGGTCCATGGCCCTACCACAGCCAGGGTCGGGGTTGAGATCCATGGCTCCTGATACCACTGAAGGCCATGCAAATTATGAGTCATCACCTGAGGCCAGGTGGGGATCTGAGGGTCATGCTACAGCTGGAGCTATACAGATCTGAGTGGCCTGCACTGCTACAAGGTGACATGGTAACATCCAGGCCTGAGCTGCAGCTGAGAGCCTTGTCTAGGTCCATGGTCCCACCACAGCCGGGGTCTCTAATGTCTGGCCCGTAGTGCCACCAAAGGCTACATGGATGCCTAGGGTCTAGGATGTATCCTGTGACTATGTTGGTGTCCAAGGGCTGTGCTGCCACCAGGACCACACCAATCTGCGTGGCCTGACCAGCCACACGGGCCTATGGTGTTGTCCCGGCCTGGGCTACTGCCATAGGCCATGTCTGGGTCCATGGCCCAACAGCAGCCAGGGTCTGGGCTGATGTCCATGTTACTGCAGGAGGTCATAGGAACTATGGGTATTGAAATCCAAGGGCCATGCTGAGCCAGCCCTGCCCCTCACTGGCCCCAGGATAGCTTTTCCTGCCCCTTGCAGGACACTGTAGCAGCAGAGCTGGTCCCACCCCGCCATGGGAGAGCTGACCCCCACACTCAGGAGAGATGATTCCAATCCTCACCACAGCCATGGGAGAGCTGACCCCCACACTCAGGAGAGATGGCCCCAATCCTCACCACAGGCATGGGAGAGCTGGTCTTGATGGCATGGGCCTAGGGAAGTTGCCTCTGCCCCTCACCTGAGGGAGTGGTCCCAGTGGCCCAAACTGAACAGCTCAGCTACCATCTGCTGTGGGATGGTCTGTATGTCAAATGTGTTGCTGATTGGTCAATAAATAAATCACTGATTGGCCATTGGCTAGGCAGGAAGTATAGGCGGGACAAGGAGGAGAATAGAGCTGGGAAGTGGAAGGCTGAGGGGGAGACATTGCCAGCCGCCATCAGGATAAGGAAGATGTAAAGTACCGGTAAGCCATAAGCCATGTGGCAAGGTATAGATTAATAGAAATGGATTAATTTAAGCTGTAAGAACAGTTAGCAAGAAGCCTGCCATGGCCATATAGTTTGTAACCAATATAAGTGTCTGTGTTTACTTGATCGGGTTTGAGCGGCTTGGGACTGGCGGGTGAGAGAGATTTGTCCTGACTGTGGGCCAGGCAGGAAAACTCTAACAACAAATGGCGCCCAACATTAAGCTGCATTATGAATTTAGCCTTTGCTAGTACAAAACAAAACAAAACAAAAAAAAAAAGAGGTTTCTGGGCTACACACTGCTTTGATAAAAGCGTAGACCCACTATTTCTGAGACTTGATGGTTCCCAGAGCTGGCGGGAACCGCCATGTTGGGAAGCTAAAGTGGGCGGAGCCAGCAGCCACAGTGCCGTTTCAGGCTTAGAAGGCTGCAATTTAAAACAACAGGTTTACAATAAGACAGATTCAGATGTAATAGTTTAAAATATGTGTAAAATATACGTAGGCTTAAAAGAGACAAAAAAAAGGTGATATATACAGTATAGAAACAAATACATGGTTTTAAAAAAAATAAAGTCTTTAAAGAGACAGTAAAATTAATATAAAAAATAAGCCACGTAGAGATGACTATTACACAGAGAGTCTGGATTGTGTTGTCTTTGGGATTCTTAACTACAGAGAGATATTTGATTGTAAAGAAAGCTAAGTTAAACCAGTATATATATTTTAAAGATACTTTGACTTCAAAATTTGGATGTAAAGATATGTTGCTTTGGAAAAGAGTCTCTTTTGTTTCCACAGAAAGCGAGAGGCTATGGATTTGTTCCAGAGTAAGATACATCAGGTTTGACCAGCCAAGACCCCCTGAAAGGTCTCCGATGACACCATGGCCCAGATGATCCAACATCCAGAACCGTTTCAAGGCAACTGGCTCAGATGATATAGCCTCACGGACTACTCCATGATCCTAAAATTTTCTTTGTTTCCCCAGAAGATACAGCGCCCCCCTCCAGCAGGAAGTAGTAAGAAAAACTACGCCCAAATTCCCAAATATACCAAGCTGACTTTAGAGATATGTAAAGGTTAAAACCTTCCTTTTTAAGAAAAGAAAAGGGGAGGTGCTGTGGGATGGTCTGTATGTCAAATGTGTTGCTGATTGGTCAATAAATAAATCACTGATTGGCCATTGGCTAGGCAGGAAGTATAGGCGGGACAAGGAGGAGAATAGAGCTGGGAAGTGGAAGGCTGAGGGGGAGACACTGCCAGCCGCCATCAGGATAAGGAAGATGTAAAGTACCGGTAAGCCATAAGCCACGTGGCAAGGTATAGATTAATAGAAATGGATTAATTTAAGCTGTAAGAACAGTTAGCAAGAAGCCTGCCATGGCCATATAGTTTGTAACCAATATAAGTGTCTGTGTTTACTTGATCGGGTTTGAGCGGCTTGGGACTGGCGGGTGAGAGAGATTTGTCCTGACTGTGGGCCAGGCAGGAAAACTCTAACAACAACCATCCAGACCCACATCCTGGGCCTTGGGTGGCCCATCCAAATATCTGCCCCATCTATGACCTGCTGGAGTGTGTAAAGGGACTGGTTCTGTGGAACACAGGCTCTCCATGACTCGGGGCAACATCAGGATTTCCAAGAGGTGTTTAAATTGAGGTCCCAGTCATGATGGTGTGCCAGAGACCTTGAACCAGACAGATGATTCATTACAATGAATATTCTGCAGGTGTGGGACAAAAGAATGTACTGAGGGACACACTGCAGTTTCCAATGCCACTTGGATGAATGAAGAGGTGTTGGAAAGATGGAGGAGGGAGGTGGGCTTTTTGTTTTGGTTTGGTTTGGTTTGGTTTTTAATTAATTTGGGGAGGCGTGCTGCCCAGGTGTGGGGTAGATATGGAGAGACTGGAAGGAAGGCGGGATTGGGGTGCATGATGTGAAATTTCCAAAGGATAAATAAAGAATTGTGTAAAAATTAAAATAATAATAATTTGGGAGTCACAAGTGGAGTCCATGACCATCACGGCTAGGAGCATGGCAGCGGGCAGGCAGGCATGGTGCAGGAGCAGAAGCTGAGAGCTGACATCCTGATTCACAAACAGCATGCAGAGAGAGAGAATTAGAGACACTGGGACCTGTGTGGGCTTTCGAATCCTCAAAACCTACCTCAGTGACACACCTCCTCCAACAAGGACACATTTCAAATCCTTTCCAAACAGTTGCACTAACTGGGGACCAGACATTCAAATATATGGGGACCAGTACCACTCAACTAGCTCAGCATCTCACCGCAGCCAAAATGGCAAATCATAAAGAAAATCAAGCACAAAAGACAAACACTGCTGAGGGTGTGGAGAAAGGAATCCTTGTTCATTATTGGAGGGAGTTACAGTGGTTTGAATGATCGAGATATATTGTATAAGAAAAACTTTGAAGGGGAAAAATAAAATTAAGGATAGAAAAGAATAAAACAAATCTCCCAGGGCTCCAGCAAGATGGCTCAGCAGGTGAAGGCACCGGTGTATAGCAATTTTGTCTGAGATGAAATCAACTTGGAGGGAAACTTGTTAAGACATGGGATGCGTCTTCGTTTGCTTTCCATTGACGTGATAAACACCACAGCTGACCACAAGCAGCTTGGGGAGGAAAAGGTTGGTTTCGCTTTATAATTTACCATCTTTCATGAGGAGGCAGGGCAGGAAGCAAGGGCCACATAGGAGAGCTTGCTCACGGGCTTGCTCTCCAGGGTTTGCTCAGCCTGCTTTCTTACATAGCCCAGGACCACCTGCTCTGGGAGGGCACCGCCCACCAAGGGTGTGGCCCTCTTATACCTATCATGTTTTCTCAGGAAGATTCACACAACAGGCACCTGCCACCAAGCTCGATGTCCTGAATTGGATCACAGGGTTACACACAGTGGGAAGAGAGGACTCCTGAATGTTGTCCTATGACTTACACATGTGATCCATGGCATGTGCACACATACCACACATAAATAGATAGATAGATAAATAAATAGGTAGATAAATAGATAGATAGATAGATAGATAGATAGATAGATAGATAAATGTTCATATTAAGAATAACCATCTCTTAGAGACTCTGAGCACCTCTGTGCTGATATTGTGGGTCAGGCACGAACTTGGGCCCAGGGGACATAACAATCAGCAAACATGGTTCATCATGTATTCCAGAGTTTCCACGCTCTTTGTAGGTAGAAGTGACAGAAAGAAAGCAAGTCTGTGCTGTTGGGTGGTAACAAGTGTCAAACAGAAGAATGAAGGAGGGTAATTCTGGAAGGGCAGCGCTGCTTCAGAAAGCAGGGAGCAAGCTTCTGACTAGTGGGAAGTCATTCCAACAGAATGGAGAAGCCAGTGCAAAGGTCCTGAGGTGAGCAAGTTGCTGATGTGTTCAGGGAATAGGAGGGCAGAGCAGATAACCCACAGCAGAGTGAGTGAGGAGCATGAAGTGGGATCTAATGTCAGAAAAGGGCAGGGTGGGATGGAGAAGGTCATGTAGAGCTTGTGACTACTGACAGGAACCAGTATGTCCCTCACAGTGAGATGGAAAGGATAGGAAGATTTGACAAAGAGGTGACTTAAACTAACTTACATATTAGATTGTGACTCTGGCTCTAAGACTGAGTTACAAGTAGACCATGACACATCAGCAAGGAGAATTAGGAAGCTGGAGCACAGACCTAGGATGCTGGCTGGACCAACAGTCTCCTTGGGCACAGTGAGAAGAGTCAGATTACAGATCTGATTAAAAGCCAGGGTCAGGGCTGGGGAGATGGATCAGTGGATAAGGCACCTGCTATGCAAGCGTGAGGATGTTTGCTCTGATCACAGCATCCTCACAAATGCATGCTGGGATGGCTACAGGCTTGTCATCCCAGAGCTCAGGAGGAGGAAACAGGAAGTACCACCAGCTGGATGGCTAGTTAGACTAGCCAAATCCATAAGCTCTTAGGTCACACACACACACACACACACACACACACACACACACACACACACACACACGTTCACATGCACATGAGCATGCACACACACCACACACCTACAGAATAAAACATGTTAGAAGCAGTCAAATACTAGATTTGAGATGTAGGAGATTAAAGGAGTGAGAAAAGACCCAGGGTTTGGGGACTGAGAGGCACTTCCTGAAATGAAGAGCCTGTGGGCTGGGCAGGCTGCAGGGAAGAGAGGGAGTGCAGAAATCCAGGGCACAAATCTGGGGAGATCCAGGAGCCTTTGCTGAACTGGGACCTGTTGGCAAACCTGGGAGACCCATCTTAGTAGATGAGTGAAGCGAGGCTCAGACATGAGTCCTGCACTCAGGAGGCAGGGCCTCTGCAGGCCTGGATGAAGCTCTCAAGTCTGACTCCTCCAGCCCGAGCATCTGCAGAAACTTCACAACAGGAAATGAGCTGAACAATGTTCAACCTTTACTCCCAGGGTTCAGAGGAATACCATCTGCGCAGACTCTCTGGTGTCTGCCTTCCTGGAGGAACCAGAGTCTCTTTCACTTCCAAAGAATACATTGACTAGCTGAGGAGCCTTGGCGTGGGACACACATTAGTGAGCCTCTTAGAAGAGCAGGGTGAGTAGTGGGAACAACAGAGTCCACCAAACCATTTGAATTGTGGGAAGGAAGTGCTGGCCTGACTGCACTAAGGCATACTGTAGCAGACATGGGGACCCGTCCTGAGAGCCAGGGCCCAGGCTCCAGCCCTGCTTGGAGAGTCTACAGGCCAGCTCTGGTGGGAGGGAGGTGGCTGGATTCCCCTGTGTGCTTCATGTGCCTGTTCCTGTCATAGTCTGTCCTGCACCCTCCTCTCTCCTGTCTGACCTAAAGCTGCAGGAATAAGGATCGTTAATAGTGGGGTATTTAGATTGAGGACAGGGATGAGAAATAAAGAAGACAAAAGCAGCAGCTGGAACCCGCAGGTCTTACTTGAGCAGATTAATTAATCCAAGCAAGTTTATTAAGAAATCTAGCATCCCCTGTACTATTTGAGGTGTGGTGTGGATAGCCAAGCTCAGTAGAGAGCTAAGAACACAGGATCCTTCAGACCCAGTTGCCTTAGGACTGATAACCACAGCCCCGGGAAGAGGGGATTCAGGTCCCCAGAAGCTACAACTTTAGTTCCTCTGAGACACTGACTCCAATGTCAGACTAATCTCAGTAAGTCCATTCCTGGACATGTCACAGAAAGGACATGTCAGTTGCTTAAGTTCCCATTACTAACTTCCTTTCATCAGGGCCTATGGGAAAGTCTTGGGTCACTCTTACCCTCCACACTTACCCATGTGTCTCCTTGGTTTTCTCTGGGTAATTTGTCCTTTCAGCTTAGTTGGCTCTAGAGTATTCAACCTGTATGGTGCCCAGGGACAAGAGACTTCTAAAGATTTCTTCACAGGGGCTAGCCTGGACTGAGACTAAGCTCTTAAGTCCCCTATGTGCTGCCTCTCCCCACCTCATCCTCTGTCACAGTAATGGCTGAAGGACTGACCTCCTCAGAGTGGGGCACTAGAACAGGAAAAGGATGAGGAACAGAATAGTGAGTGTCCCGCACATTCCATCCCTGCATCCTCCATCCGTGTCCTCTTATCCTCTCACGTTCCTCTCTCTAGAATCCAAACATCCCTTTCTTTCCTCCCCCAACCCTTCTCCCTTGATTAGCATCCTCTAATCCTCCTGCTCCTGCTCCATGTCCTACATCCTTCCATCTTCTTGCTTTCCCATCCCTACAGTTCCCACCCTCCATTCTCCAGATGCCCACCTTCCCACTCCTCCCTCTCCATCACTTTTCATGGCTAGACCTGAGTCAAGTCTTTGCTTCTGTGGTTCTCCAAAGTTAGAGACCTGGATCTCCTGTCTGCTGCTGGTGGTGAGAACTGTACCCTCCTCCAGGAACAGCGCTGCTTCTGCACCAACAAACCCAAGGGGGTAGAGAGGCTGAAGACTTAATTAAGGACCAGACAAAGGTTCAGTAACAGTCATCTTCCTAAGGACGGGCTTTTATTCGCTGCCACTCTGGCTCTTCCTCTTCATCTCTCCATTCCTCCTTATCCTCACGCTTCCATTTCTCCTGTCCTTTAAAATGTTTACACAAGTTCCTCATGGATCAAATCACTGTCATCACTAGGACAATGGATACTCTAACTAGGAACGTATTGGTTCCCCAATCTTAGTCACTATATCCCTGTCTAATAACTGTGTTCAAAGGTTTCTCCAGGAGTGAATGGTGGCAATCACGTGATTCACTGCAGCAGAACAAGTTAAAATTCTTTTCCTGGTTCATAAAGTCAACTCAAACTATACCAACTTAAGCCTTAGGGACAGAGCCTAGTCCCACCTTCATCATCCCCCTCCTGCAGGAAACAGCCAATGAGAAAATACATCCCTCTTCTTTTTATCTCTCCTCGGGGTCAGATAAATGACCTTAATGACCTAAAAGAACAAACTTTAGACAAGCTAAGAAACCTGCAACTCAGCATAATGATAAGCACCCCTGCCTGATGGGAAAGCCAGCTCAGTAAGGAGAACAACCACTGGCATCATTCATGAAACTATAGAGAACACATCACTGATAAACTCCCTCCCAGAGTTCCCTCTTCTGCCCTATAAAGCCCAAGCCCTGCACCTGGACACACAGTCTCCATCCCCAGGAGAGCCTGGGGTCCTTCAGTTGTCCTGACCAGAGGACAATTGTCCCTGTAGAGGCCGCTCTGCTCTTTCTATTTCCAGGTTTCCTCCATCAGTTCCAGTCAAACACCCATTTCCAGAGCAGAAACGGGTGGCAGAGACAAGGATCCACTGGCCTCCTGCTTGGAGCAACAAGAGAAGGGGGACGTGAAGCAGGACCAGTGGGAGCTGCACAGCCAAGCATCATCTGGGGACTCTATCACCATGGGAGCAGCTAAGTCCAAGAAGGCAAGTGGCACAGAGGAGGCTCGGCATAAACAGGTCTTGGACCCTACCCACAATAAGACGAAGCAGATGGACCTGGAGCTACAGCAGACCAAATCCCAGGCAGAGAAGGACTTGATGCTAAGTAAGTACACCAAGGACCCCAACCCACCACTACTGTGATCTCTTCATCACCACTGAGCCCTCCTGCCATGGTTTCCATGGGCAGGCTAACCTGTTAAAAGAATTCACAGGTCCAGAGGCGTCTGAAACCAAACACCCTGCAGAAACCCCTAAGGGAACCTTAGAGCCTCACACTCTTCCACAGGAGTCCATTCTCAGGCTCCTGGGAAGGAACACTCTGAAGCTGTGGTCATGGGGAGAGGCTGAATTCATATGGCTCTTAAAGGAGTGAGCACAGGGTTCAAGCCAGTTCCAAAAAGGAGCACTTGATAACACTTAAGTTACAAGCCCAGACTAAAGCTGAGCAGAGGCAGACTCCAATCCTGGTTCTACCAACCCAGACAAGTCATTTACAGCCCTCAGCCTCCATGTCTCCATCTAGGAAACAGGAGAAAAGTAAAAACCTGTTTTCTTGGGTTGTGGGGGGGTAAAGTGACAATCCACATTGAATATTAAATAGTCAATATTCAATAAATCTTCAGGTATTATTAAGTACAAGCCCATGTAATTGCTGCTGCTATTATTATAGTTTGTAACACTATGGGACAGAATCTCAGAAACCCACATAAGGGAGCTGAGACTCACAGAGAAAACTAGAAAACCACCCGGAGGACTAGTGTAGAACCAGGACAGATGTGTGAACTTCATGGTCCCAGGACAGGAACTTTTCTCAGCAGCAACTCTGAGAGCATCGTTCCTACCATGTGACAGTGAAGAAGACTATAAGAGTAAGCAGGGAGGACCCCAGGCTTGTTCCCCTGGCTCCTACCTCTGTGTTTCTTACAACCACACAACTGTTTCATTTCCAGAACCCATTCTTCCTCATTTCAGGCTCCAGGAGGACACTTAACATGGATTCCCTTATCCAAGGCATCTCAGCAGAACTACTGGGCTTAGCTCATGAATCTCAGAGACATTCACATGAGAATGAAGGAAGTTGGTAATGGGAACTTAAGCAATCTATTGCAAAATAAAGATGAACTAAACTTGGAGCTGTGAAAGGAACTTAAAGTTCACATAGATAGTGGTTCTTCACAAGTGACCATCCACATGTATGGGGACCTGAATAAAGGACTTAAATAGAAGGGCAGAGAAGCCATGATGAGGGCTAAGAGTCACATAGAAAGGTTTCCTCTGGGCAATGCAGTGCTGAAGTTGCATTTGACACAAGGAAAACCTAGAAACCATGAGGGTCAGCAGTGAGCCTAGCCCAAAGGCTCCCAGAATTCAGCTCAAAATGTGAGTTGGCAATGAGGACTCTGGGGCTCATGCAGGTCCTGAAGATCCAAAAAGGTCTCTTCTCCTGAGATGAATCACTAGAAGAGGGTATGCTCCTGCCTCAGCTTCAGTCACTTTCTTCTCCTAACTCCCTTTATTTCACTCTCACTTACCCAGGCCACACCCATAGACAGATTTTTCTTTTGGTCACCAGCTCACAAAAAATGGCACAGAGACTTATTATTAATTAGGAAAGTTTGGCCTATAGCTTAGGCTTGTCCCTACTAGATCTTATAACTTAAATTAACCCATTTATATTAATCTTTGTTTTGCCTTGTGGCTTTTTACCTCTCTTCCATCTTGCACCTCCTGTTTTGTCCCCATGTCCTCTGGCATCTCTCCTGCACCTCGATTCATCTCCTCTTCCTCTCTGCCAGGAAGTCCCATGTAACCTCTTCAAGACAAGCTATTGGCCATTCAGCTCTTTTTTAAACCAATCAGAAGGCACACTGGAGAAAACACATCTTCACAGTGTACAAAAATATTGTGCCACATCATACATCCTTGCCTCTTCCTCTTCTCAAGGAACAATATAGCCAACACTCTTTAGTGCACAAGGTCTAGAGAGAGAGGCTAACTTGTCCAAGCTCACAACACATAGAGACAGACTCAGTTCTGATATCTATAACACTCAGTGCATGGGAAATCAGAGACATCTCTTTCAAACTAGTGCTACAATGTGAAAGTCCTGCCTAACCCTTATCTTTCATTTCAAAGTTCATTTTTTTTTTTTACCACACATTAAGCTTTGAATGTGTTGAATACAGAGTCAATAGTCATTGTCCTCAATGGTCACTGATTTCACTTACTGTGTGATAGGAGTAAAGCCATTGTATTTAAGGGCATTGTAAAAGGGATTAGACATGTCTAAATGGAACACGTTTGTTCCATTTAAAACAAATCCACTCCATCCTGAATTTCCATGATTAAATTTCACTGTGAATCAAAATTGTGTTTTAAAGACTCTCCCCTCCCACTCTAGCATGCCACTTACTACTCATTAAAAATATTTGAAATGTGTACTTCAGTCCCCAAGATATTAGTCAGAATCTCTGTTGTTGGTTGTTTTTTGAATCATTGGCTCTTTGGGGGGCCAGCCACCCAGCTCCCAAATAAATCCACCAATTCTTACTCTTACTTGTGAATGCCTGACTTTATCATAGCTTATTTCTAGTCAGCTTTTCTTAATATATCTTATCTCATCTATCCCTTGGCTCTGGGCATATATATATATATATATATATATATATATATATATATATATATATATATATGTTTATATATATGTTTATATATATGTTTATATATATATATATATATATATAAAATTCTTTACTAACAACTCCCTGAGTTACTGTGTAGCTGGATGGCTAGCCCCTGGTCCCATCTCTCTTCCAGATTTCTCCTCCTATTTATTCTTTCTACCTGCCAGGACCACCTACACTTTCACGTGCCTTGCTATTGGATATTCAGCTCTTGATTAAAACAATTAGGTAATTGAGTCAAGCACAGCTACACGGGTTCAAAGAGACAGACAAATGCAACATAAACCACTGCAACACACCCTTACATCGTTGAAGAAATATTCCATTGCGAAAGCATATGTAACATATATTCAACAAATATTCCACAAAAACCACTAAATGTAATGGACATATATCTACATAGACAATGTAAGCCAAGAATATGAAACAGAATAATAATTATTCACAAATGAGATTACTAAATAATTGTGAACCTATTCCTATAAAAAAAAAGAATATGGGAAATTAATGCAGGAAAAATCTGAGTTTGAGACAGAAGTTTGAGCCCGAACTACACAGTAAGATGTTACCTTTCCCTGTGGGACAGAAACTCAGGGAACCACATGAGGCAGTTGAGGCTCAGAGAAGAACAGAGACTCACATTAGGACTAGAGTAGAGCAGTGTGAACTTCTTCATGGTCCCAGTGCAGGATCCTTTGCATGCAGCTACTGTAAGAGCATCATTCTCTCCATGAGACTCTGGAGAAGGGTGTGAGGGTAAGCAGGAAGAACTCCAGCCTGGCTGACTAGACTCCTCCTCCTACTTCCCTGACATTGTCACAACCACTGTCCTTTCCGATGGCTCTCTCTTCATCATTTTCAGGCTCAATAACGCCACCCCACATGAATCCTGTTACCTGCCATGGCTCTTCACAACGACGAAAATCAAGGCATAAATTTTGGAGGAGAAATCCAAAGTCAGCTTTTGATGAACAGGAATGTGATGAGTCTGTATTCACAACCAAAGGTAAGCTCAGGCAGCAGATTGGGATGTGACTTCTAAGCCCACATAGCTTCATCCATGCTTCTTTCTCAATCATTTTCAGGCTCAATAACCCCACCACACATGAGTCCCATTACATGTTTTGGCGCTTTACACCATCTGAGATCAAGGCATATATTTTCAAGGGGAAATCCCAAGTCAGACAAAGAGCTTGATAAATGGAAACCTGAGAATTCTGGATGCTCACCCAAAGGTAAGCTCAGCTGGCAGCTTGGGATGCAACTTCTAGGTGAAGGTTCTGCACAATGAGCCTCCACATTTATGGGACCTGGAAAAGCAACCTAAATGGAAGTCAGAGGAGCCTTGCAGGAATGTTCAGTGTCACAGGCCACAAATGATGCCTCTGGGCTCTTCAGTGTGGAAAGTGCATCTGACACATAAAGAAAGTGGAACCTATGGGGCCAGCAGCAAGCCTGGCCAAGATGGCACCCAGAGCAGCTAAAAACATGAGTGGGTTCAGAAATCCCAGGGATCATGCACGTCCTCACCTTCCAAGAAGGTCTCTTCCCTTAAGATGGACCCCAGGGATAGGGAAGACTCCTGCCTCAGCTTCAGCCCTACTTATCTTATTCAAACTTACTGAGGCCACACACTGACCTCTTGCTCTTCTCAAACATCAAAGTAGCCACCTCTTTCCAGTGCACAAGGTCTAGAGAGAGATATTAACTTGTCCTACTTCAGGGAACATACACAGAGATGGAAAGCCAGAATATAGAATAATGCGAACCTGACAAACGTCTTCCTCCTCCGTTTTCATCCTGTTGCTGCTCTGTGAAATTCCTGCCGACACTTAAACCGTGACTTTCCCCAAAATACAATACTTCCCACCCCACATAAAGCCTTCAGAATGATGATTACAGTGTCAATGGCCATTGCCCCTAGTTGTCACCTTGGCTCCTTTAATGTATGTCACAGAAATAGTCATTGACAGGCATTGTCTCAGTTTCAGGATCAGAGCATTGACTCTGCTCACCTTTTCTTCTGCTGCCAACTTGCCAGCATGTGCAAATCTTACATCTTCAAGCTGCACACAAGAAGGGCCTTGCACTCAGGGCTTAGGGAAGACTAATGATGCTGTAGCAGAGAACACTCTGCCCATGTCTCTCTCTCCCCACAAAGGTTCCTCCTAGGCTACCACCAGTATCCTTCTCTTATTTCTCACCCTCACTATTCCCAGCTTCTACGTTGTTCCATTAAAATAATTCCACTCCATCATAAACTTCGGTGTTCATCTTCGTTGTGTGTCAAACTCTGTCTTAAAGGCTCTCACCTTCCTCCCTAGGATGCCACTTGATACCTGTCAGCTATTCCTGAAAATATTTATATCGGCCTCCAACATGTTTGTCAGAACCTCTCTGTTTAATGGACACTTTATCCACCTTGATGTTTTAGGTAAAACACTAACAAAAATCTAAAGGCATCAAAAATAGATGAAATAACTAACTGGTCTTGTACATATTCCTATAATCACAGAATATCTATAATGAATGCAGGAAGAATCTAAACAAGCATGAATTACACAGTAAGATGCTACCTTTCCCTGTGGGACAGAAACTCAGAGACCCACATGAGGGAGTGGAGGCTCAGAGAAGAACAGAGACTCACACTTAGGACTAGAGTAGAGTAGTGTGAACTTCTTCATGGTCCCAGTGCAGGATCCTTTGCATGCAGCTACTGTAAGAGCATCATTCTCTCCATGAGACTCTGGAGAAGGGTGTGAGGGTAAGCAGGAAGGATTCCATCCTGGCTGACTTGACTCCTCCTCCTACTTCACTGACATTGTCACAACCACTGTCCTTTCCCATGGCTCTTTCTTCATCATTTTCAGGCTCAATAACCCCACCCCACATGAGTCTTCTTGCCTGCCAGGACCCTTCACAACAACTGAGTTCAAGGCATATATTTTGGAGGCATAATTCGAATTCAGCTTTTGATGAACAGGAATGTGATGAGTCTGTATTCACAACCAAAGGTAAGCTCAGCTGGCAGCTTGGGATGCAACTTCTAGGTCGACATAGTTGGTTGTTCTTCACAGGTGAGCCTCCACCTTTATGGGACCTGGGACAAGCAACTTAAATGGAAGTCAGAGGAGCCTTGCAGGAATGTTAAGGGTCACAATCAAGAAATCATGCCTTGGGCTCTTCATTGTGGAAGGTGCATCTGACACATGAAGAAAGGGGAACCCATGGGGGTCAGCTGTGAGCCTAGCCAAAATGGCACCCAGAGATCAGCTCAAAATATGAGTGGGTTCAGAAATCCCAGGGGTCATGCAGGTCCTGACATCCAAGAAGGCCACTTCTCTTAAGATGGACCCGAAGAAGAGGGAAGACTCCTTCCTCAGCTTCAGCCCTACTTCCCTTATTCCAACTTACTGAGGCCACACACTGACCTCGTGCTCTTCTCAAACATCAATGTAGCCACCTCTTTGCAGTGCACAAGGTCTAGATTGAGAGGTTAACTTGTCCTAATTCAGGGCACACACAGAGAGATGGGGAGCCAGAATATAGGATAATGGGAACCCTACAAATGTCTTCCTCCTCCGTTTTCATCCTGTTGCTGCTCTGTGAATGTCCGGCCCACACCTACCCTTGACTTTCCCCACAATTCCATTATCCCCACCCCACAAAGAGCCTTCAGAATGATGATTACAGTGTCAATGGCCATTGCCCCTAGTTGTCACCTTGGCTCCTTTAATGTGTGTCACAGAAATAGCCATTGGCAGACATTGTCTCAGTTTCAGGATCAGAGCATTGACTCTGCTCACCTTTTCTTCTGCTGCCAACTTGCCAGCATGTGCAGATCTTACATCTTCAAGCTGCACACAGGAAGGGCCTTGCACTCAGGGCTTAGGGAAGACTAATGATGCTGTAGCAGAGAACACTCTGCTCATGTCTCTCTCCCCACAAAGGTTCCTCCTAGGCTACCACCAGTATGCTTCTCTTATTTCTCACGCTCACTATTCCCAGCTTCTACATTGTTCCATTAAAATAATTCCACTCCATCATAAACTTCGGTGCTCATCTTCGTTGTGTGTCAAACTCTGTTTTAAAGGCTCTCACCTTCCTCCCTAGGATGCCACTTAATACCTGTCAGCTATTCCTGAAAGTATTTACATCGGCCTCCAAGATGTTTGTCAGAATCTCTCTGTTTAAAGGACAATTTATCCACCTTGATGTTTTAGGTAAAACACTAACAAAAATCAAAAGGCATCAAAAATAAGATGAAATAACTAACTGGTCTTGTACATATTCCTATAATCACAGATTATCGATAATGAATGCAGGAAGAATCTAAACAAGCATGAATTACACAGTAAGATGCTACCTTTCCCTGTGGGACAGAAACTCAGAGGCCCACATGAGGGAGTTGAGGCTCAGAGAAGCACAAAGACTCACACTTAGGACTAGAGTAGAGCAGTGTGAACTTCTTCATGGTCCCAATGCAGGATCCTTTGCATGCAGCTACTGTAAGAGCATCATTCTCTCCATGAGACTCTGGAGAAGAGTGTGAGTGTAAGCAGGAAGGATTCCAGCCTGGCTAACTTGACTCACCCTCCTACTTCGCTGACATTGTCACAACCACTGTCCTTTCCCATGGCTCTTTCTTCCATCTTTTTCAGGCTCAATAACCCCACCCGACATGAGTCTTCTTGCCTGCCAGGACTCTTCACAACAAATGAGTTCAAGGCATATATTTTGGAGGCAAAATTCGAATTCAGCTTTTGATGAACAGGAATGTGATGAGTCTGTCTTCACAACCAAAGGTAAGCTCAGCTGGCAGCTTGGTTTGCAACATCTAGGTCGACATAGTTGGTTGTTCTTCACAGTTGAGCCTCCACCTTTATGGGACCTGGGACAAGCTACTTAAATGGAAGTCAGAGGAGCCTTGCAGGAATGTTAAGGGTCACAAGCTAAATGATGCCCCTGGTCTCTTCAGTGTGGAAGGTGCGTCTGACACATGAAGAAACTGGAACCTATGGGCCAGCAGCAAGCCTGGCCCAGATGGCACCCAGAGCAGCTCAAAACATGAGTGGGTTCAGAAATCCCAGGGATCATGCAGGTCCTGACCTTCCAAGAAGGCCTCTTCCCTTAAAATGGGCCCCAGGGATAGGGAAGACTCCTGCCTCAGCTTCAGCCCTACTTCCCTTATTCCAACTTACTGAGGCCACACCCTGACCTCTTGCTCTTCTCAAACATCAAAGTAGCCACTTCTTTCCAGTGCACAAGGTCTAAAGAGAGAGATTAATTTGTCCTTGTTCAGGGCACATACATAGAGATGCACAGCCGGAATATAAAATAATGGGAACCTGAGAAATGAATTCCGACCCTGTGCTCTCTTGGAAAGTCCTGCATCATTCTCTCCCTGAGACTATGGTTAGGGTATGGGGGTAGGCAGGAAAGTCTCCAGGCTTGCTACCCTGACTCCTGCACATGTCTCTCTGTCAATCACTCAACCACTGTGTCTTCCCATGTCCCTTTCTTTGTCACTTCTATGCTTAAGAATCACATCCTTCATGGATCCTACTTCCTACCAAGTCTCCTCAGGACTACTGTGCTCTACCATTAAATTTTTGAGTCCAATGACAGTGTCAGGTTGGGGCTTATTAAATGGGAACTTTATGAATCTTGATTCAGAATCAATCATAAGCTGAACTGGCAACTGGAGGTAGGACTTCTAGTCCACATAGATGGTAATTCTTTCTAGGTTTGCCTCCATCTGTATGAGGACCTGGAACAGGCTTCTTAAATGGAGGGTCAGAAGAGCCATGGAGGAATGTTAACAGTCACAGGCTAGAAATGATGCCCTTGGGCTGTTCAGTGGTGAAGCTGCATTTGTCACATGAAGAAACGGGAACCTATGGGCCAGCAGTGAGCCTGGCCCAGATGGCACCCAGAGCAGCTCAAAATATGAGTGGGTTCAGAAATCCCAGGGGTCATGCAGGTCCTGACATCCAAGAAGGCCCCTTCCCTTAAGATGGACCCCAGAAAGAAGGAAGACTCCTGCCTCAGCTTCAGCTCTACTTCCCTTATTCCAACTTACTGAGGCCACACCCTGACCCCTTGCTCTTCTCAAACATCAAAGTAGCCACCTCTTTGCAGTGCACAAGGTCTAGAGAGAGAGGTTAACTTGTCCTAGTTCAGGGCACATACACAGAGATGCGGAGCCAGAATATAGGATAATGGGAACCTGACAAACCAATTCCTTCTCTTTTTTTATTCTGTTGCTGCTCTGTGAAAATTCCTGCCTACAACTAACCCTTGACTTTCCCCACAATTCCATACTTCCCACCCCACATAGAGCCTTCAGAATGATGATTACAGTGTCAATGGCGATTGCCCCTAGTTGTCACCTTGGCTCCTTTAATGTGTGTTACAGAAATAGCCATTGGCAGACATTGTCTCAGTTTCAGGATCAGAGCATTGACTCTGCTCACCTTTTCTTCTGCTGCCAACTTGCCAGCATGTGCAGATCTTACATCTTCAAGCTGCACACAAGAAGGGCCTTGTACTCAGGGCTTAGGGAAGACTAATGATGCTGTAGCAGAGATTATTCTGCTCATGTCTCTCTCCCCACAAAGGTTGCTCCCAGGCTACCACCAGTATCCTTCTCTTAGTTCTCACCCTCACTATTCCCAGCTACTACGTTGTTCCATTAAAATAATTCCACTCCATCATAAACTTCGGTGCTCATCGTCGTTGTGTGTCAAACTCTGTTTTAAAGGCTCTCACCTTCCTCCCTAGGATGCCACTTAATACCTGTCAACTATTCCTGAAAATATTTACATCAGTCCCCAAGATGTTTGTCAGAATCTCTCTGTTTAATGGACACTTTGTCCACCTTGATGTTTTAGGTAAAACACTAACAAAAATCAAAAGGCATCAAAAATAAGATGAAATAACTAACTGGTCTTGTACATATTCCTATAATCACAGAATATCTATAATGAATGCAGGAAGAATATAAACAAGCATGAACTACACAGTAAGATGCTACCTTTCCCTGTGGGACAGAAACTCAGAGACCCACATGAGGCAGTTGAGGCTCAGAGAAGAACAGAGACTCACACTTAGGACTAGAGTAGAGCAGTGTGAACTTCTTCATGGTCCCAGTGCAGGATCCTGTGCATGCAGCTACTGTAAGAGCATCATTCTCTCCATGAGACTCTGGAGAAGGGTGTGAGGGTAAGCAGGAAGGACTCCAGCCTGGCTGACTTGACCCCTCCTCCCACATCCCTGACATTGTCACAACCACTGTCCTTTCCCATGGCTCTTTCTTCATCATTTTCAGGCTCAATAACCCCACCCCACATGAGTGTTCTTGCCAGCCAGGACTCTTCACAACAACTGAGTTCAAGGCATATATTTTGGAGGCAAATTTCGAATTCAGCTTTTGATGATCAGGAATGTGATGAGTCTGTCTTCACAACCAAAGGTAAGCTCAGCTGGCAGCTTGGGATGCAACCTCTAGGTCCACATAGTTGGTTGTTCTTCACAGGTGAGCCTCCACCTTTATGAGACCTGGGACAAGCAACTTAAATGGAAGTCAGAGGAACCTTGCAGGAATGTTAAGGGTCACAAGCTAGAAATGATGCCCCTGGTCTCTTCAGTGTGGAAGGTGCATCTGACACATGAAGAAAGGGGAACCCATGGGGGTCAGCTGTGAGCCTAGCCAAAATGGCACCCAGAGATCAGCTCAAAATATGAGTGGGTTCTGAAATCCCAGGGGTCATGCAGGTCATGAACTTCCAAGAAGGCCACTTCCCTTAAGATGGACCCGAAGAAGAGGGAAGACTCCTGCCTCAGCTTCAGCCCTACTTCCCTTTTTCCAACTTACTGAGGCCACACACTGACCTTGTGCTCTTTTCAAACATCAAAGTAGCCACCTCTTTGCAGTGCACAAGGTCTAGATTGAGAGGTTAACTTGTCCTAGTTCAGGGCACATACACAGAGATGCAGAGCCGGAATATAGGATAATGGGAACCTGACAAACGAATTCCTCCTCCTCTTTCATCCTGTTGCTGCTCTGGGAATGTCCGGCCCACACCTACCCTTGACTTTCCCCACAATTCCATTGTTCCCACCCCACATAGAGCCTTCAGAATGATGATTACAGTGTCAATGGCCATTGCCCCTAGTTGTCACCTTGACTCCTTTAATGTGTGTCACAGAAATAGCCATTGGCAGACATTGTCTCAGTTTCAGGATCAGAGCATTGACTCTGCTCACCTTTTCTTTTGCTGCCAACTCGCCAGCATGTGCAGATCTTACATCTTCAAGCTGCACACAGGAAGGGCCTTGCACTCAGGGCTTAGGGAAGACTAATGATGCTGTAGCAGAGATTATTCTGCTCATGTCTCTCTCCCCACAAAGGTTCCTCCTAGGCTACCACCAGTATCCTTCTCTTATTTCTCACCTCACTATTCCCAGCTTCTACGTTGTTCCATTAAAATAATTCCACTCCATCATAAACTTCGGTGCTCATCTTCGTTGTGTGTCAAACTCTGTTTTAAAGGCTCTCACCTTCCTCCCTAGGATGCCATTTAATACCTGTCAGCTATTCCTGAAAGTATTTACATCGGCCTCCAAGATGTTTGTCAGAGTCTCTCTGTTTAATGGACAATTTATCCACCTTGATGTTTTAGGTAAAACACTAACAAAAATCAAAAGGCATCAAAAATAAGATGAAATAACTAACTGGTCTTGTACATATTCCTATAATCACAGAATATCTATAATGAATGCAGGAAGAATCTAAACAAGCCTGAATTACACAGTAAGATGCTACCTTTCCCTGTGGGACAGAAACTCAGAGACCCACATGAGGCAGTTGAGGCTCAGAGAAGAACAGAGACTCAGACTTAGGACTAGAGTAGAGCAGTGTGAACTTCTTCATGGTCCCAGTGCAGGATCCTGTGCATGCAGCTACTGTAAGAGCATCATTCTCTCCATGAGACTCTGGAGAAAGGTGTGAGGGTAAGCAGGAAGGACTCCAGCCTGGCTGACTTGTCTCCTCCTCCTCCTACTTCCCTGACATTGTCACAAACCACTGTCCTTTCCCATGGCTCTTTCTTCATCATTTTCAGGCTCAATAACCCCACCCCACATGAGTGTTCTTGCCTGCCAGGACTCTTCACAACAACTGAGTTCAAGGCATATATTTTGGAGGCAAATTTCGAATTCAGCTTTTGATGAACAGGAATGTGATGAGTCTGTCTTCACAACCAAAGGTAAGCTCAGCTGGCAGCTTGAGATGCAACTTCTAGGTCCACATAGTTGGTTGTTCTTCACAGGTGAGCCTCCACCTTTATGGGACCTGGGACAAGCAACTTAAATGGAAGTCAGAGGAGCCGTGCAGGAATATTAAGGGTCACAAGCTAGAAATGATGCCCCTGGTCTCTTCAGTGTGGAAGCTGCATCTGACACATGACGAAACTGGAACCTATGGGCCAGCAGCGAGCCTGGCCCAGATGGCAACCAGAGCAGCTCAAAACATGAGTGGGTTCAGAAATCGCAGGGGTCATGCAGGTCCTGACCTCCAATAAGTCCTCTTCCCTTAAGATGGACCCCAGGGATAGGCAAGACTCCTGCCTCAGCTTCAGCCCTACTTCCCTTATTACTAGTTACTGAGGCCAGACCCTGTCCTCTTTCTCTTCTCAAACATCAAAGTAGCCACCTCTTTCCTGTTCACAAGTTCTAGAGAGAGAGATTAACTTGTCCTAGTTCAGGGCACATACACAGAGATGCACAGCCAGAATATAAAATAATGGGAACCTGAGAAACGACTTCCTCCCCCTGTTGTTCTCTTTGAAAGTCCTGCATCATTCTCTCCATGAGACTATGGTTAGGATATGGGGGTAGGCAGGAAAGTCTCCAGGTTTGCTAACCTGATTCCTACAGCTGTCTCTCTGTCAATCACTCAACCACTGTGTCTTTCCTTGTCCCTTTTTTCATCATTTCTATGCTCAAGAATCACATCCTTAATGGATCCTATTTCATGCCAAGTCTCCTCAGGACTACTGTGCTCTAGCAGTAAATTTTTGAGTCCAATGACAGTATCAGGTTGGGGCTTATTAAATGGGAACTTTATGAATCTGGATTCAGAATCAATCATAAGCTGAACTGGCAACTAGAAGTAGGACTACTAGTCCACATAGATGGTTATTCTTCATAGGTTTGTCTCCATCTGTATGAGGACCTGGAACAGGCTTCTTAAATGGAGGGTCAGAAGAGCCATGGAGGAATGTTAACAGTCACAGGCTAGAAATGATGCCCTTGGGCTGTTCAGTGGTGAAGCTGCATTTGACACATGAAGAAACGGGAACCTATGGGGCCAGCAGAGAGCCTGATCCAGATGGGAACCTGAGCAGCTCAAAACATGAGTGGGTTCAGAAATCCCAGGGGTCATGCAGGTCCTGACCTTCCAAGAAGGCCCCTTCCCTTAAGATGGACCCCAGGGATAGGGAAGACTCCTTCCTCAGCTTCAGCCCTACTTCCCTTATTCCAACTTACTGAGGCCACACCCTGACCTCTTGCTCTTCTCAAACATCAAAGTAGCCACCTCTTTGCAGTGCACAAGGTCAAGATTGAGAGGTTAACTTGTCCTAGTTCAGGGCACATACACAGAGATGCGGAGCCGGAATGTAGGATAATGGGAACCTGACAAACAAATTTTTCCACCTCTTTCATCCTGATGCTGCTCTGGGAATGTCCGGCCCACACCTACCCTTGACTTTCCCCACAATTCCATTATTCCCACCCCACAAAGAGCCTTCAGAATGTTGATTACAGTGTCAATGGCCATTGCCCCTAGTTGTCACCTTGGCTCCTTTAATGTGTGTCACAGAAATAGCCATTGGCAGACATTGTCTCAGTTTCAGGATCAGAGCATTGACTCTGCTCACAATTTCTTCTCTGTCAACTTGCCAGCATGTGCAGATCTTACATCTTCAAGCTGCACACAAGAAGGGCCTTGTACTCAGGGCTTAGGGAAGACTAATGATGCTGTAGCAGAGATTACTCTGCCCATGTCTCTCTCTCCCCACAATGGTTCCTCCTAAGCTACCACCAGTATCCTTCTCTTATTTCTCACCCTCACTATTCCCAGCTTCTACATTGTTCCATTAAAATAATTCCACTCCATCATAAACGTCGGTGCTCAACTTCACTGTGTGTCAAACTCTGTTTTAAAGGATCTCCCTTCCCCCCTAGGATGCCACTTAATACCTGTCAAGCTATTCCTGAAAATATTTACATCGGCCCCCAAGATGTTTGTCAGAATCTCTCTGTTTTGTGGACCTTTTTTCCACCTTGACGTTTTAGGTAAAACACTAACAAAAATCAAAAGGCATCAAAAATAAGATGAAATAACTAACTGGTCTTGTACATATTCCTATAATCACAGAATATCTATAATGAATGCAGGAAGAATCTAAACAAGCATGAATTACACAGTAAGATGCTACGTTTCCCTGTGGGACAGAAACTCAGAGACCCACATGAGGGAGTTGAGGCTCAGAGAAGTACAGAGACTCACACTTAGGACTAGAGTAGAGCAGTGTGAACTTATTCATGGTCGCAGTGCAGGATCCTTTGCATGCAGCTACTGTAAGAGAATCATTCTCTCCATGAGACTCTGGAGAAGGGTGTGAGGGTAAGCAGGAAGGACTCCAGCCTGGCTGACTTGACTCCTCCTACTACTTCCCTGACATTGTCACAACCACTGTCCTTTCCCATGGCTCTTTCTTCATCATTTTCAGGCTCAATAACCCCACCCCACATGAGTCTTCTTGCCTGCCAGGACCCTTCACAACAACTGAGTTCAACGCATATATTTTGGAGGCAAAATTCGAATTCAGCTTTTGATGAACAGCAATGTGATGAGTCTGTATTCACAACCAAAGGTAAGCTCAGCTGGCAGCTTGGGATGCAACTTCTAGGTCCACATAGTTGGTTGATGTTCACAGGTGAGCCTCCACCTTTATGGGACCTGGGACAAGCTACTTAAATGGAAGTCAGAGGAGCCTTGCAGGAAGGTTAAGGGTCACAAGCTAGACATGATGCCCCTGGGCTCTTCAGTGTGGAAGGTGCATCTGACACATGAAGAAAGGGGAACCCATGGGGGTCAGCTGTGAGCCTAGCAAAAATGGCACCCAGAGATCAGTTCAAAATATGAGGGGGTTCTGAAATCGCAGGGGTCATGCAGTTCCTGACCTTCCAAGAAGGCCTCTTCCCTTAAAATGGACCCCAGGAAGAAGGAAGGCTCCTGCCTCAGCTTCAGCCCTACTTCCCTTATTCCATCTTACTGAGGCCACACCCTGACCTCTTCCTTTTCTCAAACATCAAAGTAGCCACCTCTTTCCACTGCACAAGGTCAAGATTGAGAGGTTAACTTGTCCTAGTTCAGGGCACATACACAGAGATGGGGAGCCGGAATATAGAATAATGGGAACCCGACAAACGTCTTCCTCCTCCGTTTTCATCCTGTTGCTGCTCTCTGAAATTCCAGCCGACACTTAAACCTTGACTTTTCCCACAATTCCATACTTCGCACCCCACATAGAGCCTTCAGAATGATGATTACAGTGTCAATGGCCAAGCCCCTAGATGTCACCTTGGCTCCTTTAATGTGTGTCACAGAAATAGCCATTGCCCGGCATTGTCTCAGTTTCAGCATCAGAGCATTGACTCTGCTCACCTTTTCTTCTGCTGCCAACTTCCAGCATGTGCAGATCTTACATCTTCAAGCTGCACACAAGAAAAGCCTTGCACTCAGGGCTTAGGGAAGACTAAAGATGCTGTAGCAGAGATTACTCTGCTCATGTCTCTCCCCACAAAGGTTCCTCCTAAGCTACCACCAGTATCCTTCTCTTATTTCTCACCCTCACAATTCCCAGCTTCTACGTTCTATTAAAATAATTCCACTCCATCATAAACGTCGGTGCTCATCTTCGTTGTGTGTCAAACTCTGTTTTAAAGGCTCTCACCTTCCTCCCTAGGATGCCACTTAATACCTGTCAAGCTATTCCTGAAAATATATATGTTGGCCCACACGATGTTTGTCAGAAACTCTGTGTTTAGTAGAACTTTTTTCCACCTTGACGTTTTAGGTAAAACACTAACAAAAATCAAAAGGCATCAAAAATAAGATGAAATAACTATCTGGT